>NW_020664417.1:89759900-89810141 GCF_002925995.2 Terrapene triunguis | reverse complement strand
ATAGATGCATCCGATGAAGTGGGCTGTAGCCCACGAAAGCTTATGCTCAAATAAATTTCTTCGTCTCTAAGGTGCCACAAGTACTCCTGTTCTTTTTACGGATACAGACTAACACGGCTGCTATTCTGAAAACTGTGGTAAATACTGACTTCCAGATGTGAAATTGGAATCTATTCAGCATCTTTTACAGTGCCTGACAAAATGGGGTCCCTGCCTGAGGCCGCTGAGTTCTAGTAATAATAAATAATAATAATAGGCTGGTCTGGTGAGCTAGTCTTAATGCTCTTCGGGAGCCCTGGGTTTGATTTTCTATCATGGTATCTTGCTTCCCCGGCAGCAGGAGAATCTGGGAGTGTTCCTGAGGTGAGTTGGTCAGAGGACAGAGAAGGTTTCCTTGCTGGGTATGGAAGCAAGACGGCTGTGGAGTTCTCCTCAGAAAACAGCATGGGAAGTGGTGACTTCTCCATGCTTAGCACATTTGCAATTAGACCGGGGTAGGCAACCTATGGCACGCATGCCAAAGGCAGCGCTTGAGCTGATTTTCAGTGACACTCACGCTGCCCAGGTCCTGGCCACCGATCTGGGGGGCTCTGCATTTTAATTTAATTTTAAATGAAGCTTCTTAAGCATTTTAAAAACCTTATTTACTTTACATACATTCAGTTATATATTATAGACTTATAGAAGGAGACCTTAGAAAAACGTTAAAATGTATTACTGACACGCAAAACCTTAAATTAGAGTGAATAAATGAAGACTCAGCACACCACTTCTGAAAGGTTGCCAACCCCTGGACTAGATGAAGTAAGAATTAATGCAGGTGGAAGTGAAGTACTTGACTTAGGAAGTCTTTCCCACCCCTAACATCTCTGGGCTTAAAACTTGGTGTGTAAGCCTCCCTGAGCCAGGAAAGTGGGGGAAAGGTGGAGGACTCCCCATCAGCATCAGGTTCCCACAGGCATTTTGCCAGCCCCAGTGATGAAGCACGCCTCCCAGTGCACTGCAGGGAGCATGCCCCTGAGTGGCAATTGCTGCACCCATTAACAGGATGCACCCACCCTGCACTCCCCACCATCAGCTGGCTAGTGTGGAAAGTGGAGTGGCCTTGTCCCATCTTCTTTGGTAAGTCTAGGGGGCTTTTGGAGAGATAGGGATTGCCCTGTGCAAGGAGAGGGAATGTTCCTTTCCCTCTCTTGTCATACCCACACTGAGCTAGCAACAGCCTGGACCTGTGACTCTCCCGTTGACTCACAGTAGATCCCCGTGGCTAAAGCACACCATATCCTACAGATCTAGCAGGGAACATGCAGGACTGCCCCATGGAAACATCCTAACATTATATATAGCTGCCACCCTAGCAGGGAGCTAGCCTGGTGATGCGATGGGCCAGCATCGTGATTAATGCCAGGGGCACTTTTGCCATAACAATCAGTTTAGGTTGCCACCCTTGCTACACTATCCTGCAAGGTTCCCTGCATTTCTTTCTGGAATAGTGGCAGGAAAGTGTCCCTGTGGTTTGCCCTTTTTCACCCTGGCTCAGGACACTTACTTGCCCTGTTCCAGATTCAGAGAATAACGCTGCATGTGTTATACCCCTGAGGGTCAAAGTGCACCATGAAGCAGAGGCCTGTGCACTATGCCTCTGTGGCAGACACGCCAAACCCACGAAAAAAATGGAGAAATTGGGCTTGTTTTTTGGCTTAATTGGCTTGTGAGTTGCTTGTTGGCTAGTTTTTGGCTTGTTGCTTGTTGCTTGTTTGGCTTGTAGCTTGTTGCTTCTTTTTTTTGAACAGCTCCCAGCAAGCAGGGGCAAGGGGGGGCAAGGGGCGGAGACAGTCAGGAGTGTATAGCAGGCCCACCACAGTCCCAGACTGCACGCCGGGCGGATCTAGTCACATAGAGTGTTGGGGTTCTTAGGGATTGGCTTGTTTGGGCCTTGTTTTGAAGTGGGATTAGCTTGATTATTCTGAAAGTCGGGGTGCTTATTTACCGCGTGAAAGTTGGCAACTGTGCCCTGCTCTGGGAAATGCTGCTCCTACAAAGCTGCAATCCATGCTCAGGATGCAGTCAGGACAGCAGCTGCTGCAGCACCCCTTCTGAGCATGCAACCTGCCTTCACCTCTGAGGCCATTCAGCTACACTGGCCAGCCTCAGCAAGGGGGGCATGGCCCATCCTCCTCCTTGCCTCTCCTTTTTGGGATAATCAGCGCCCTGAGGGGTAGTAGCGGGGGACAGTTCTTGCACTCAAGAGAGCACAGGGACTTCACATGGGCCAGAACCTTGAATGCACAGTACAAAGTGGGGGGAAGGCTGCTTGATGTCTTCCCTTTTCCCCACTCCCTCCATTATTGAACACCTGCAATGTCTAGTCCTATGCATGCAACCCGGGAAATGCAGCTTTATAAACTGAGCTTGTGTTACCATCGAGAGACAGTTTAGCGTCCTCTTTAAAGCAGGAGGGAAACTAGTTAGTTCTGGGGTTGAACGGTGTGACTCCCTGTAACACTTGTGGGGCTTGGGTGGCTGAATACCGATGCCCCTAGCTCAGTAGGTAGCTGGGATAATAGGATAAGAAGAGAGATGGAAAATACCTCTTAGATGAGATTTCTAGGGCCTGATTCCTCAGCACAGACAGAGAGGTTTGCAGCATCCGTATTTGAACAATCACAAATCGGATTGAGGAACACCATTTATTTTTCATCACGTGTTGTATTTGTTTGCAGAGAGGACTCGGTCCAAACCCATTCTCACGGGAACGCACCCTGTGAACACTACCGTGGACTATGGCGGGACCACGTCGTTCCAGTGCAAGGTCCGCAGCGACGTCAAGCCCGTCATCCAGTGGCTGAAAAGGGTGGAGTACGGCACAGAGAACAAGTACAACTCCACCATTGACGTTGGGGGGCAGAAGTTTGTCGTGCTGCCCACTGGGGAGGTCTGGTCCCGTCCGGACGGCTCCTACTTAAACAAACTGATGATCACACGAGCCAAAGAAGAGGACGCTGGGATGTACATCTGCCTAGGGGCAAACACAATGGGATACAGCTTCCGCAGTGCTTTCCTCACAGTGTTGCCAGGTGAGTGTGGGGTGGCTGGAACTTTCCTTCTAAACTGTCCTGGGCCAGCGTGTTCTGCATTGCGGCATCCTTGCAATCGCGGATCCAGATCCTCAGCTGGTATAAATCAGCTTTGCTCCATTGACCTCAGTGGAGCGTCACTGATCTACACAGCTCGGGATCTGGCGAGCTGTAGTGAGTGGCCAGATTATGCTGATTTTTCTACTGCCCGGGGTGTGTCTGAGTCGATCTCCACCCTGAGCCTCCTTGTGCATAAATAACGGCTCCGGCAAGGTTAAATAACCGGGTTGAAAATGCCTGATCTGCTTTTGTGCTGGAGCAGGGCGGGGAAGTCGTATTGTGATGCCGTCTGTGCAACGTCCTGTAAAGTGAGCCCAGGCGCTCCAAGGAGCTGAATGCCCCTCCCCTCCCCGTTTGTTTTTTTAATTGGTTTGTTGGTAAAAGGAAACAATGAAACAAGCCAATAAACAGAGAAGAATGAAAACAGCGTAAGGATCACAGCCACAGGAGAAGAATGGGTGTGAAAGAGAATATGCCAGGCTTGTTAATTTCTTATTTGATGATCCCCTGGGAGCTGAAGTGCAGAGCTCAGAACGGCTTGCCTCTTTGCTCCTGCCCTGTGCTCCGCTCTGTGGCTGAGACCTGCAGCACAGGAGCATTCTAGGGCTTCCCGTCTAACTTCTTCGTTGTCCCTTTTGCCCTCTTTCTGCTCCGAAAAGTGATTTTATAATCCAGACTCTGCTGGCTTTAGTGACAAAAAGAAATTGGCCTTGCTTTTCCTCCCCTCCGCCCTGCAGAGCCATCGCAGCTCAGAGAAGAGAGGAGAGGAAAAGAAGTGGTGGAAATGTGGTCCTATAGTAAAAAAAGAGCATTAAAAAAAAAAAAAAAAAAGATGTTTTTCTGGTGGGATTTTTTTTGCACTGAAATAACAAAACAAGCTCTACATGTATTATTTCAAACTAACACTAGATTTAGGCCTCAATGGGAAAAAAAAGTCATTGACTTCTTTAAAGAAGTTTGGCTTGGAAAGAAAGTTACACACATCTGAAAATATTGTACAGGAGAGTACAAGATTATGATTGCGAATTCACAAATTATCTTGTATGCGTCATCTCAGATTTTTATATGGCACCTCTCGTCACATTATCTGAGCTCTGGTACCTTAGGGCCAAATGTTTAAAGTTATGTAGGTAGCTACAGCTGCAGATAACCGCTTAGCAGAATTTTCAAAAGCCCCTCGGCACCCAGGTCCCTATGGGAGTTAGGCACCTAGGTGCTTTTTGAAAACCCCACCAAGGACCTATCTGCCTCTTTAGGTGCCTAGATACCTTTAAAAATCTGGCCCTGAAAGCCCTGATTCAGCAAAGCGACTCAGCTTTCAGCATGTGCTTAAGTCGATCCCTATTCAGCACAGCACTTACACATGTGTAAGTCCTATTGAAGACAATGGGATTAAGCACAGGTTTACAGTTCAGCACATCCTCAGGTGCTTTTGTAACTAGGAATGGTCACTGGCATGTGCCTAAATTAGGTAATTCAAAGTTGTGTTTCCCGCAGCACCACTAATTGAGTCCTGGATGCATATTATACAAAGTCTACTATTATGCAAAGTGGGCCGGAACCTAAACCCTGAAATTTGGGAGTGTGGCTCTGATTCTGAACAGTGCCATTTCGGCCTGTCTCACTAGGGCTTAAATGGAATAACATGTTCATGAATGCAGGATGCTAGAGGTTTGTAAGAGGGATAATCAACTGCATTTCTTGACTATCTGCAATTAAATTCTCAGTGGCGACAGTGCTATAAAAATATAAAGTGCTGTGCGCAGTGAGCTGCTCTGGTGAGAACAAAAATGTAAGCCTTTGTCACTAAGGGCTCAATCCTGCTCAGGGGGCACTGTACAGGTGCAGTGAATCAGGGCCTGAGCCATTCACAGTGGGTCAGTGTCTAAGTGAATAGTAACCGCAGACATGGCGGAGGGCTGATAGGGGATTCTTCTTACTTACCTAAAGCTGGGACTCCCAACCCTGGCTTGTCCTGAACAAGTGCACACACTCAGTTCTGCAGTGCCTGGGAATCCCACACAAAGTCCTAGTCCTCCCTTGTCTCAGCAGAGCACAAAGAGGTGCTGCAGGAGGGATGCTACTTAGCCTGCCTCTTCCTGTCCCAAACCTGCCCACATAAGAGACCGCTCCTGCAAGGTACCACTCCTGCCTGGTCCATAGCCGGAGCAGTGCTGAGTGTGTATTAGCTACAGGAAGATGGATTGCTACTAGAGAGGGATATTTAAGACTTAATGAACAGAGACGTGTCTGGCAGAGGCAAATATGGGACAGGCCTCTGCTCTCCGTAACCAGATCATGCAGGTCCAATTGCTGGGCAGCTGACATGGCCTGCGTTTCATCCTCCGGTCTGGGCAGGGAAGCCAGCTCCATCTCTGAGCGCTGGGGCTGAGAGACCATCTGTTGGACTGGCTCTGAAGAGGACACTAGAACTGGGGAACTAAAGCATAATGAATTATTGGGGGGAAAAAAACTTTTAGCCCCCCCCCCATCTTAAACCAAAGAAATTGATTTGTTTGTCCTTTCAGTGCTTTTCAAAGGAGAAACAGCAGCAAAACATTATGATGTTGGCAGTGTGTCCCCCTTGTATTTGGCATGGCTGGGGTTGTCAGACAGACTATACAAAAGCCAGCCTTAGCTTAACATCTGTTTTGAATCCCCTTCTCCTGGTTTTAATTAACTCTTTCGATTTCTCCCTTTCCCTCTTGTAACATACACACTCTCTCTCTCATGCAAACCTGATGTCCAGACCCCAAGCCACCGAGCGCCCCTGTGGCCCCGTCCTCTGCTAGCAGCCTGCCGTGGCCGGTGATCATCGGGATCCCCGCTGGAGCGGTCTTCATCTTCGGGACGATCCTCCTGTGGCTCTGCCAGGCCAAAAAGAAGCCCTGCTCTCCCCCAGCTGCAGCGCCCGTGCACAGACCGCAGGCCAGAGACAGGATCTGTGTCTCCCAGGGTCCTGACAAAGACTGCATCTCCTCCATAAACTATGAGGAATACGTAGCCCACCAGCAGCATTTGCTATCCCAAGGGCCTGCATTGGCCCCAGCCGTGGCATCGAAAATGTACCCAAAGATTTACACAGACATCCACACTCACACGCACTCACATGTGGAAGGCAAAGTTCACCAGCATCAGCACATTCATTATCAGTGTTAAAGGGCAGCCAGAGACCGTAGCTTATTGGTGCTTTTTTCTCACGGTACCTCAGAACAGACTGCTTCGAGTCAGCTAACACTGCCAGCAAAAGGCAAAGTGGACAGAGGAGGGAGAGAGAGAGAAAGAGATTTTTGTTGTTGTTGTTATTATTACCGTTAGGATGTAGATGAGGAATAATGAAGGAATTCCCAATCTCAGCACGAAGGTGGCCATCTAAAACAATGGAAACTTCTTGTATGTCTAAATCAAGATGGCAACAGATAAGGCAGGAAGCTGTGACATGAAACACCACGGAGCCTGTTGCATTGCCAAGCAGAGGAAGAAGAGGAGAATACGATGATATTGCAGTTGATATTGCAGTTCCTGCCTCTAGCACATGCCACCTGTTTTGGTGCAAGGCCCATCAGATGTCTTACCCTTGGGAATGTACAGAAGAGCTCTTTATCTCAGAGTGGCTGAAGCTTGGAAGTACCTGAGGTGTAGTGCCAAAGCACCAGGAGACTGTAATCAACTGAAACATTCAATTGCCCAATTTCAAATGAAAAAATAAGCAGAAGAGTTTCTGGAAAACGCATTTCTATTTACAACGTGAAACTCCACATGCATCTCGCCAGCAGTAATTTTGCCTGACAGTTCGTGATAACTTAGCTGGCTGGTTCCATTTCTGCAAATCAAGGGTATTGTGTTTTCCCCAAAGGGGCACTGCTTGAAATCTTTAAAAATGTTCAACTCACCCCAATGCTATGACTCAGTGCTACTGCCAGGAAGAAGGAAGGAAGGACATTGTACAATGCAACTTTATATTTATATTTAAGAAATAATAATTAATAATAACTGAACTGCTGAAGGTCAAGAAAAGAAAACATGATGCCCATTTTTGATGCCGCTAGCTGTGATTTTCAGTCAGATCTTCATGGCTTATAGTGACAAGCTACTGGATTAACTGTGTCAATGAAAAATAAACGAACAAGTAAAAATGAAAAGAGAGAGAAAGAGAGAAAATAACTGTTTATGGAAGAATGAATTTGCTAAATATGCACCTAGGGTTGTGTGTGGTTTTTCTTTCCAGATAATGTTTTGCAGTTGATTCAAACAATCTCATTTCAGTTTCATTTAAAACAACAAAGAAGAAAGAAAGAAAGACCATATTAAATACTTATATGGACTAGAAATGAATTCAATCACAAATATAAAACCTTTGTAATTCTATATAGAGTTTAAACAGAAGTCATGTATATTTAATTTATTTTGTTAAACAAGAAAAAAAATATGATATTTTCCTCAAAACAGGCATTTCTATACATATTTTTGATCAAAGAAAATAAAGATGAATTGTGGGTTTTTTCCAGGTTCTTATAGGTGCCATGCTCCAAATATAAGCAATGTAACATATAACAGTACTTTATTTAACCAAATTGAAAGTCATATGTTTGTATGCATTTTTACAATAGCCATGTGTAATTGTTCTAGCAGCATCTCTGGCACTCCAGGTGCCATCATTTCCAATAGAAACTGCTATTTTGTGCTGTTTATAACCTGTTCGGAAAGTTTTGCTGTGGATTGATCACTGCCTCTGCACCCCATGTTATCCTGGCCTCATTAACAAAGAGCTCAGACCACAAGAAAACTTGTTTCACTGTTTATTTTAAAAAGGGGGTTGATTTTTTTGTGGTTAACATTATAAGAAGTGAACTGGAGACCCGTGATATAATTAAGAATACCTTTTCCAAAAAAATGTTTTAAAAGTGAAATGTTCCTAGGCATGAGCCCATCAAGTGGACTTCTGCCTCTGAGTGTTTTGGGGAGAAAAAAATTGCAAGTCTGGACAAATTATTTGATCCCTAAAAGCAGCTTCTGAGCATAAAACATTCAGTAGAGATGAAATTCACCACAGCAAGAGGAGCCTGCACAAGGCCTTCTGTACCACTTAAGCCCCCTGTTAAGGGCTTATGGCTCAATCCTGCAAGGGCCCAAGTACTCTGGCCTTGATCCCCCAAAGCACGTAACTTTGCAAACATAGGGCCTGGTGCGCTGTGGTTATTTTCCATTGGCTTCAGTATCCATCAGATCAGACCCATTGAGGTTAATGGGAATACTCAGATACTTAAAAATCAGCACCGTTTTAAATGCTTTGCTGGTCATGGCCAGAGAGCTCAGCGCTTGACTGGCTGGAGCCTGTAAGTGATGAGTAGGGCCTTCTGCACTGGTGTGAATTTCACCCACAGGCTCTGGAATAACACAGCGAGGGGTGTATTGTACCTTTGTTCCCTGTGTTGCATTCCTATTGGTTGTAATGGGAGTGGAACGAGTACAGTTTATTATACCCCTTATTGTGTGCATACTGTAGATGGTCTGTCAAGTCAAACCTTCACTCCGTTAGAGGAGAACCCAGACTGGCTTTGATTCCATAAGGCCATAAAGTTAGTCACTACATTCAGATCTTGGATGCTGGTGCATGGGTCCCTTCGGTTTCAGTGAGCATCATGAATGAGTGTCCATGTGCGTAACTGGGGTGTTGTAAGTACTGATTTAACCAAGATTTGCTAATGGCTGCAGTTTACTGGGTGAGCCATCCACACATAGAAAAGTCTATGCGCAGTTTCTATGTACATCAACTATGTTATAAGAAGTCAGGAAATTGGTATTTCCATGAGAGGCTGTAAGGGCTGTGGCAGAAATGTCACCATCTATTGTGTCTACCTCTCATACCAGTCTATGAGAAGTTTGGTATTTTTGTTACCATAACCTGCACAAAGCTAATGCACATTAAAGCAATGTTAAGGGCACGACACAAATCCAAATTCAGAGATAAGGGGGATAGTTCTTCCAACGCTTTCTGGGCTGGGGTGCTGTAGGCAGGGACCGCAGGTTGTCACATGCCAGACATGCTGTAATAGCCATACTGCAATTGCTTTAAAAGTATGGTGGACTCACCACTCCTGTGTGGCCCCACTTTGAGTGAACCACAAGAGACTGCCACGTGACGTTGCCAAGATGGCAGCAGTATCTCTGACAGGTACTGATAGATTACTTTTAACTCAAAAATGACAATGTATTTAGCATATGTCATTGTATTCCATCCCAAATAGAGTTCTTATTCTCCATTGACCCTCTCTGCCCCCTTTCATCCTGGAGCTTCATAATCTTCTTTAATGGAATGAAAAACTTTAAAATGTTGCCAGCTGGTCCAAATGGAGGGATTACCTTTTCCATCTTGGAAGTAGGCCTTCACCAAGTGCCCTTCAAAGCTCCGGTCTTTAAAATGCTAGTCATATGTGTAGTTGTGAGGAGGGTGGTAATAGGAAAAAAATGAAGGCGGTCGCAGGTAGTCCACCACCGCCATCAAGATATTGGTTGTGCAGAAGCCAAGAGCAATTGTGGTTCCTGGCCAAGATTTTGAGAAGTCACTAGAGATTTTGCGTGCCCAACTTGAGACATCTTAATGGTCCTGATTTTCACAAAGTGCTGAGCTCCTACCCTCTGACCATCAGCCTCCTTTAAAGGCCCTCGGGTTGGATAATCAAAAAGTGAGGCACCCTGAACCACTGGTCACTTTTGAAAATGTTGGCCAAAGTTGTGCTTATCTGGGGATAAGGTCTGTGTGAGACTGGTGCCGCTAGCAGTGTAAGCTCCCTCAGCTGGGGTGGAGGACAGAGCTATGGCCCTAGGCCATCCCCACTTCAGCTTGGGAAATGAATACATGTCACCACCAACCCCCATATCCCTCCCTTCCAAAGGGGTAGGTGGAATTCACCCCCATGCAGAAGGCCAGCACAAAACCTCTTAAGCCCAGCATACACCATGAAAATAGGGCTTGAATGGAACTTAAGCATTTCCTAGGCTTTGGGTTGGCTCTGTACACATGGGTGAACTTCACCCTTTAGACAGTGTTTTGCCTCTATGAGGCAATGAGCCTCCTTGAGCTCCTGATGGGGCCCACTCTGTTCCACCCTAACGTGGGCCATTCATATGCAGGGCTGTATTGTGCCTTACAGGAAACACAAAGCATTCCTATGTCTAAATAAGTTCAGTGAGAGTCTGCTCTTAGTCACCCAGATGTGAATCCATTTTTTTCCCAGTGAGACAGAATGTGGCCTGACCTTTTTTTAAATAAATAGAGAACATTTTAAAAGAACGGTGGACTTGCTAAAAGCTACCTACCACTGACCCTACTTTGAATTCAGGAGCTTGATCTACCGTGTTTCCCCGAAAGTAAGACATCCCCCGAAAATAAGACCTACTTCCAGTTTTGCCTCTCGCTGTAATATAAGGCATCCCCCGAAAATAAGACCTCCCCTATAATAAGGCCACCCCGGAATATAAGGCCCCAAAGCTCCAGGAAAAATAAGACCTCCCCTGAAAATAAGACCTAGCGCATCTTTGGGAGCAAAAATTAATATAAGACACTGTCTTATTTTCGGGGAAACAGGGTATATACAAACACATCAGTCTATGGCATAGAAAGTGGGCCTCACTTTTAAAGGCACAAAACTTGAGGATCAAAGAGAAAAGCCAGACTTAATATTGAACATCCTTGTTATTTTGTTTGTGTGGCAAACTGAACATGGCCTTAAATGTCATTTTTGTGTGTGGTGTCTTTAAACTTTGTATTGACAATCTTTGTACAGTCAGCCCTTTTAAGGTGAAAGCTTTATCAGACATTTACAAATAAAAAGTGTGATGTCATTTTCAAGCAGTGGGAAAATAAGCTAATTAAAGATATTGGAAGGAGAAGCAATGGCCTGTGTGTGTGTTTAATGAAAGAGATGGAGGAGTAAAAGCATGAATTTGTAACTAACGTGTGGGTGTTAGCATAAAATGGAGTTTTATAAACTTAATATGCGTATAGAAATATACCATTTATTTATATGCATTTGTACGTACATATTGGCTCATATACAGGGACTGTATGATCGTGTGATGTGGTATAAAAGTTTTATCGCAAAACAAGTGCTAATAAAATCTTTACACCACACCACAGTATGTTGTATTCTGTATACACAACATATTTAACACAAACATTGTGTTACAAATGTGTCAGAGTTTTTAAAAAATGTATAGGAACTTTTTTTTTAACCCATTCACCTGTAAAGCCAGGTACCATGAGTCCAACTGTGCAGGGTTACACAAGAACTGCTTCAACCTCTGAAAAGGGGGCTAATTAGCTTTCACATACAGAAAAATAACGGGTGAAATCCTGGGCCTGTTGAAGTCAATGGCAAATCGCCCACTGACATCAGCTGAGCCAGGATTTAACCCCCTGACGCTGAAGTCTGATACCTCCAGTCCTGCAAGGGCTAAAAGTAAATGCTGGGTCCCACTGAGAAGCTGGCTCATGCAATATCAAACTTTAAAATTGTGACATTTTTAGGTATAGAAAAGCTGTCACTGGCCCAGGACTGAATCTTGGTTTGGCCCAGACCTTGGCCCAGGTAATTGTGTGGGGAAATTGCACACTTGGGAAGAGAGAAAGGAAAGTGTCTCTGACAGACACTTGCATCTGAAGAAGTGAGGTTCTTACCCACGAAAGCTTATGCTCCCAATACTTCTGTTAGTCTTAAAGGTGCCACAGGACCCTCTGTTGCTTTTTACAGATTCAGACTAACACGGCTACCCCTCTGATACTTGTCTCTGACAGGTTTATTATTTTGGTTGTTGGATGTTCCTAGGTTTGGAATATTAGAAAAAAGCACTGAAGGAGTTGAATTAATGGGCAGAAGGCGGGTGAGGTGGTCAAAGGTGAATGATAAACATATGACTTTGTAACTTATAACATGGATGTCACCTCCATATAGGTGTAGGGTCTGGAGGAGCATTTATGCTTCTAAATACTTTCGAATGAAAGTCCCCTACCTGGGGCCTGTTCCAGCTCCCGTGGATGCCATTGACTTCACTGGGAGCTGAATCAGACTTGTGGAGTGATTGAAATGAGCGGGCCCTTAACTTTAAACTCTTTGTGCCAACTTCTGGCTGGCCCATCAGCGGAGAAGGGCATACCAACCCGTGGCCAGAGACCGAAGCCAGGCACATTCAAATTAGAAAGAAGGCATGCATGTTAACAATGAGGGTGATAAACCTCTCAAACAAAAACTACCAAGCGAAGTGGTGGGTTCTTCATCTCTTGATGTCTTCAGATCAAGACTGGCTGCCTTTCTGGGAGATATGCTTTAGTCAAACACAAATTGCTGTGCAGCTGCAACCGCAATGTCTAGCCAGCAGGTGATGAAGAGAAACGGTGCAAAGAAAGACCAGGTGCTAGAATACAACAGGAAACACCAGCATTGGTGTCACAGCCACTGGCAGATTGAGGACGGGAACATGGGACGAGTATTTACAGCAAGAAGATGGAGGTGAGAGAGGTTTTGGTTACCTTCCTCCTTGGAGCATCAGAGCACTTTGAGATGAGCAGCTAGGGTGACCAGACAGCAAATGTGAAAAATCGGGATGGGGGTGGGGGGTAATAGGAGCCTATATAAGAAAGACACCCAAAAATCAGGACTGTCCCTATAAAATCAGGACATCTGGTCACCCTATGAGCAGCTATTAGCACATCCAGTCACCCATACAACCCCATTGGCCTCAGCTGTATATGTTTAAGTGAAGGTGGAACGTGTGACTTCAGCACTTTCAAGGGTATTATTAAAGTAATAGTATTATTCCAGGGGAAATCATTTAAACTGGTGTCTATCTGTGTGCATTCTGACTATAGCAGGGGTAGGCAACCTATGGCACGTGTGCCGAAGGCGGCATGCGAGCTGATTTTCAGTGGCACTCACACTGCTCAGGTCCTGGCCACCGGTCTGGGGGGCTCTACATTTTAATTTAATTTTAAATTAAGTTTCTTAAACATTTTAAAAACCTTACTTACTTTACATACAACAATAGTTTAGTTATATGTTATAGACTTATAGAAAGAGATCTTCTAAAAACGTTAAAATGTATTATTGGCACTCGAAATCTTAAATTAGAGTGAATGAATGAAGACCTGGCACACCACTTCTGAAAGGTTGCCGACCCCTGGACTATAGCTACCCTGTGCGTAGCTACACACATACATTATGACCAACAAATTCAAACTGGAATGCCGAAAGCTCAGCACCTGAATCCATATTTCGGGACTTAGATCTAGATTCTCACAGTTATGTAGGAGCCTAACTCTCATTATTTTAAATGGGAGATAGGCAGCTAAATACCTCAGGATCTGGGCCTGAAGCCCGAGTTCCATAAAGCACTTAAATGCATGCTTAAAGTTAAACATGAGTAGTCCCACTGACTTCGGTGGGACAGCTCACGTGCTTAAAATTAAGTGCATGTTTAAGTGCCTTGTTGAATAAGAGCCTTAAATAAAACAAGCCTGCTTTTCAGAGGGGCCCAACATGCACATTTCCTATTGATTTAAATAGCTGTTGAAGGCCCTTGTTATTTAGGCACTTAAATAAGGCTTGTGGCACTCAAATTTGAAAATGTTGGCTTGCGTGTGAATTCTATATTTTGGCCCAGCTGAAGTCAGTATAGTTGCACCAATTTACATCAGGTGTGATGATGTATATTATATGGACAGAAAGCTGCATACACAGAGTATGTGCATGGGAATATTTCTGTGTATATTACTACTTGGCTGTTATATAGCATTTTTTAATCTGTAGATCTCAAAGCGCTTTACAAAGTAGGTCAGCATCATTATCCCCTTTTTTAGAGATGGGTAAACTGAGGCACAGAGAAGGAAAGTGACCAGCCTAAGGTCACCCAGCAGACCAATGCCAAAACCGGGAATAAAACCCAATTATCTGTTGTACTGATTAGGATACATAATTTATGCTATAGGCTCATGTTGTTTGTAATACAGAATTATTATCATGTTGTAGTGATGGCAGAAAATACACTTATGCTAGCAAGCAAAAGGTAATAGATATTTTGGATTATTTCATTAACATGGTTTTGCCAGGAAGGATTAGTCTACCGATTTCTTGGACTGAGAATTTTTTTTTCCCCTAAAAACTTCTTTAAAAAAAAAGTACATGTGGTATTGAGACTGGAGAATAATACCTAATAAAACTTTCACTTTAACTGCAAATATTGCATTGGTTGTTTTATAGAACTGTCTATTGCAATTTTTGTTTATGTAGCAAGGTCTGCGTGGAGGAAGAAATGACCATACTAAGCTTTTATGGAAACTATATGTGTGGTTGTATGACCTTTATTTGTGGTTCTTTTAGGTTTTAAATTTTTTTTGCATCACTGCCATTCTCAGCTTTAATTAGAATTAAACAAATCTTTTTCATGTCCTGAAATATACATGGGCATTAACAAAGCTACGAATCCATATTTTTTTCCATTTTAACTAAACAAATCCAATTTGAAGGGCATTTGATCACTGCTTATTTCTGAGCCACTTTATGCCTTAGAAAAAGGGGTAATAAATAACACTTTAGGAAAAGGCTTCAAAATATCTCTTTTCCTTGATCTGGGTAATTAAAAAATTGAACTGCTGTTCCTGAGATTACACACAGCAAAATTACACAGAAGTCACTTGCTGATGGAATTATGTGAATTACACAACTCCTCATTCTTGTGCCATAAAACATTATGCTTTCTAGCGGGAATTAACATAATTAGAACTTAAATATACATATAGTCTCTTGAGCATGCAACGTTAACATTAATATACTGGTTAGCAGTTTGGATAAATGCAGAGTCCCCCATTATGCTCAAAAGCAATTTCATATTAATCTAATCTCGATTGATGTCCTTCTTAAGTTATTCTTTTAAACAAGTATTTAAATGTGCAGTGGAGGGAGGATAAGGTGAACAATTAAAGTTAAGTAAAAATGGCATTTCTTTTAACCCACAATGTTTTTAATTCATTGCAAGTTTTAGTAATAAAAAACCAATGCTGCATGGTGATCAGTCATTTTGACATTTTTATAGTGTTTTTATTACCCCTGGCTCATTTCCATACTAAAGAGAACATTTGTAACAATACTTGCTTGCTTGGTTATGATTCGAATTCTGCTTTTGCCACGTTTTGCTCGTCTGTTGCTTTGCTCAGTAATACTTTTGGCCCACGTCCTCCCAGCGCCTGCAGTGTGTTTATTGAAAAGTAAGGAAAAAGAAGTGTCTGCTAAAACAATAGGCTACTGCTGGCTGAGTTAACATGGCCATAACGTCCTTATTCTGCAGACAATCAGTTAGCAAAGCTGTTCAGTAAACTTGCTCCTTGGTTGTTGAAAAAATAAATATTCATGCAACTTGCAGTGGTGTTTTCATGTATTTCATTTTCTCTGGTTTGAAATGCTGAAGGTTTTTAAAGCCAGTGACTTAATCACAGAGATAAGAATTGAGTGTTTAGGTTGAATTAGTATTGATGTTTGTATTACTGCTGCTTAGGACGGGATGCATTTGAAAAGAGGTGCTCAGGTATTTGAGTGATGAGGCCATATAAATACATAGGTAGAAATGACATATCACATGTATTATTTTTATGTAAAAATGAATCATTTACCTAAATTGTTCTTATAGGGTCTGATTACTATCAGGTGCTCAGCACCTTCAACTTCCTCTGGAGTGAGTGGGAATTTAGGTTGCCAAACAGCTCACATTGGTCCCAGTACCAAAGTGCTTGAACAAACCTCACAGTTCTCAATTCTGCAGCCTGTTCCTCTTGAGCAAAGCACGTAAGCATGTCCTTAATCCTAAATATGTGCTTCAGTCCCATTGACTTAAAAGGTAAATCTTAAAATTAAGCATGTGCTTAAGTGCTTTGTTGAATGGGGGCTGAAGTTTGAGGCTTTGAGAACTACACAAAATACGTTACGAATTGTAAAATTGTATCAAGTTCTCCTGTAATTGAATCCCACTGTCCTCTTGTGATGGGGCTTATGCCTCACATTGGTAATTAAAGGTTAACAAGGGCCTAATTAGCCCAGCAGGTTACATCTGGGGGAGATGGGGTCAGCCCCAGTTTAGTATTGGGCCCAGCTAAGGAGGGGGATAAGGCTCCATACATGCCCGCCCAAAGCAATGTAAAATGAAGACTCTGGAGCGAGGCAGCTGGTAAAGACCCTGTGCATCCTTCTGGTTTTGTGCGAGTACAAGCAGTTCCTTCTGGACAGCCCCGAACTCAGCAAAGAGCCTCCTCCACTGGGCGTGTTGTATTTAACCATGTTTCTCTTGTCATCTTGCCCTGGATCTGCTGTGTGACTGGTTCCTCACTGTCACAATAAAAATGAGCAAACTCACTGGATAAAATAAGAACTGACCTGAACTCCTTCAAGTCCCTCCTTAAAAATCCCCATTGTCGTAATGGGTACAGAAAGATGCCCTACGGTAATAGCTAGGCAGGTGGCGAATTGTTCATACTGCTACTCATTGGCTAAGAATAAGAAGGCTAGTCTGTGCAAAAACCATCCTGGGACAGCTCCATTAACTCCACTGGCACTATGCCAGTTACACCAGCTCAGGTTCTGGTCTCCCAATTTTTGTTAACTTGTCTTTTCATTTTCTTCCTCCGCTCCTTGTTTGTATCGTTCATCGATTATGCCTCGTTTTTTCAGCTCCAGTCCTGCATTGTGATCCATGTTCAGCCACCGACTGCCATGGAGCTCTGCATGGGCACGACAAGTCCCAGGTGAATCACAAGGCAGGACTGAGGCTTTGCATAGCTCGTGGGGGCAAGGTCTGCTATCACTATGAGTAACATCTTCAAAAGCACCTAAGTGATATAGAAACCTAAATTGCATTTTCAAAAGTGATCCTAACCGACATGGCTATCCAGTCTGCACTTCATCATGCCTCGTTGCACTATTCTCAGTAGAACATAAGATCCTCAGTACCGAGACCTGTGGGAAGAATAATGCTGGGACCTGATGCTGCAGAATGCCAAGGTTGCTCTCTGATAGGGTAACTATCCATGGTAGTTCAGGAGCAGCATAGGCATCTGCCTCTTGATGTTAGAAGAGATCAAACCTGAACTTTACCCGAAACCTTCTTCCAAATCTGGATGCAAAATAGGACACATGAGGATAAGTATGACTTGATGTCAGAGTGAGATGATAAAGTACTTCTCTGCAATGTTTGTGTGAGCTGGGGCCTGATTCTCATTTACACTAAGATCCCACTCCCTTTACATCAGTAAGGGGGTATAAAGAGACCTTAACGTGAGCGTAATTATGTTTGCACTTTCAGGCCCCTTGACACTGCTAAAGCATCATAAAGGGTTAGGGTTAGGGTGCTGCTGGGGGCAGTCCTCTCTCCCCACCGGAGCACCCTCCTGCACCTGTAGCCCCTCATTCCTGGCCCCACCCCACAGCCTGCACCCCCAGCTAGAGTCCCCCTAACCTCCCACCCCAATACTCTGACCCAGCCCTGAGCCCCTCATCCCCGGTCTCACCCCAGAGCCCATACCCCCATCCAGAGTCCTCACCCCCTCCTGCACCACAACCCTCTGCCCCAGCCCTGAGCCCCCTCCCACACTCCGAACCCCTAGGCCCTGCCACCACCACATGAATTTTGTAATGTCACACATCACCTCCATATTGGTGCACATAACAAAATTCATTCCGCACATGCGTGGGAAAAATTAGAGGGAACACTGATTCATGACCCACAGCTGAGCAGATCTGATTCTCACTCAGTGGGGGGCAATGGTACATACACCCATTGCCCAGTACGTTATACTGTTTTTGTGCCCTGATCATTTATCTTACGCTCTCGAGGCCTCATCTAAAGACCACTAATGATCTTCTAGGGACTTCAGTGGACCCTGGGTCAGGCTCTCAGCAAGGTTTGGGTTGAAATCCTGGCTTCATTGAAGTCAATGGGAATTGTGCAGTGGATATGGGGGAGATTCCCCACACCCCAGCCATTCTTTTTACATGACAAATCTGAGGAACTGTCCCATATTGAGGTGTCAATACAAGAGGTTTTGGAACCAGCTGATAAACAGGAATACGTCACCAAGACCAGATGGTATTTGCTTAAGGGTCCTGAAGGGAAAATATGAAATTGCAGCACTGCTAACTGTGGTATGTAAACTATTGCTTAAATCAGCATCTGGACCAGATGACTGGAGGGTAGCTAATATAACACTTATTTTTTTAAAAAGGCCCCTGGGGCGATCCTGGCAATTACAGGTTGGTAAGCTTATCTTCAGTATCAGATAAATTGGATGAAACTATAGTAAAGAACAAAATTATCAGACAATATAGATTCAATACAATATATTGGGAAAGAGTCAACACAGCTTTTTTAAAGGGAAATCATGCCTCACCAATCTATTAGAATTCTTTGAGGGAGTCAACAAGCACCTAGACAAGGGTTATACATTCGATATAGCATACTTGGACTTTCAGAAAGCCTTTGACAAGGTCCTTCACCAAATTCTCTTAAGCAGACTAAGTAGCCATGGGATAAGAAGGAAGGTCCTCTCATGGATTGCTACCATAGAATTTGACATTCTTGCATGTATCCCAAAATTTGACAGTACTGCAGTCAGCCATTTTGTATGTTCAGCCGCTGCCAGCTGAAAACCAAATACCACGTAGCAAGGAATAATCTTAAACCTTTGTGAGGCAAGGTCAGACAACTGCATATTTGTAGTTTTCTAATCAGAATGGGAGGGTGGATAGAAAGTTATGGAGGAAAGTGAGTGAATAGCAACCTTGGTTTTAGGTGCCCCTGACAGATTGTTGTTATGACTAGAAATATTAGAAATGTTTTGAGATAATGTGTAGTTTGTTGAAATTAGGAGAATTGGTGACCCAGTGGAGGTTGTTATGCTCACCCAGTAGGAGTCAGTATAGGTTATGTGCTTTGTTAGAGTTAGCTATACAAGATTAGGTAAAAGTAAATACCTCTGAGCAGTCTGAGGGAGCTTTTCTTTGGGCAAGGAGCTGGCATTTAAACTCCGTCACCTGGACAGAAAGAGGGCCCCTAGAAGCTGGTTGGTGATTACATCTCAGACTGTGGCTAACTATATCTGGGATGTTCTAAATCGTGTGTGTTTGTGCTTAATATCTAATAAATAGAATTATAGCACTGGAAGGGGCCTCGAGAGGTCATCTAGTGCAGTTCCCTGCACTGATGACAGGACTAAGTATTATCTAGACCATCCCTGACAGGTTTTTGTCTAACCTGCTCTTAAAAATCTCCAATGATGGAGATTCCACAACCTCCCTAGGCAATTTAGTCCAGTGCTTAACCATCTGGACAGTTAGGAAGTTTTTCCTAACGTCCAACCTAAACCTCCCTTGCTGCAATTTGAGCCCATTGGTTCTTGTCCTATCCTCAAAGGTTAGGAAAAACTATTTTTTCTCCCTCCTCTTTGTAACAATCTTTTATGTACTTGAAAACTGTTAGAATCATAGACTATCAGGGGCCTCAGGAGGTCATCTAGTCTAACCCCCTGCTCAAAGCAAGACTAATCCCCAGACAGATTTTTGCCCCAGATTCCTAAATGACCCGCTCAAAGATTGAGCTTACAACCCTGGGTTTAGTAGGCCAATGCTCAAACCACTGAGCTATCCCTCCCTGCTGTTATCATGACCTCTCTCAGTCTTCTCTTTTCTAGATTAAACAAACCCAATTTTTTCAATCTTCCCTCATAGAGCATGTTTTCTAGACCATTAATCACTTTTGTTGCTCTTCTCTAAACTTTCTCCAATTTGTCCACAACTTTTCTGAAATGTGGCACACAGAACTGGACACAATACTTCAGTTGAGGCCTAATCAGCGCGGAGTAGAGCGGAAGAATTATCATAGAATCATAGAAGATTAAGGTTGGAAGAGGTCTCAGGAGGTCATCTGGTCCAACCCACTGCTTAAAGCAGGACCAACCCCAACTAAAGCATCCCAGCCAGGGCTTCTTGTGTCTTGCTTACAACACTCCTGCTAATACATCCCAGAAAGTTGTTCGCTTTTTCTGCAACAGCGTTACACTGTTGACTCATATTTAGCTTGTTGTCCACTATGACCCTCCCAGATCCCTTTCCGCAGTACTCCTTCCTAGGCAGTCATTTCCCATTTTGTATGTGTGCAACTGATTGTTCCTTCCTAAGTGGAATACTTTGCATTTGTCCTTATTGAATTTCATGCTATTTACTTCAGACCATTTCTCCAGTTTGTCCAGATTATTTTGAATTATAATTCTATGCTCCAAAGCACTTGCAACCCCTCCCAGCTTGGTGTTGTCCGCAAACTTTATAAGTGTACTTTGTATGGCATTATGTAAATCATTGATGAAAATATTGAACAGAACCAGACCCAGAACTGATCCCTGCGGGACCCCACTTGTTATGTCCTTCCAGCATGACTGTGAACTACTGATAACTACTCCCTGGGAATGGTTTTCCAACCAGTTTTGAACCCACCTTATAGTTACATCTAGGTTGCATTTCCAAAGTTTGTTTATGAGAAGATCATGCGAGACAGTATCAAAAGCTTTACTAAAGTCAAGATATACCATGTCTACCGCTTCCCCCCCATCCACAAGGCTTGTTATCCTGTCAAAGAAAGCTATCAGGTTGGTTTGACAAAAATTTTTCTTGACAAATTCATGCTGACTGTTACTTATCACCTTATTATCTTCTAGATGTTTGCAAATTGATTGCTTAATTATTTGCTCCATTATCTTTCCAGGTACAGAAGTTAAGCTGACTGGTCTGTAATTCCCCGGGTTGTCCTTATTTCCCTTTTTATAGATTGGTACTATATTTGCCCTTTACCAGTCTTCTGGAATCTCTCCCGTCTTCCATGACTTTTCAAAGATAATCGCTAATGGCTCAGATATCTCCTCAGTCAGCTCCTTGAGTATTCTAGGATGTATTTCATCAGGCCCTAGTGACTTGAAGACATCTAACTTGTCTACGTCATTTTTAACTTGTTCTTTCCCTATTTTAGCCTCTGATCCTACCTCATTTTCACTGGCATTCACTATGTTAGATGTCCAGTCTCTACCAACCTTCTTGGTAAAAACCAAAACAAAGAAGTCATTAAGCACCTCTGCCATTTCCACATTTTCTGTTATTGTCCCCCCTCCCCCATTGATTAACGGGCCTATGCTGTCCTTGGTCTTCCTCTTGCTTCTGTATTTTTAGAATATTTTCTTGTTATCCTTTACTGTCTCTAGCTAGTTTGATCTCATTTTGTGTCTTGGCCTTTCTAATTTTGTCCCTACATACTTGTGTTATTTGTTTATATTCATCCTTTGTAATTTGACCTAGTTTCCACTTTTTGTAGGACTCTTTTTTGAGATCAGATCATTGAAGATCTCCTGGTTAATCCAGGGTGGTCTCCTGCCATACTTTCTATCTTTCCTACGCAGTGGGATAGTTTGCTTTTCTGCCCTTAATAATGTCTCACTTTCACCCAAGCTGCCTTCCACTTTCAAAATTTCAACCAGTTCCTCCCTATCTGTCAAAATCAAATCTAGAATAGCCTTTCCCCTAGTAACTTTCTCCACCTTCTGAAACAAAACATTGTGTCCAATACATTCCAAGAACTTGTTGGATAATCTGTGCACCTTTCACACTGGATGGTCCCCCCAGTCTGGCTTTCTTTAAGTGGGAAATGCAGGCCACAGTCTCTGCAAATCCACACCAGGATCTGGGTAGAGGCATCCATGGTCAGGTTGTCTGGCTGGATACAGGCGCAGGTGGAGGAGACAGGACCAGCATTGGCACTGGCAATGCGGCCCTTCCTAACCATAGCAATTATATTATGACTCCCTCCCTGTTTGCGGTCCCCTGTTCACTAGCATAGTAGTTTTAGATAAGAGCACACTTTCTTGTATCTCTCATTTATCAGACGGAAGTGCTCTGTTCCCATTGAGTTATTCCTGACACCACCTGGAGAGAAAGAAGTTAAGTTACTGCTGCTTTGGGTTCTGAAAAAACCCAGGTAACAGGATCAGTAACTGGTAAAAAGATAGGAAACAACGGGTAGGAATAAGTAGTCAATTTTCATAATGGAGAGGGGTAAATAGTAGGTTCCCCCAAGAATCTGTACTGGGACCAGTGCTGTTTACCATATTCATAAGTGATCTGGAAAAGTGATCTGCATCCGAAGAAGTGAAGTTTTTACCCACGAAAGCTTATGCCCAAATAAATCTGTTAGTCTTTAAGGTGCCACCAGACTCCTTGTTGTTTCTGGAAAAGGGGGTAAACCATGAGGTGGCAAAATTTGCAGATGTTACAAAATTAGTGAAGATAGTTAAGTCCAAAGCTGACTGTGAAGAGTTACAAGGGGATCTTACTAAACTGGGAGAGTGGCCGACAAAATGGCAGATAAAATTTAATGTTAATAAGCACATTGGGAAAAAAAATCCCAACTATCCATACAAAATGATGGGGTCTAAATTAGCTTTTGCCATTCAATTAAGAGATCTTGGAGTCATTGTGGATAGTTCCCTGAAAACAACCACTCAATGTGCAGCTAACACATGTTAGTAAAAGCTAACAATGTTAGGAACCATTAGGAAAGGGCTAGAAAAAAAAACAGAAAATATCATAATGTCACTATATAAATCCATTGTGTACCCACATCTTGAATACTGTGTGCAGTTCTGGTCACCTCATCTCAAAAAAAGACACTAGAATTGGAAAAGGTGCAGAGAGGGGCAATGAAAATTATTTTGGGTATGAAATGGCTTCCATATGAAGAAAGAGTTAAAAGACTGGGACTGTTCAGTTTAGAAAATATATGACTAAGAGGGGATATGATAGAGGGCTATAAAATCATGAATGGTATGGAGAAATTGAATAGGGAAGTGTTATTTGCCCCTTCATATAATAGAACAACTATGGCATCACCCAATGAAATTAATAGGCAGCAGGTTTAAAACAAACAAAAAGAAATACATTGTCACACTATGCACACCCAACCTATGGAACTTGTTGCCGGGGATGTTGTGAAGGCCAGAAGTTTAGCTGGGTTTAAAAAAGATTTAGATAAGTTCATGGAGAACTGGTCTGTTGATGGTTTTTAGCTGAGATGGTCAGGGACACAACCCCATGCTCTGGGTGTCCCTAAATCCCCAACTGCAGAAGCTGTGACTGGATGACAGAGACAGGATACTGACAGTGGCATTGGAACAGTTTTTATAGTGGGGCTGAGAGCCATTGAACAAAACTATATGCCCTGTGTATGATGGAAACCACTTCAAGCCAGGGGGTGCAACCGCACCCCCAGCACTCCTAGTTCCAGAACCCGTGGATACTGGGCTACATGGACCATTGGTGTGCCTTATGGCTGCTCTTATGTTCTCATGACATCACTGCCAACAGCATTCCACACTTGTTTCCTTGACAAGCTACTATCACATTCAAAAAACTACAGTCTGAAGAGGTAAGGGATTCCCCCCTCCCCATCTGAATAAGAGAGTGAGTGAGTGTGTGTGTGTGAGAGAGAGAGAATTAACACTGGATGAGTTATACCATCCTGACAAGTGCAAACATGTTCCATAAGCATCTTGTTAGCAGTCCAATGATATTTCATGGGACCTCTTGCCCAGCAATAACTACATAAAACTGTTTGTGAATTCTAGATAAGATATTGCCACCATTTGAATGCTTTTGTGAGTGAGTGTACAAATTGATTTATAAAACTTGAAAAAATCATGCCAACTAACAATGCACATTTTGAGAATCATTAACCCAAAACATTTGGAAGCAGATTTGAATTGTATAAAATTGTTTAAATAAACACAGGTAAATCCCCTCAGGAATGTCAGGCAACAAATGGTGGACAGATTTTGGCAGTAAACTGGCTGCTTCCCACAACTATGGATGACCAGTATTTCCAAGATGCATTTTTGGATTGTTACTCTTGTTGGAGGTACTTTTGTTTTGTTTCGTAGTTAAGATTTATATTTGGAATCTGCTGAGGCCATGTATAAGAACATAAGAACAGCCATACTGGGTCAGACCAAAGATCCATCTAGCTCAATATCCTGTCTTCCGACAGTGGCCAATGCCAGGTGCTTCAGATGGAATGAACAGAACAGATAATCATCAAGTGATCCAATAGTGATGTAATAGAAGGGAAACTATATATGGAAGGTAGAAGTATTTTTTCATGAAGTTTGAAATTTTCTACCAACTCTTGTTAGATTTTGGACATTCATAAGAAAATTAAAAGTCTCCTTAATTAACGCAAACAAGTGTTGGGGATGAGATAGGATAGATTTCTTATTTATTTTGCACCATGTAACAAGGTGCAAAGGCTCAAATCTGACAGGGAGAGTGTAACTATGTTCAGTTCAATACTATTTTGTTATGACAAGCTATACATCTGCTAAGTGCAAAGGGAAACAGAATGTTAAGGCGTCTGCCCAGGATACAGGCTGCACAGGTGAGCATTTACGATGATCTCTGATCTGGGGTCACCTTGCTGTCACTGCATCTTTCTTTTCTTTTCTCTTCTCTCCTCTCAGTATTATGCACTGGTTTTGCACATTTCCTTTTGACATAAAGACTATCCCTGACCCCAAAATTGCCATAAGTGTCCAATTTTATGGCAGGGATTGGCAAGCATTCCAGCACTTTTGCCATTGACTTCAATGGAGACAGAATTCCACCTTTGTTTCTTTTACAAGCTTCTAGCTTACCCATGACACTGGACTCAGTTCCCCTGAAGCATATTGTCCATGAGGAAAGAATATAGCATGACAGAGCTGTTGAGACTCTTCCTCTCTGAGTTTCAGAGGTTCCAGAAACCAACCCCACCCTGGGAAAAGGAGGAGAAGGCAGACTGTGAAAAGTTCCTGTCTTCACTTATGGAATGTGAGCTAAAGTAAGGCGATTTCAACTTGTCCTCTTGAATCCAGATCTATTAGGTCATTTTTCATTCACTCAGTCAGCTTACCTGATTTATCAGACTCCCATTTTAACATTTATTTGCTCCATGTCGTCTTTTTTACTTTAAATTAAGATTCATACATATTTTATAGGGTTTTGAATATGTGAAGTCTTATGAGTTGTTGTTATTATTAGGCCTGCCTGCCATTTTTTCTTTCAAAACTTTTTTGGACAAAAATTGGCTTTTACGTTAACACAGAAAGTTAGACAGGAAACCGAAAACTGAAGAAAAAAAACATGTCCTGACAGGCAAAAAAATTCAATAAAACCAATACTTTTTTGCCCAGCTGGCTGAAAATTTTCAGTTTCCAGTTGCCAAAATTTGTGGGGGGAGTATGGGGTTTTAGTTTTCCAAGGAAAATCTGAAAAACTTTGTAGAAAAATTGACAAATGATTTTTTTTTCATTTTTGGTTAATTTTTTTGCAGAAAAAAATTCCTTACCACCTTTAATAAACTCTGGATTATTATGATTATTGTTTAGTTTATTATTAAGCTCGGCTTTAGATACCTTTTAAGGATCTCAGAAGTCTATGAATAGCACGCATATAGATAAAAATGTGTTACTCTATTTTTATCACAGTTACTGTGAATGCTCTGCAACCACTGATTATTTAGAATCTGTGTCACTAGTGTTGCATGGCATTAGAAAGCATTTTTACTTTAGTCTAAATTTTGTATTATATATATGGGGATGTGTTGTTATATTTGTGATATTACATTTTTATATGGCTCGGTTAATCTAAAATGAGTTGGGTTTTAGTTCCTTCTTTGTTTAAAAGATTGTGTGACTCAGGCATTTGTAAACTAGAATGCATTTTCTGGGCATGTTGAGGCTGAAAGAAATGCAACATGAACTGGAAAGAGGACTATTCCACAGCCATTCCAAATCAGCGGCCAAGTGTTTCACATGCAGAGAACTTAGGGTCTGGAGCTGAGTTGCAGGAGTCCTTACAATTCATACGATGAGACTCTAAAGAGAACTGAGGAAACTCCTAAAACACTGAGAATTGGAACAATGTGGACTGTGTAGTGTCCTAATCCAGCTTCAGGAAATTAAGGGCTCAGCTTGAAAAAACTGGGGAGAGCTTAGGTACAGGTGCACCTGTACACCAGGTGACACCAGAGCTCCCCTGCCACAGGGGAGCCCTCCTGGATTACTCACGGCTTGCAGCAAATATATATAGTGATGATTCAGAGATGAAAAGCTCCATGCCTCATTAGCAATCCTCTGGGCTCTCAAGTCTCCAAAGTCACTTATACCGATATGGAAATGATGCCAGTGTGCTGAAAGGATGGAATACAGACTAATTGAAAATCAATTGATCTTGTCTATGAAGGCAAAATAAGTGCAGCATAAGTTACAAGTACGCATATTTGGAATAGATTCCATACCCCATGTTCCACCATTATCTCAAACCAAGAATTAGAAGCATTATAACAAGGAGTTATAGTTGAGAGTTGAGGATTACAGTTTTCTCATGGACTGTTGTTCAAAACTCCACAGTGGGTAGAGCTTAACATAGTTTGTGATAATAACCAAGTATCACGTTGCCCTGAGCATAAAAAATGACAGATTCTGGAGCAGGTGGGCAGCTTTAATTATATGGCTCCAAAGGGAATAAAAACCCTGATGGGTTTTAGTGTCTGTCTGATATGAGTCAGTCCACAGTAAAATTACTTGTACAGAGTTGATGAGAATAAAGTATTTTGGCCCATATTTGTCCTTCCACCGTCTCTTTCTGTCTGTCTGTGGCTGTGAGAACTGAGAAAACAAGATCTGTAGGAGGCACTGAGATGTAATCCCGTCAATGACTTTTGCACATGCCACGGACAAAAAGTCGGATCAGGGAAGTGCTTCAACAGCTGGGATTGCAACAGATGTTCTCCAGACAGCTCTGCTACATGAAGATGTAGTACAGCACACAGGTCATGTTACAGGGACAGAAAATTAAAAAAGAACGATTTTACATGCATGGCCGCTGACCCCTGGGAGCTGGCAACATGAGTGACACTGAACAGAACAGGCAGCTGAATCCCTTTCGAAGAAATCTTTACGTCTATTTCTATTGGAATCTGTGTCTATATACTAGAAGACTAGTATATAGCGCCAATGACATGACCTGCAGTACTGCTAACAAAAACACAAATGGCCTGCAATGCGAAATCTTCTCCCTATTTCTGGAATTTAGGGCCCTGACTCTATTATTCCAGGTCTGTGCTTGGGGTTTTTCACCTCCTTTTTACCCCCTAATTTTGGAGTTGTATAGGGGCACGACCAGCCCCTGGTATAAATTAGAGCAGCCTCAGGGCTGCTCGTATATTCCATTTCCAATTCCCCCCTATTGGTCTAAGAAATGAGAATAGCCATAGTGCAGGGCACGCTGGCCACAGCTGTGATAGGGACTGGCATCAGGGTCAGTGTAGAGTCCTTACACCAGCCTTTATACCAGATGGAGAGGTCTGCAAAGGTTGTATTTTCATGGGCCCATTTTCTGCCCCCTTTAAGTCCCCTTTGCACTGCCAGAGTGGCATAAAAGGGGCAGAGCAAAACTGAGCATGTTGTCTAGATCTGGAGCCTTTGGGAGGGCTGCCCCCCCAAAACAGAATTAGATGATCATCGGGGAATTCCTCCCCCCACCATCCTTGAAGATAATGATGGATAGCTCTGCTGATTCCTTCTCCCATCCATCCTGGTGGGAGCACGCAAGAGTCACGTTTGACAGGAGAGAGGACTCAGCATTGCTTGTTAACTGTGGGCCCAATCACCCTCTCCCAAAGGAGGCGGTTAAGTAGGAGGAGACCGTTGTGATGTTTCTCTCATGGAGTTTCCTCCCAAAATATTCCAAGGTGGGCGGGGAGGGGATTGGCAGAGCTGGGACTAGGCATAAGCAGGCTAAGCAATTGCTTAGGGCCCCAAGCAGCTCCAGGGCCCCCCCATTCACTTTTTATTATGTGTTGCATGTGTGTGTGGAGGGGGAATCTTCCTACTTAGGGCCCCCAGTGGGCTAGCACGGCCTGGGGATTGTTCCATCATTTGAGAAGGGAGGGTGGAGAGGGAACCAACTGTGGGTCCAACCACTAAGCGCCATAGATCCCTTGGAGGCCCAGGTCATCTCAAGGGAGGCACTGTGGCAGCTCTGGGTCCCTGGAAGCAGGGCCAGAGTTCCAATTAGACACAGTAGGCATGTGCCTCGGGGCACCGGCATTCTAGGGGCACCTAAAAGTTAAAAGTGGGTTAAAAGTTCAAAAATGAATACATACAGCTCCCCTGTGCATGGGTGGGCTCCTGGCACGAGTTGGTGGCTGCCCAGCATGTGGGGCTGGAGCAGGGTGAGCATCTGAGTCAGCCTGCCTGGGGGGGCGCAGTGAGCCGTGGCTGGGTGGCTGCTGTAGATGCTGGGAGCTGAAGGTGCACCCCTGTGTCACGGAGGCAGAGGGAGGGGCATGGCCGGCGCCCCATTCATTTGCACAGGCAGAGCCAGAGCGCGGCTGCTGCGCTGTGATGCGGGCAGGATGGACGACACCCCGGGACCGCTCGCCGTGGGGAGAGATACAGTCCTCCCCTTGCGCATTGCCTGGGGCGGGTGGGCTGGGCCCCAGCTTGAGGTGGGACCGTCGTGTGTGGCGGAGGGTCTCGTTCCTTCCCAGGGAGGCTGTATTTATATTTCTTTTTGTTTAATTTCTTATGGAAAACATGAAGGCAACTGTAGGCGGGGAGGAGGGGGGGAGGGAGGGGCACTGAAGATGCTGCACCTAGGGGTGCATAAGGTTTAAATCCAACCTTGCCCGGAAGCCAGGGTCCCCTGGAACCAGGCTACCACTACTTCCCCAGACAGTAGTGTCCCTGGTACTCCCTCTGTATGGAGAGATTTCAGCTGTGGAGTGCAAACTTCTTTGGGAGTTGAAGCCACATCTCTGAAATTTACTCAACACTCTGTAGGACAGGAACATTGGACTTGCCATATTGAATCAGACCCAAGTCCAGCTAGTACAATATCCTGTCTCTGACAGTGGCTTGCACCAGATGCTTCAGAGGATGGCAGAGGAATCCTGCAATAGGCAGTTGTTGAATAATCTGCCCCCCACCTAGGTCTCTAATAGTTAAAGATTGGTTGAATCCCTGAAGCACAAGATTTAATATCCCTTCCAAAAATTGTAGTGTCAATAATTATAACTCTAGATATCCATGTAACTATCCAATCCCTTTTTTAATCTTATTACGGTCGTGGCTGCAACAATTTCCTGTGGCAAGGAGTTCTACAGTTACATCCTACACTGTGTGAAAACGTTATTTCCTTTTATCAGTTTTGAATTTCCCATCTTTTAATTTCATTGACTGTCCCTGTTTTTGTGTTATAAAACAGGTAGAACAGAAGCTCCTGATTTTCTCTAGACCACTTGTAACCTGCACACCTCCTCAGTGTGGTGTACTATCCCCTCTAGTAGCACTGAGGCCACTTAAAGGTTAATGAGTCTGCAACAGGCTGAGCTAACAGCCACATGATGTGGCTTCTAGCTCATGCATTGACCTCTAGAGGTCCCAGGTTCAATCCCATCCACTGATGACCAGGGTCTGTCAGATTTACACACATTATTTTGTATACTTTATCTTGTTGCCTCATGTTTTTCTCTTCTTAAGGCAAACAATCCCAATCTTTTCAATCTCCCTCCATATGAGAATTTTTCCAGCCCTTTGATTCTCATTACTCTACTCTGAACCCCGTCCAGGTCTGTAATGCACTTTTCCAGATGAGATGACCAGTACTGCATACAATATTCCAGGTGAGGTTGCATGATGGATTTATATAATGTCATTATAATATTTTTTGGTATTACTCTCTATCCTGTTCCTTATGAATCCGAACATCTTGTTAGCTTTTTTACCACAGCTGTGCATTGAGCAGAGGTTTACATCAAGCTGTCTATAACGATCCCTTTCTGGGACTGACGCACTTAATTTAAAACATCAGGATAGCCGAGGGAGCCTGGCTGAGACTGGCGCAGGGGCAGGAACAGGAACAGACACAGGCTGGGGTGGTCTGTCAGAACTGTCAGGCAGCCGGGAATTCTCCCAACTAGGTAGCAACGTTGAGCAGACTGGACTGGTTGCTTCCGTTAGAGGCCTATATAGTTGCCTAGGAGTCACCTGGTTAGGCCCTTGCTTGTGGATTGGCCGGCCCCTGGTTAATTGGCATGGGCCTATCATAGGACTCACAGGTAATTACCTCAGAACACTCCCCGGCTCAGGCTCAGGGATGACATCACAAGAACTCTACTAGGCATGAGTGGTTTAAATTTTTCCCTCCAATGTGTATTATTTACATCAGTCAACATTAAATTTCATTTACCATCATGCGGCCCATTCACCTGTTTAGGTCTCTCTGAGGTTCCTCACAGTCCTCTCTGGTTCTGACTAAATAACTCAATAACCTTGTGTCATCTGCAGCTTTTGTTACCTCACTACTCACCCTCCTTTCAAGATAAGAACTAGTGTAATTATTGTGGCTGCTCAGTGCTGGACTACACTGAGGTACCATATATCCCATCTGGGCCTAGTGACTTATTGCATTTTGAAATATCAATTTGCTGCAGCACAACTTCTTCTGTCACCTTAGCTTCTGAGAGTGTCTCATCTTTGTTAGCAAGAAAGGGCAGTTCTGGAGTGAGAATCTTGTCAACATCTTCACTGGTGAAGACTGATGCAAATAAATCATTTTGCTTCTCAGCAGTGTCCTTATTTTCCCCATTTCCTCCATTTAACTCTTGGTTATTCAACAAACTCACCTATTCTTTCTTAGGCTTCCTGCTTCTGATAGACTGAAGAATCTCTTGGTTGTTTTTGCACCTTTAGCCATTTGAGCTTCGAACTCCATTTTGTCCCTTCTAATTTCCCTCTTTCTTACTGCCTGCTGTAATTTATACTCCCATTTATTGGTTTCACTTGGGTCAGATTTCCTAATTTTGGCGGATTTTTGTTTGTCTCATATAGCCTCTTGAACCTTGCATTTAGCCATAATGGTTTCCCCCTTTTCCTTCAGCGGTATACATGTCTTCTGAGATGTTACTATTGTGTTTCTAACACACATCTAAGGATTTTACTTCCTTTACTTTGAGCTTGCAGGCCTTTTTTTTTTTTACTAACCTTCTCATTTTATTGATGTCTCTTTTTCTCAAATTTAGCATCACTACTTCAGTTGACCACTGTGTGTTACTAAAAAGTTACTCAATAATAGCCTCTCCTCTTGTGTGCTCTAAAACGAGCTGTTCCAAAAAGCAACCACTTAAGTGCTGAGAAATTATTTCTATAAACTTTATCTCCCTTGCACCATTGGACCAGTTTGTATGTGGATAGTTGAATCCCCCAATATTATCATTCCACTGAATTTTGCTGCATCATTGATTTCTCTCACCATTGTGCCCTCAACTGCATTTTCTTGATCTGGTGGTCAGTAGACTAGCCCCAGGATAGGTGAGAAAAGATGGGTGCAGCACATTGGCTAGTGTAACCACATGTCCCGATTTTATAGGGACAGTTCCAATATTCAGGGATTTTTCTTATACAGGCGCCTATTATTTCCCCCCCCCCCCAGTCCTGATCTTGCACAATTGCTAACATTACCTACCTTATAATATCCATCCATTACATTCTGCTTCTGCCATGTGTACCCCTCCAGCAGCAGCTGATCCTCTTGGCTCTTTTCTTGTTTGGTGCATAGAGTAATTCACTAGCCTGCCTGTTAATTTTAACATCTTTCAACAATTTCCCCCCTTATTTGTTTAGGGTTTTTTAAGTTAAAGCACACTGCATGTGAGGTCAGCACCATTAGGCAGTGAGAAGGTAGCACCTTGGTAGAGTGACTAGACAACCCGATTTTATAGGGATAGTCCCGATATTTGGGGCTTTGTCTTATATAGGCTCCTATCCACCACCCTCTGTCCCGATTTTTCACACTTGCTATCTGGTCACCCTACACATTGGTATCTTATGTACTATTGCCAGTCTGACACACTTTAAAAAACAACAACCACCCAGTGGTAAATGGAAATAGACTGCCTTGGCTATTTAAGTAAATATATTAAGCAAGCATTTAAAAAACGTGAATTCTGTTAACTTGATGAAATGAGATTACGGATCCAGATGGATTCCATAACAGCATTTTCATTGCAAAGGGATTCCTTTACACATATTCCAAACATCCCCTCTAATATGAGGAAAGTGTGAACTGTCATGTCTTTGCATGATATCACTCTTCTGCTAGCATTTAAATAATTAACCTACACCAAGAGATGATTGGAGCTGGAGACATCAAGGTTCCTAATATAAGAGCCTCATTTTGTTGTGTCTCTTGGAGTACGTCAAATTAAGTTACCATAGCAACTTACCATTACTGAACTAACTAATTCCTGGAGTTGGTCAAATCATGAAACAAGTTCACAAATATATTCATGACTATATGGGTTGACTTCACATGATCACTGGGTATTTGTGAAAGTGTTTGCCGGTCCCAAGTGATTTATATATTTTAAGAAGAATAAATTATTCAGCTAAACATTAGCAAAGTCCACACTTGCAGTACAAATCACTTGTTTAAAGAGTTTCAGTCATCCAATCAGAACAGAACCAACACCATATGACTTAGCTGACTAATCAGACACCACAAATAACACAAGTGGCTACCTGTTACTGAACAATGATAATGAACAAACGAAGAAATCAGTTTACAAATGGCCCATAGGCTGAAAAGTGTATGTCCAAATTATTTGATGAATACTTTTAAATAACAGATATATTTGCAAAAAATCAAGATTGATTCATGAACAGAAAAGAGGACAAAATGTGTACAAATGGACAACATTTCTAGTGACTAATTCTGTTTTCTCTAGTAATTACAGTGCATTGAAACTTTATTTTAAATTTCAGATTTATATTTTAAACTCAGTACTATATTCTTTATTTCTCTTGCTTCTAAGTGGAGAAGGCCTTGTAAAAGGTCCGGTGTTGACAGTTCTGGGGTCTGGCTGAGTGAATATTTTTTCCCAAGGGCCTAAAGGAAAGAGTGCAGAGTTGGAACCGCCAGCTGGACTTTAGAGGGGTCTTTAGAAATATTTCCCAACTGTCTGGTGGACACTCTCACTGAGGGCTTAGTTGAAGCAAACTAGCCCTGGAACTTTGTTAATTTTGGCTGAAACAAGCCAAGAATTTGTTTCCTTGGGACCTAGCTTTACCCATCATAGTTTAGCCTCTTAATGGGAAAGAATTGTTGATGTAAAAGGTCATCCCAGGTGGAACTTCTGCAGTTGTCCCTCGCTGCTTTAGGGAGCAGGCAGCTTTGTCTCTCTCTGGTTTTGTGTGATATCTTTCTTAATTTTAAAAAATAAAATAGTGTTACGCGGCTGCCTTCCAGAACGAATACTGTATGTTTTTTTTTAATCTAACTTCTCTGTGTGTATGCCGTGAACATAACAACTTCTGTTAGAGCTATGGCAGCTGGAGTCTATTTCGGCTCATGCGTCATTGCCAGAACAGTCAATGGAGTTCTGTTTGCAGTATCTCCAGAGTTGATGAGGTATAAGCCAAGAAGAACCCATATTCCAAGTTGAATCTAGAGGACTGGTAGTTAGAAAAGCCATCACGATACTTGTAATCCAAGTGGATGAGAAGAGGGGTCACGGAGGGACAAGAAAAACCTTATCCTGCCACTGCTACAGAGCCCCTTCACTAGAAAACGGCACTCTAAGGAGCTGGGAATATAGGCAGGGTTGTGTCACACCAGTGACCTTGTGATGAAAAGATCTACCAATCTCCCCTATATTTAATTATTTGAGTTGAATGAACTTATTTTGTTTAATCCAACCACATGACTTAATATGATGCCCAGGGACCAGTTCCCACTTGAGACAATCATGAGGAACTTTTTCTCCTCTGTTTCTGATGGGAGCTGGGAGCTGTACATTTACGGTCCCTTGGCATTGGGCACGTTAGAGATGTTTCCATGTGAGTGGGAAGGTTCTTTCTCAGTCATCCATTAGTGAGTAAAACTTACTCAGTAATATACCTCTAGCAGGGGCGGCTCTATGTTTTTTGCCACCCCAAGCACGGCAGTGAGGCGGGCTTTGGCGGCATGTCTGTGGGCGGTCCGCGGTCATGTGGATTCGGCGGTGTTTTTGCGGGTGATCTGCCGGTCCCGCAGCTTTGGCGTACCCGCCACCGAAACCGCAGGACCGGCTGACCTCCCGCAGGCATGCCGCCGAAGGCCGCCTGACTGCTGCCCTCACAGCGACCGACATGCCGCCCCCCGTGGCTTGCCGCCCCAGGCATGCGCTTGCTGCGCTGGTGCCTGGAGCCGCCCCTGACCTCTAGGCAAATTACCAAACGTCCCCACTTCTGCTTTGTGACAACATGCCGAGGGAATTTCTCTCATGCAGCTAAGAGAATTTTGGGGGCCAGGATCTACATGATATTATAAACAAATCATCGTAAATGCAGCCAGATTTTCGGAGGCATATCTGAACTGATCCCAAACCTCTTTGCGGTTTACACATCCCTGTAACCATCAGCAGCAGTGACTGTGCTGCCAGTATTTTAACAAGAGACTCCCACAACCTCCTTCATCCCAACCCCCTGCAACCTGCAGTAAATCCAGTGGGTGAGGGGGCCTGGGCTTCCAGAGAGGAGCCCTGAGGGACTCAGGAATCTACTCATGTTGGCTTTTTCCCATTGAAAGCAAAGTGTTTTCTCACCATTGCCACCAAGGAGGGATGCAGCACCACTTGGCAAAGAAACCGATACTAAGCTGTGTGGTGCTGGAACTGTTTATACAATATTCCTGTATCACTTCTTGGGTGTATTGATGATACAGCACTGTGTTCAGCTTGTACCCTTTGAAGTGGGATGTGTGAGGAGAAAGGGGGAGAAGAAACCACATGTGGATCCCCCAGGAGATTTTCTTAAAAAACAAACAAACCCAAAAACCCTCCATTTGGTGCATTCTGGGGCACTTCTGCCGGAAAAGCTGCAAGTGAGCCTGAGCCTAGCTGCTGGTGCAGGCACCAGGGTAGTGACAGATGATCGTGGTGGAAGGCTGACTAGTGCGATAGATATGACCAGTGAAGCGGCTGTGTGAGTATAAAGAGGAGGTGACGTCATGGAAGATAAATATGAAGGGGCCAGATCCTCAACTGGCATAAACTGGTGGGGATCTGGCCTGAAGTTTCTAAATTGAAGAAATATTAAACTAAAGGGGACCCAAAGAAACATTGCAAAACCGGTTTCAGAGGGGCTGTAGCCCACGAAAGCTTATGCTCAAATAAATTTGTTAGTTGCTAAGGTGCCACAAGTACTCCTGTTCTTATTGCAAAACCGGTAAATTTGGAGGGGTGGGGGAGAGAAAATTGGGTCATTTTTAAGTCTTTCTGACTGAGCCTATACAACAGGCTTATTTAAAACTGTCATAGAAATCCATTCTGGATGCTTTAGTAAGCAGTGTGAATGTGAGGGAAATATTTTGTTTTCTAATCAACTCAATGGAAACAATCTCCACTTTAACCTGAACTATGGCGTGTGACCACCCCCCTTCCAGAATACTGTACCTCTGTCATCTCATACTCTCTTATTTTCTAAAAGGAATAGCCTACGTCATTTAAATCTCTCCTTGGGGGCTGTTCCTTGGGAAGAGTGGGTGGGCCAAGCTACAGTTGAACAGCAAGCTTTTTATGCTAGATGATAAGAGAGCCAAAGAAGAAAACACAATCTAATGGATGGGGGTAAATGGCATGTGTTTGCAGTGGCAACTTGCAGGGAAGGTGGGCACAATTTACACATTTTTTATGATGCGGAAAAATGATAATAAACAACGTTATATCTAAAGGCCGAAGTGGGTGAACAATGCAGTGTCTAATGTAGGCTGGAGTAACAGATGGACAGTATAGTTATTGAAAGAGTAAAACATCAGGTGCAGTGGAGACTGGGATAGTGTCCAACACAGATTTAATAGAGCATGAAAAATAAGTATGAAAGAAACATTACTCGAGAGGGTATAAGATTGTTAGGATATATTTCTTGTATACAAGGAACAAGAAACCATTGCAGGGGACAGTTAGGCTTATTAAAGGGGATGAGGGTAGCTTGCTGGCAGAAGACATGATTGATGCCAAAGAGTTTGAATGTATTTTGCCTCAGTTTATGAAGGACTAGGGACCCATACCACAAGGAGACTAGAACATAATAGCTGCCATACTGGGATGGACCAATGGTCCATCTAGCCCAGTATCCTATCTCTGATAAGGGCCAGTACCATACCTTCAGGGAGATTGTACAGAACAGGGCAGTTTTGGAGTGAGCCACCCCTATCTTCCATTCCCAGTTTTTGGCAGTCAGAGGGTTAGTGTTACCCCAAGCATTCGGGTTGCATCTCTGACCATCTTGGCTAATAGCCATTGATGGACCTATCCTCCATGAACTTATCGTGTTCTTTTTTGAACCCAGTTATACTTTTGGCCATCACACCATCCTCTGGCAGAGTTCCACAGGTTGTGTGGTGTGTGTAAAAATACCTTATCTTTTTTGCAATGAACCTTCTGCCTACTAATTTCATTGGGCGACACCCTGCTTACCCGTTTTTTGGATTATAAGAATAATACTTTATTCACTTTTCCCACACCATTCATGATTGTATAGATCTCTATCATGTACCCCCTCCTTTAGTTATCTTTTTAAAACTGAACAGCTCTAATATTGTCAGTCTCTACTCGTATGGAAGCCATTCCATACCCTCGACCATCTTTGTTGCCTTCACTGAACTTTTTCCAGTTCCACTGTATCCTTTTTTTGAGATGGGGAGACCAGAACTGGGCACAGTGTTCAAGTTGTGGGTGCACAATGGATTTATAGAGTGGCATTATGGTATTTTCTGTCTTATTTTTTATCTCTTTCTGAATAGTTCCTAACATTCTGTTAGCCTTTTTGACCGCTGCTGTGCACTGAACTGAAACGTTCAGAGAAAACTGTAAGATCTCGTTCTTGAGTGATAACAGCTAATTTAGAACCTATCATTATATATGTATAGTTGGGATTATCTGTTCCAATGTACATTCCTTTACACTTATCAATGATGAATTTCATCTGCCATTTTGTTGCCTATTCACCCTGTTTTGTGAGATTTCCCCTGTAACGCTTTGCAATCAGCTTTGGATTTAACTTGAGTAATTTTGTATCAGCTGCAAAACTTTGCCACTTCACCGTTCTTCCCCTTTTCCAGAATATTAATGAAGATGTTGAACAGCACAGGTCCCAATACAGATCCTTGGGGGACCCCACTATTTACCTCTTGCCATTGTGAAAACTGGCCATGTATTCCCACCCTTTGTTTTCTATCTTTTAAGCAGTTACCAATCCATGAGAGGGCCTTCCCTCTTATGCCATGACAACTTAGTTTCCTTAAGAGCTTTTTGTCAGGACCTTGTCAAAGGCTTTCTGAAAATCTAAGTAGACTATATTAACTGGATTACCCTATGCACAAGCTTGTTGACACCTTCAAAAGATTCTAGTAGATTGGTGAGGCATGATTTCACTTTAAAAAAGCTGTGTTCTTTCCCAACAAATTGTATTTAACTATGTGTCTGATAATTCTGTTCTGTATTATAGTTTCTAGCAGTTTGCCTGATACTGAAATTAGGCTTACCAGCCTGTAATTGCCAGGATCTCTACTGGAGCCCTTTTAAAAAAATCAACATTACATCAGATACCCTCCAATCGTCTGGTACAGAGGCTGATTTCAGCAATGGCTTACGTTAGTAGTTCTGCAATTTCCTATTTGAGAGTTCCTTCAGAACTCTTAGGTGAATACCGTCTGGTCCTAGTGATTTATTACTGTTTAATTGATTGATCTGTTCTAAAACCTCTTCTATTGACATATCAATGTGGGACAGTTGCCCCAGAAGAATAGCTCTGATGTGGGTATGTCTCTCACATCCTCTGCAGTGAAGAATGATGCAAAGAATTCATTAAATTATATTTCAATCAGTCCATTGACAGTAGCATGTTACGGATATTAGCTCAGGCATTGTTGCAAAGTAGTCCCTGCTAGCACTGGAGGATTTCCATCCACTAGAGCTGCCCTGTCAGTGTTATTGTGTACTTGTGTGAATGTAGTGGCTCACTAAATAAAGTTGTCACAAATGAACCATCTCCTGCACTGTGCTTCGGTTTTCCTTTGGCCTAAGGAAGGTAAAGGCTGGGCTGATGTACAGTATCAGAGTGCTAGCAATGGGAAGTGCACCAAGAATTTTCAGTCTGTATTCTTCACTTAGAATCAAATCTGACAATATCCACCTCCATGGAACATTCTCCTGTTTCTGCATCAGCAGAGAGTCCTTTCTGTGTGTAGAGCTGGAGGGGCACAGTCATGTGCAAACTGAGGGCTGGTTTTCTTGATAAAAGCTGGAGTATTGTATCAGATTCTTCCAACTATAAAGAAGTTTGGATTTAAAGCTAGATCCAAACTTCCTAGCTCAGGGCTATCTCTACTTGGGAGAAGGAAGATCCAATGTAGTGATGAGATTTAAAAACCCCTCAATGCAAAAGAGGAGGATGATAATCAGAATGATTTTGGCCATGCTAGCAGCCTAGACAAGGTTGACAAACCAAAATGAAACATTTTGAATTGGGAATGTCTGAATGTTTATTTTTGACAGAAAATGCCACAATTTTTTGGTTCCAAAATTTCTGAATCAAACTTTTGGTTCCTCATAAAGTTTAATCCTGAGTAGGGATGAAAACAAATGTTGAAATATCAGAATTTCGCACTGGATAGAAATTCTGTTTTTCAATTAACTCTGCTAATCTTATGTGTATATATATATATAGATAGATATATTCTCTTTGGAATCAAGGAACTAAGTGTAACAGTGTTTAGTTTCTCTACATCAATGTCATGCAACTTGAATAACAGCATACTCTCTTTGACAAATTATCTCCAATGTTGCTACAGGCCAGCAAATAACATTCACCAACCAAAACTACAGTGAAAATAGACATCCACGTTCCGTAGACTGTGAGCACCTTGGAGCCAGGGCCGCCCGGGGGGGGCAAGTCGGGCAATTTGCCCCAGGCCCCGGGCCCTGCAGGGGCCCCCACAAGAGTTTTCCGGGGCCCCTGGAGCGGGGTCCTTCACTCGCTCCGGGTGCCCCGGAAAACTCTCACAGGGCCCAGGCCCCCGGAGCGAGTGAAGGACCTGCTGCGGAAGACCCGGAACCGCTCCGGGTCTTCGGCGGCAATTCGGCGGCGGGGAGTCCTTCCGCCCTGGGACTCGCCGCCGAAGTGCCGGGTCTTCGGCGGCAATTCGGCGGCGGGGGCGCCCCGCCGCCAAAGACCCCAGGCCCCCTGAATCCTCTGGGCGGCCCTGCTTGGAGCAGGGACTGTTCTTCTTAAGTGTTTTGAAAATACTGTGCACATAGTGGGCACTGCTATAAATAAAATTAATAATAATAATAATAATTAATATGGTTTCACAGGATCTTATGAGTAAAGCACCTTTGCTGGGCCTTCTGCAAAATTAAGCTGAAACTTAATGTCCACAGAAAATGGTATTAGGAAACATGTCACCCAAATAACCAAAACGAAACCCTACAGATTATCTTCATAAATTCCAAGGCCAGAAAAGTCCATTACGATTATCTAATCTGATCGCCTGTGTAGCACATGCCATAGAATTTCACCCAGTAATTCCTGCATCAAGCTCATAATGCTACACAGTTATATGTAACATGCCAATAGAGAACGTTTGCTTTGGGGGATGTCAGTGCTTATTGTTGTGTAATATTTATTACAGCTAATCGGAAACTGGAATTTCTGTTCTGTGGGAAATGTTGACATTTTGAAATTGGTTCTGGAACAAAAAGTCAAAATTTTGAATTTTTTTGCGGAATGAAAATTCTGGACAATTTTGAATTGGAATATTGAAATTTCTTTTTGAAAATATCAAATCATTTCATTTTGCTAAAATAAAAATTTCATTTTGATAATTTTGAAACATTATACTATAAAATATAATATTAAAATTAATGTAATAATACAAGTCAAAATGAAATGAAATGCTAAAGTCAAACTGAAACATTTAACTTTAGCTAAATAAAATGTTTTAACATCATCAAACTAAAAGTGATAAAGTTAAATGATTTGTTTCTACACTGTGCCATCAAAAACCTCATTAAAACTGACATTTCCTGAGAAATGTTTAGCTTTAAGTGAAACTGAATTTCTGACAAAAAACTGTTTCATCAATTTTTTTTTTAAAACCAGCTCCAATATGAATGTTGCAGAAGTTCCCTTTGCTCAGGTATATATGACATAACTCTTGTCTTCTGAATCCTTCCACTCCTGAATCCTTTATCTTTGTCTCAAATAAAATGCCCAGCTCGCAGCAATCTGCACTGTATAGTGTGTGCTGCTCTACCTCAGTGCTCCATCCAGACTCCCTGGATTGTGGGGTCCCAGTCCCACGGACCCCAGGGCCACCCGGGGGGGGGGGGGCAAGTGGGGCAATTTGCCCCAGGCCCCCACGAGAGTTTTCAGGGGCCCCCCATGAGAGTTTTCGGCGAGTCTTTGGCGGCAGGTCCTTCAGTGCCGCCGAACACACCCGGAGCGAAGACCCGGAGCTTCTTCCACTCCGGGTCTGCGGCGGCAATTTGGCGGCGAGGGTTCCTTCTACTCCGGGTCTTCGGCGGCAATTCGGTGGCGAGGGTTCCTTCTGCTCTGGGTCTTCGGCGGCGGGTCCTTCACTCGCTCCGGGACCTGCCGCCGAAGTGCCCCGAAGACCCGGAGCGGAAGGACCCCCGCCGCCGAAGACCCCAGGCCCCCTGAATCCTCTGGGCGGCCCTGACGGACCCTGCCTTAATCCAGCGCTGCTACTTGTAACGATCACTGCCAGAGCCCACCTGTTCATTACTTTCTCCCTCCCTCAGTTAGTGAAATGGCAGTTGTCTTGTTGACGAGATCCAGGTTGTTGTGAAATGATTCAGGCCTAATGACATGTGCTTCCAATCATCAGCAAAGGAAGCAGGAACTGATATTTTCAAGCTGGATGAACTAATTGTTCTAATCAACAAGTCCTTAAAGCAGGAGAGGTGCAGCTGTTCGGTGGTACTGTAACCCAGCCGTCTCACATGAGGACAGCAGTTAGCTCACAAAACACCACAGGAAACAATAACCAAGAGGCAAAGGAGCTAAAGCAATAAATGGAGCAACAGTGATGGTTTAAAGAGAAAGGCTTCCAGAATACAAAAGGAAGCCAGAGGAGACTCTGACTCCATTAGAGTTGTCTGGAGTCACTGGTATGGCGTGGGAGTATCTCTGACTTGGGGTGAAATCCTGACTCAGTTGAACTCAATGGCAAACCTCCCTTGATTTCAATAGGGCCAGGACTTCACCCCCAGACTCCAGTCTGCAGGAGCATACAGCTATCTCATCACTGGCTGTTAACACAGAGCTGACATATTTGAATGCATCAGGTTTATTAAGCAACCTTGAGAGAATGTTTGTTGCTCATTAACTAATCTCTTCTAATTTCTCCCTGTCTCTTCATCATTCTCTGTGTCATGTCTTCCCTGCTGGCCCCTGTGCCCAGAAATCTCTTACCAAGCACCGCCTCTTGCCTCCTTTAAAACTCACTTCTTTGTGCATTACAGCAACCCAATTGTTACCAAAAGAAAAAACAATTGCTGTGTTAGAATCTTCTCTGGGGTCTTCCAATGCATTTTGAGCTGCCCAACTATTTTATTGTCATTACATGAATTACAGTAGCAGCTGGATCAAACCCCGCTACATGAGGCTCTATGAAATACATAATGAAAGACAGGCCTTGCCTGAAAGAATTTAGAATCCACCTGCATGCATCATATTGCAAGACTGGGGTCCAATTTTGGAACACACACACACACACACACACCCCTACTGAAGGGAGGATGAGGCTAACAGTAGTGGGAAGGTAGTTACACAGATCAGCTACTAGCACCGTAAGTTGGGTTTGTGCCATTTAAAGTGTTTTGTTTGTTGGCTTTGTTTTAATAACAAGATAGAAAGTCAGTGGATTATTTGTAATTTAGGAATACAATGATGCAGAGACGTCTGGAGCTGAGGCCTAATGCTTAGAACACCGGAGACCAAAGAGCAACACACAGCATCTGCACTGGGCAGGATGAATTCCATTCTGGAGAGGGGGGTGGCGTTATGGTGGTACCAGTCACAGACAGAGGAGAGGTGATTACCAGTTTCCATGGACACATTTCACTTCCTTTCGCTCTCTCTCTGTTCTCCCCATTTTCCCACCCTCATGGAATTTGATATCTCATATCTGGCCAGCTCTGCTAGGAGTTGATCTTCAGTCCGTTCCAAAAATGAGGCACCCACAGTCAATGGTCATGTTTGAAAATCTCTACCACAATGAATGGCCCAAAATTCACCCATGTCGTAACCTCCTTGACTTCAATGGGAATCCAGCGTGACTGAACTTGGCCCAGTGCATGTGATGCAAAGCAAAGATGTTTCTATTTTCTCATCTAAAAATATTAAAATTGAAGGCTATACGTGCATTTTAAAAACACCTCTTTAATCCTTGCAGTTGAACTGCTCTGCTTTTGCATTGCAACTGAGAATTCAGAAAAAAGTATTTGACTGAATGAAAGAGAGGTGCTTTGTATCATTAAGAAAAATAAGGGGGAGAAAATGTGTGATCTTCAGAAAAAACAACCTACACTGAATGCATCAAACAGTAAAAAGTTGACAAAAAAGGAGTGAATTAAAACTCTTAAGCCACACTTGAAATCACATACGCCTAAAAGTACATAGAGAAATTCCTTCCTAACTTTTTTTATATATACATAATTAGTCTTCGGATATGCTTGCTGGAGTGAGCACATTTGTCCCAAGCTCAGGAAACAAATGGGATGATGTAATTGGTTTCTTTCAGTTCCCACTTCACTGCAACTCTACAATACCCTTGGACTTCAGAGGATTAAATTCCTTCCTTGGCATTGGTCCAGTTACTGGTCATTGCCATTTGTTGATTAGCCCAGCATTCCAGAATACATTTTATCCCCTTCATTAACTCACAATTGACCAATCACATAAATCAGGTTAAGGAATCGTGGACCTGACTACAAAGACGGGCGAGATTCAAAGAAACAACAGATTAAAGAACAGGTTGATTTTGCTTTTATTGAAGGTCTCTATGCTTTAAATTTCACATAATGACCCCCTGCAAAAAAAAAGAACATTACTTAAACCTGCTAGTCTTTTATTTACTTTTCAAAGGAAGCCAAAATCATTGTTTCTGCGGTAAAAGCACCTTCTTAAAAGCACACAGAAACCTGTTCATTTCCATTACATTTAGAAAATAGTTAATTGACAAATGGCTATATGTAAATGTCTGCGATGGCATTTTTATATGAATTAGCAAATAGCTATGTGGTGTATAGTAGTATTGCTATATGCAGGTGTGACGGGATGTGTACCCCTACCCAGGCCCTGAAGGAGTTATATTGGCTTGCGGGACCAATTAGAGTACCTGGCTGTACCTGGAGGGAGAGCAAGGCCTCACTGAACAAGAAACCCATGTGGAGACAAGCAGGCTGGATTATAAAGCCAGGAAGTTTGCAGCAGAAAGAGGCTGTAGGAAGAGAGTCAGCAGTCCCTCTCTGGGAGCAGAGCAGAGGAGAAGTGAAAACCCAAGAGGGAGAATAAGCCCTGGGGTTCTAGCTCTGGAAGAAAGGTCCACCCCAGAGGAGTTGTGGGGAAAGGAAGCCTGAGAGGATGAGGTAGAAAGAAGCCCAGGGAAACAGCAGCAAGGGGTAGGAATGTGCAGATTCTTGGCTGCTTGTTATAGGGTCTCTGGGATGGAGCCCAGTGTAGAGGGTGGGCATGGACTCCCCTACCATCCACTGGGAAGTGGTGCAGGAGTGTTGGAGACACCAGCCGGACAGTTGGTTCAGAGAGACCTTGTTTCCTTGGAGGGGGAGGACTATACAGTGACCTGGCCAGAGGGCTGAGTCACAAAGTGGGAATACCCTGAGTTGGGGGGAGGGAGGCGTCACAGGGGTAACCGAGGAAAGAGGGTAAGCCCTGATCTCCAGAACAGCCATGAGGAGGTGCCTCCTGCCGACAACAGGTCTGTATACAAAGGAAACATTTTAGACATACCGGTGCATTGGTGCTGAGCTGTGCTCGATGTAGGTATTGTTCACTATGAGCCAGATCCTGTGCCATTGGAGTCAATGGGAGTTGTGTACTTGATTTCACTGGAAGATCAGGCCCCATCTAAATAACAGCCTGCCATCCTTCTGGGTAACTTTCTTGAGTTTAGCTCAAACTTGTGGTCGTTTTTCCTTGACTGTTGCAAATAGCTCATTAGCTCAAGCCCAATGCTTCTCACACCAGACTTTGGTCTGATGATTTGAGCCATGATTTCATGTCTCTCTCACATACCCTACTTTTTTTGGCTACATTGTAATAGAGGTTTCACTTTAGAGCCATAATATCGTGATGCTGGTCCTTGCTGCTATTGTTGGTATCCTGAACAAATATATTTCCTTGTTCGATTTGGGGAAATATCTCCAAGAACATGAGAGGCTGGGTTTTAAATTGCACAGTCTCCCTAAGGTTCTCTCTTAAGTCTGTGTGTATATGTGACCAAAATGCCTGGATCTGTGGGTAGTCCCAGTAAATGCTCTGTAAAGGTGGGGCGTGATTGATGACCCATTTGCTCACATCCTTTCCAGCCAAAGTTCGGGATTGCTGGCGGTTAGTAGGGTATGGAAGTGTATCATCACTTTCCTTTCATGGAGGTTTTTTTTATTTATTTTTTTAAACTAGGTACGTAGGAAGTTATAATGTACAAGGTCTGTTCTGTGCAAGTGACTAAGGCCCTATGAAAAGGAAAATGTTCTTGCCAGAATATTTTCTTTACCAACAAAGAGAAAATTAGAATTGAGAATTAGCCGAAGATCCTTGGGACTGCCTTTTACTTGTTCAGTGCAGATCAGGGGGAGGTGTGTAAAGTAGCTCCCTGATGCTGAAGTGGCTGGGCTGATGCTCAGGGACAAGTCTAAGCAGCCCTATGTCTGCTCTAGGTTGTGCTGTCTGTCACTAGTCCCCAAGAGGCTGGGTTGCCAGCTGGGGATTGCCGTAAGATAAAGATGCCCCAAATGTGCTCCTGGTTCCTCCAGCATGCTCCCTGCACCAGAGTGGGATGAGAGCCGAGATAAAATAGAACTCGGTCAGCTCAACAACACTCGGGGATTCCCCTACACATGTCCAGGATCCTCAGAGAGGGTTGGTGAAGTTGGCTTATGGCTGCCTTGCTTATGCCTGTTTTATGAGATTAACATGCAAATAATCATTTCAACCAGAGGAGAGCCAAAGGGGTCTCATTTGCTGTAGCTTTTCCCTCCCGGAGTTGGATTTTTAGCAAGGAGGGATCCAATGGTGTCACATCAGGGATGAATAGCCCTGCCTGAGTTGTCACACAAGGTAGTGCTTTATAGTAGTTACAGCAGGAGAATGGCTGTTAGGACTGTTGGGTTCTCTGTGACACTGCTGCTGCTTGACGGTGTGAATGTGGTCAAGTCACTTAGCCTCTTTGTGCCTCAGTTATATGCATTTTACAGATGGATAAATAACACAATAATAAAGCTCATGGGTAGTGTGGTGGCCTAAAGGTATGGCCCACACTTTTGGTGATAGACGTCCTGGGTTCATATCCCCAGGCAGCTGGGGGTACACTGCTGTGCTCTAGCTTATCAGCTTGATGCAGCAGTCGCTGGTTGAAATTGTTTGACCTGTGTTATGCCAGAGATCAGACAAGATGATCACAATGGTCCTTTCTGGCTTTAAAATCTAGGAATACTAATTTCCCAAGCATAGAGGCCCCCCTCCACGCAGGGGCTACCTGGCCTTTCTGCCCTCAGAAGGCTGTGAGGAAATCCACTCCTGACGTCTCACTGGGCTGCCCTTCCACCAATTTGAGAATGGGAATGCCACTCTAGAGGGGAAGCTCATCTGATGGGACTGGAGAGGTAATCCAGGGCCTGGGAGAACACCGGTATAAGGCTTTAGCCTGGTGGTGGCTGCACCACACTCTTCCAGCAAGACCAGCTGTGAGGTCCAGCTTCATGGGGGAAGAAGTCCTAAGCAACCACAGTGGGCGCTTGGTGACATGGTAAAGGCAAGGACTCAACGCGATGATCTTGTACTGCAGTCACATGCTGGCCACCAGACAGGAGGAAGGAGCTAGCCCATCCCTGGGACTGAGTTTGGAAGAAGCAATTTGGGCTGCTATTGTGTTGAGTTACAGAAGAGTCTGATCCAGCTGTCAGCTTTAATTACTGGGCAAGGAGGCCCAACCAGAATCCACTAGGTAGGCCGCTTGTCTTTCTGGGGCTTCAGCCTAAACTGCCAGCTCTGTGCTGTCCACCATTTCCAAGGTGACGGTGCTTCTCTGCGCCATCCATCGCCTCAAAGCTGCTTCCTCTGCTGCTCTGCGCTGTCCATTGAACATAATAATGGCCATACTGGGTCAGGTCAATAGTCCATCTAGCCCAGTATCCTGTCTTCTGACAGTAGCCAGTGCCAGATACTTCAGAGAGAATAAACAGAACAGGGCAATCCAAACAGGGTGATCCATCCCCTGTCGTCCTGTCCCAGCTTCTGGCAGTCAGCGGTTTAGGGACAACCAATGTATGGAGTTGTGTCCCTGACCATCCTGGCTAATAGCCATTGTTAGACATATCCTCCAGGAACTTATTTAATTTTTCAAAACATGCCCTGGCAACAAGTTCCACAAGTTGGCTGTGCACTGTGTGAAGAAGTACTTCCTAATATTTGTTTTAAGCCTGCTGCCTTTAATTTCATTGGGTGACCCCTAATTCTTGTGTTACGTACAGGGGTAAATAACACTTCATTAATCACTTTCTCCACACCAGCCATGATTTTACAGAAATCTGTTATATTCCCCTTTAATAATCTCTTTTCTAAGATGAACAGTCTGTCTTTTTAATCTCTCCTCAGATGGAAACTGTTCCATACCCCTGTTCATTTTTGTTATCCTTCTCTGTACTTATTTAAGTTCTAATATATCTTTTTTTGAGATGGGGTGACAAAAACTGCATGCCGTATTCAATGTGTGGATATACCACAGATTTATATAGTGGCATTATGGTATTTTCTGTTTTATTCCTTACAGTTTCTAACTGTAACAGAGTTGGCACCCACCTTTCACAAGCACCCCACTCTGGTGTGTCCACTGTCTTTAAACCAGTCCAGCCCTGGTATGGGGCTGTATCCCCAGGACTTCCTCCCTGGAAACACTATCTTCCTGTGGCCCTCCCCGGGCTCAGTCCCTGCAGCCAGCCAGGAGCTCCTTCATTGCTCCTCTTTTTCCACGACAAGTCCCTACTAGCAAACTGTCTTTGGGTCAGTCCTAGCAGCCAGCCAGGAGCCTCTGGCTCCCCTGGTCCCTGCCCCCACTTAGCTGTCTGTGATCCTGTTGCTTTTCCAGCCAAGCACACAGTCCTTCCTTCTCCAGCTTGGGGGACCCTGCTATTTACCTCTCTCCCCTGTGGAAAACTGACTATTTATTCCTACTCTTTGTTTCCTATCTTTTAACCAGTTACTGATCCATGAGAGGAGCGTGCCTCTTATCCCAGGGCTGCTTACTTTGCTTAAGAGCCTTTGGTGAGCAACCTCATGAAAGGCTTTGTGAAAGTTCAAGTACACTACATTGACTGAATCACCCTTGCTCGCATGCTTGTTGACACCCTCAAAGAATTCTAATAGATTGGTGAGGCATGATTTCCATTTACAAAAGCCGTGTTGATTCTTCCCCCACAAACTGTGTTTATTTATGTGTCTGATAATTCTGTTCTTTACTACAGTTTCATCCAATTTTCCTGGCATTGAAGTTAGGTTTAACAGAGTGTAATTGTCACGATTGACTCTGGAGACTCTTTAAAAAAATCAATGTTACATTATTCTGCCAGTCATCTTGTACAGAGGCGGACATACCATAATTAGTGGTTTTGCAATTTCATATCTGAGTTCCTTCAGAACTCTTGGGTGATACCATCCAGTCCTGGTGACTTATTACTGTTAAATTTATCAATTTGTTTAAAAACCGCCAGTGTACTGACATCTCAATCTGGGACAATTCCTCAGATTTGTCACCAATCCCCCCCTCCCATCCCCTCCCCCTGTAAAAAACAGGCTCAGGTATGGGAATCTCCCTCGCATACTCTGTAGTGAAGACCGATGCAAAGAATTCATTTAGCTTCTCGGCAATGGCCTGGTCTTCCTTGAGTGCTCCTTTAGTACCTTGAGTGCTCCTTTAGTACCTTGATTGTGCAGTGGCCCGCACTGATTCTTTGGCAGGCTTCCTTCTTCTGATGTACTTAAAAAATGCTGTTAGTTTTTGTGTCTTTTGCTAATTGCTCTTTGAATTCTTTTTTTGGCCTGCCTAATTATAGTTTTACACTTGACTCGCCAGAGTTATGCTCCTTTCTATTTTTCTCAGTAGGATTTCACTTCCAATTTTTTTAAAAGATGTCTTTTTGTCTCTAACTGCCTCTTTGACGTTGGTTAGTCACGATGACATTTTTGGTCCTCTGACTGCCTTAAAGCTGCTGTTGCTCTGCACTGTCCACTGTTCTACAGCAGTCCCAGATCAGCTCTGAGGCGATGTCTACACTGCAGGCTTCTTGCAGTGGCATTCAGGGTATGGGTAGCTACTGGCTGCAGTGAAAAGCATGCTGCATCCACACTGCTGTGTGTAGCTACATGGGTCAGTGAATGGCTCTGGTGGAGGAGACAGCGGGGAGCTGTGAGAGCCTTTCCCCTCTGCTGGACTCTTTCACTGTGGCAGGGAAAACCTCTGGCAGTTTCTCTTGCCTGCAGCCCAAAGGCTTTGGAGGCTCCTTGTTGCAGGACTCTCCCTGTGATGGGGAAAGACTCAAGCAGCAAGGAGGCAGGGGGACATTGCACAGCTGAAAATAGCACTTCCCAGGCAAGCAAAGAGCCGTGTAGGGTACTTACAGGAGTAAGGAATGTCTTGACTCTACTTGCCTAAGCCATTCCTCACCATCTACACTGCTATTTATACCTATGCTGGGAGCATATAGTATACCCAACATGCTGCTGAAAGGAGCATGCTGTTTAGACATACTTTTCAGATGGAGCAGTGCTATGATAGACCCTTGACAGAGCCCTCATTGCAAGAAATGCACACCCCACAGATGATAAAGGCCTCTCTGCCCCAGCCCCCCTTTTCCCTTCATCTCAGTCCAGACTCCCTTACCCAACTGTGCCTGACAGCAGGGTGACCCTCGGCACATTTGTTGTCAATGGCTTGTCCTTGTACAGCTCTACCCCGATATAACGCTGTCCTTGGGAGCCAAAAAATCTTACCGCGGTATAGGTGAAACCGCGTTATATCGAACTTGCGTTGATCCACCGGAGTGCACAGCCCCCTCCCCCCCGGAGCGCTGCTTTACTGCATTATATCTGAATTCATGTTATATCGGGCCGCGTTATATCGGGGTAGAGGTGTATTTCCCAACAGGGTCAACTGCATTTTTTTTTTTGCCTCCAAACTCAACAATTAACTGAATTTTAATCAAAATGTCCTAAACCGTCATATAAAACTGAAATGCAAATAAATCCCAACTCATTCAGTCAATCCCCCCTTGCTCTGCAATAGATGCCGGCAGAGAGCTCCCTCACCAGCGCTGCTCTCACCCTTCTGCAGTTCTTTAGCTTCTCTGGGCTGCTCTTCTCTCACTTCAACAATAGTGACCTTTGTTTTTTCTAAGGCTTCAGGCCTTAGGGCTTACATTGACTTTACACTAAATGCTGATTGATGTTTACTTAATCAATTATCAGAGGGGTAGCTGTGTTAGTCTGGATCTGTAAAAAGCAACAGAGGGTCCTGTGGCACCTTTAAGACTAACAGATGTATTGGAGCATAAGCTTTCGTGGGTGAATGCCCACTTCGTCAGACGCATGAGAAAGCTTATGCTCCAATACATCTGTTAGTCTTAAAGGTGCCACAGG
>NW_020664417.1:89752844-89759800 GCF_002925995.2 Terrapene triunguis | reverse complement strand
GAAAGCTTATGCTCCAATACATCTGTTAGTCTTAAAGGTGCCACAGGACCCTCTGTTGCTTTTTACTTAATCAATGTTACTGATCTATATGTTAGGCCTTATTTCTTAGAACAGTGTGATTCTTCCCAAAAAACCTGAATGAAGGATTTGTGCTGGAAAACCCATAAAATGTTCCCTTTTTTCCACCTAATTTCATTTCACCTCCCATTACCATTACCTTATTTCAGTTAGTGGTGCATAGGATGAAAACCCTTGGCGAGTTTATGGGTGAATGCATCCAAGAAGCTAGAAATTCTGGCTGTTCTTCTGGAAGGCCTTATGCCAAGCAGACATCTTGGATACATCTCTGCTTTTCTTCTTTTCAGTCTGGTAATCGAAGGTCAGCTGTACCATTTTCAGATCCAGCTTTCGTATACTTGGGGATAGCAAGTCCCCAAGCATACTAAATCATAGAGGCCCACCAAATTCTATATCAGTTCTCACAACTATGTTGCAAGGGAGACATTCACCCCTGTTCAGAGGCCTCTGCACTACTTAAATCTTTAAAGTCTGGCTCAAGTGGTGCATAGGGTTATGCTGGTCCTTTTGAACATGGGGCGATTTCCAACCCTTGTGTGTCCATTTGTAACAATTTTCCAATACTGCATATTCTTAATCAAGAAGTGATTATTTATTGAAGAAGCCAATGTGTATGTGTATCACTGCCCTCTACTGGGTAGCATCTACTGGTTAGAAATGACAAAGGCCCTATGATTCTGCCCTTACTCAAGTGGTTGGGGGCATTTCCTTTTGAAGGAGGAGGATCTGAGTTGTAGTTCTATTGTTATCAGGAACTGAACAGCAACCAGGATGCGCAGCGCAGTGATATGTTAATAATGAGAGAGGAACTTAATTATGTTGAAGAAACATTGCCACTAGGAAGAAAAATATACTGATTACTAGTAAGAGTTATCAAGCTACTTAAATGGAAATCTTGAAGTTTCCACCCATTTCCCACATGTAAATTACGTAACAATAACACCCTGTTTCTCTATTAAAAGCTCCCCAATAAGGTTAGATCCTTTCCACCAACATAAGACTTAGTAAAGGTCTGCCTTAGCTCAGAAGTAAGGGCAATCTTATGGCTCCAGTTAGTGAAAATTCACTGTCTAGCAGGACAGAGCAAAAGCAGTAATACCTCTGAGCATGTCAGACTTGATTACAGAAAGAGAAACTGAATACACCGTCCACCTCTGGGGCCTGCAGCTGCTGCAAAATTGAAGATCTCTGAGGTGTCCCCCTGTGCGGGGTTCCCTTTGGAGATAGAGGATCCAGAAGGAATGTGTCTTATTGGTGGTAGCTGAAAAAATGCTGAGTCTTCCCTTAGCCAAAAGCAACACTGTGAATGAAGAACAAAGGATGACATGTTGCACCTATTTCACCAGAGGTTCTCAAAGCGCCAAAATCCCACAGCAAAACATCTTCATAGTTTAGGGAAATGGGATTTGGAACCCAACAGCTGCCATACTGGATAAGACCTGTGTTCCATCTAAGGTACTTATATGGCTCCCATTACCATAGTAACCAAGTGCCTACTAATATTCTTCTGGGGGTAGGGAACTACTGTTATTTCCATTTTAGGGGGAGAACTGAGGCACAGAGAGGCTAAAAGACCTGCCCAGATCACACAGGAAGTCTTTAGCAGCATAGGGAATGGAACCTGGGTTTCCTGAACCCCAGGTTAGCCCCCTAAGCACTAGGCCAGCTTTCCTTTCATGAAGTGGCCAATTTCAGCATCTTCTGAGGAAAGTGCAAGAAATCCTGCAGATGGCAGACCTGAGATCATCTGCCCCTCAGGCAAATTTTCTTCCTGACACCTGTTGGTTGGGGTTTGGGTTATGCCCGGAAGTATGAGGGTTTATACGGCCCTTCAAAACTCTAGAGCTTATATTTGCTTGTTTTGTGTTAACATTTATTAATTGTTATTTGGCAACAGCTCCCAACATAGCACCAGAAGCCATGTTTTCCCTTATACCCATACTGATGATTCAAATAAATGTTTTAAATGGAACAAGGAGGTGAGTGCATGGTGGAACATTCCTAGAAGGAAGTTTGAGAGTGTAGGAGGAAATTTCTCTTTCTGGTGCACTTCTTGGCTTAGGCAGCACAAAAGGTTCTTACCCCAAACTGCACCTCGATACATATTTTTGTTGTACTAAGATAGGATGGATGGTCTTGTACGTAAATCACTGTCCTGGTGCTTGTGAGATCTACGTTCACTTCCTGGCTCTGCCAAAGACTTCCTATGTGACCTTGGGCAAGTCCCTTAGTCCCTCAGTTTCCCAATATATAATAGGGAGGGTGGGTTAATAATACTTTTTCTATCCTTTTGTTTTGTCTATTTTAGATTGTAAGCTTTCTGGGGCCTCTAGCTGCTGCAATATAAATACATACTAATATGTACACCAACCTACATTAAACTGAGGACTACTTTGCCTATAGCCTCAAGGTCTTTGCTTCTTGCAAACACAGCTTTGTGGGGAGAGATTATCATCAAGTTCTCCCTTTCTGTTTTAAAAATCTCCTTTGTGCACATTTGTTCATGTCCATCTCTCATAAAAGGAAACACATTTCTCTTCCTGAAAGAGCAGATGAAAATACCCTCTTCTCCCACCCTACATAATCTGTTTATGTCCTTTTGCACCCATGTGAAAGGGCATCGTGTACCCTGTTAAAGGCTAGTTTGGTTTATGTCCCTTGGCTCCTCTTCTTGAGGCAAGTGGCATCTTGGACTCAGCTGTATTCACTCCTTTGAAATTTGATGTGTCCCCTGGTCCTGTTGCCTGCTAGATAGAGTGGCTGTGGGCGGTACTTTAATGTTGATATCAATTGGTAATCACATGTATTTCAGGAATGCTCTGTAATACAACCTGTCTTATTGTTGCCAGCCAGAAGTTTCCATGAAGTCCATGGCTCCTTTCCCCTATATTGTTTACTCTTTTTTAGTGGGACATAATTACAAATCTGTGTGACCTAAGTATAAGAAGGCATTTGCTGTTCCACTACAGACACTGAGCAGAAGTGAGGGACTTCTTGAAGGAGCAATTCCTCTTGCCATTCTGTGCAGGCTGTCCTTATATATCCATTATTGCCTGGTGTATTACCCAAGGGCAAAGGTCTGACCAACATCTAAGCAGGCACAATGCCATCATAACAGATGGGCATAAATGGAGCAGCCAAGAAGCCATGTATGTGCATCAAGTGTGTTTAAGGGCTGGATTCCCAGCCAGGAACGTCGGAGCAGCTGTCCATCCTTAGTTCACGTGCCTATAGTTTAGGGGATCTGCCATTGCTAATCCATCTTCAGAGCTGGTTTAACTTTCAAAAATTAAAAATAGCTTCCACTGCCATGGAAGGAGCGTTCAGTCTTGGCCCATTTAAATCAAGGGGGTTGGGTGCACACATGGGGGGGGGCAGGATAAAGGAGAGATGTTAGCAAAAAGCATCAACCTCCATCCGTCTTTCTGTGGTGGTTCACTGTGGAATTGCATGTGGGAGCCTTATGTATCCTAACCAGCTCTGGGCAGGATGGACTAGGCTGGCTTGGGATCTACCATGAGGCCTTACACCAACTTCCATTCCATTGTGTGTGAGGGAGGCGTATGATGCTCCCGTTGAGATTCTGCCACCCTTACGCATGTTGAGTCATCCCTATTCACCCCCATTGAAATTAATGGGAGTAATCATGATTCAGGTACAAGTCCATGTACATGACAATGCTTGAATCTGAAGGCGCCTCCCTCCCCCCACTTCCTTAATTAAAACTGTCTTGTTGCTCAGTTGAGCCTCTTCTTACAGCATTTTACCACACCTTTGTGAACTAAGCAAAGGGTTTGACATACTTAGACCCCCTAGGAATGAAAGACTGACATCTCTTAGCTCAGCTCTTCATCCTTCAAAGAGATGTAGTTGCACCTCAGTGGTTTTGTATATAGTTTGCTTCTGGAAAACTTCAGGACGAAAGTTAAAAGGAACTGTAGATGTCAACTATTACCCCTCCTCTGTTCAGAGTGAAGGTGGAGTTTCTGTGAAAGATGTGCTACAAAAATGAAATTGTGTTCTACCTTCATTCCAAGGCCCTGTCTACACTACAACTTTAGACAGTTATTGACCTGCTTAGTTCTAAATACAGTGTGTCCACACACAACACGGTCAATTTAGTGACGATGGCAGCTAATTGTTTCAGCGGCCTAGCCTGGCATGTGATTTTCTTTTTCTTACAAGTTTCTAACACTGGTAGTCTATGTAGCAAAATGTGTCTGTATAACTGAGTTGGCTAGTTCTCCTCCTCCCAACTTTCTGTGGGGTCGGACATCCCAGAGTGTATTGCTTCACGTGTTGCTGATGCTCTTTGTATATGTCCTCTGTACACTTTGCCTTCCTGAGGCAGGAGGACAATTGCCCAGATTTTCCCAGAAGGCACCACTGGTAGTGCTCACTGACCAATGGGGTGCCCCCTTGTGTCAGTGCAGGGTGTTGCTGCTAGTTTAGCTCCAGCACTTCCTGCAGATTGCCTGCCTGCCTGCCTTTGGAGTTGGGGCTTCTGTGGCTCAGCCCGTCAGCCAAGCCGCCTAAGTGCAGACCCCTTCCAGAGTATCATAAACAAGTCCAAAGAGAAATCCACATGAAACTGAATAATTCTTCTGCTCTCTCAGGTTACTGAATCTTCTCTTCTCACAAACCCTATCTTAGGTCTCCCTCCCACAGGTCACCGACTCTGCTACCTGTGAGTTTTCCTCTTGTCTTCTCTGCAGTCTCTTCCTAGATCTTGCACACTTTTTTCCAGGACCTACCACAGGGCCCAGTCTTGTCCCTATGACTTTCCTTAATTTGCATACCCCAGGCCCTTCCAAGGAATTGAACTCCCTCCATCATAGGTCTTCCCTCCATAACTGAGCTCCCTCGGTCTACTTATAAGGCCTAGCTCTGCATCTTCTGGCCAGGAGGCTGTTAGTCAATCAGCCACCCACCAGGTGCAGAGCATGACTAATTGGGGTTTTATCCCTGACCGTGGAGGTGTTGGGGATTAAGCCAAGATACAGTGTTAGTTCCCAGCATGACTGATTCATAATACAAAAAGTCTCTGAATATTTGAAGCACTTTGCACTACTGATTGTTACTCACTCGCACTGCTTATTTCATTTTGTCATTTTAGCTCCTACCGATCTCAGCCAAATCTGCTTTTCTGCCTAGCTCACCATATTCCTCAGTGGATGAGTGTAAATATTCATGCCCAACCACTACACACACCTGCCTGTATAGCAATGACTATAAAAAGCAATGTAGAAATGCTGGAATATAATTTATGGAAGTACCTCATCTGACAGGGTCATTGTTACTGCACATTAAATAGTAATCAGCCACAAAAAAGGGGACATAACATGGACTAATAGATTACTGATCACTGCAGATTTACTGGAATCCCTACAAGGTGATCTTCAAAACTTTCTGTCATTGCTTGCAAAGCTCTGGCTTTATTACTATTAATTATTTCTACTGTGTTAGTGTTTAGGCACCCTGAACATGGATTAGGGCTACATTTTGCTAGACATTGTACCCACAAGTAACACAAAGACTCTCCCTACCCTATAGAGCTTGCAGTGTAGAATGAGGACAATTCACAATAAGTGAGTAAGCAGACAAACAAAAGAGAAGAGGATGTGGAAGCAGTGTTGCCAACTCTTGTGATTTTATTACAAATCTCGGGCTAGTCAGTGTTTTTCTTAATGCCCAAGCTCCTTGAGTCAAGTGATTACACAAGAACCACACTTTTGGTAATGGAGAAAAGCTTGAAAATGTGACCTAAATGTAGCCTAAAGTCGCAGAAACCAGAAAACAAATAAAAATAACCCAACATGTATTGCTTCTTGAAAAAAATCTCATGATTTCTAAGCCAACCTCATGATTTTGTGAGGATTGACTGATTATTATGAATGTTCGAGATTGGCAATATTAGGAATGACAAGGTAACAGCAGGGTTTCGGTATCCATAGACAGTCACCAGGCTTGGCATTCTAGGTAATCTTCAGCTTTAAAGTCAATAGGAATTCCAACTTTGTGTCTGAGGGAAAGGTTTGTGTCGTGATAACACAAGATAAGCCTTGGGTCTCAGGAACTTTCTTGCATTGTTCCATTGCACGGAAAGCATAATGCTCCAATGAATAGCTTACAAGCCAAATTTTGCCCTGTTCTAGGAATACATTAACCAAAATACATGTCGTGTATTTGACCTCCTAGCACTCACTGACAAAGTTTACCTCATAGTTACTATTTTCCTAATAAATTAATTTTAAGGTTTGTTTTTCTAGCTCAAATGGAAAATCCCAAATTGTGTCATGACAAGAGTAAATACTCCTACATGTTTAAATGTTCTGTTTTCCACTACTCTGCTGCCAACATCTGGGGGTGCAGAAAAGAAACCCAAACAAGTTGAGTATGTTGAGAATGAACTAGGACAGTATTGTAGCCAGCTCACTGTGGCCTGGTGCTATGTGTTGTTACATTTATTCAGCTGTTGTCCCCAATCTATACACAAAGAATAGAAAATCAAAGCTTTCACTTTGATCAGTGAACACCATTATCTCTCCCCTGATGAGCTGCTGGAAGGCCTGTTATTTTAATGTTAGAAATGTAATTGGCTTGTACAGTGCCAGATATACCATATGCAATTTAAGATGCCTTTGTATCCCGCACATCTGCATACTGAGTGCTTCTGAAACAAAGTAAACATTGTGCTTGAAAAATATTAGTGATCATACATCATTTGAGTCTAGGCTTTCACAGTTCTGAACTCAGATTTGTATCTAGGAGAACGACAAAAGGCTTGGGAGAAAACTATTAGGGGCTGTAGTCTGATACTCAGAGCACTGTACATCTGTAGTATCCTTGTTGTGGAGAGATTCTGGATGTGTACTGGT
>NW_020664417.1:89704705-89747844 GCF_002925995.2 Terrapene triunguis | reverse complement strand
CAAACCCAGAGCCCAGCTCCCCACCCAGCCCTGGGCAACAGCAGGACCACCCCCAGGCAGCGATAGCCCATTGGCACCAACCATCACCATTACCCAGCAACAGCCCATTATGTAATTGCAAATGTATACATACCATTAAAGCATTTAATGTTTTTAAATAATGTATTTAGTGAATTTTCAAATTATTACAAATTAATTTTTGAATGTATTTCACTAGTTATTTTTTACATTTCCAAATACATGTTACTATAGTATTGCAACTTTTTTTTATGGAAGGGGCCCCCGAAATTGCTTTGCCCCAGGCCCCCTGAATCCTCTGGGTGGCACTGGCGTGCAGGGGTATCAAATATATTTGTTTCTCCAGGAGAAATTGAACCAAAGCCTCCATCATGTCATGCATGCCTCCCAATCTCATGGGAGCAAAGTTTTTATTGACCAGTTACCTAATTGAATTTGAACCAGTGACTTCAAGGTGGAAGACTCCACTGTGGGGCCAGCTACTGTAAATTGGTCCAGGTCCAGTGGATTTCATTACAAATTCCAGGGGTCTTCTAATTCCAAGAACTTTGATTTCCAGTGAAAACAGAATAATGGCACTCTTCATACTCGCTTTCTGCCTCAGCCAAAGATTGATACTAATTCATAGCTTTTGCTGGCACAAACCTTTACATTTTTCTTTTAATGTCAACATAACTCCTTTAGATCCCAACCATTTTAAAAATCTTCTTCTGTTCTGGGGACTACTCAGCAGACGAAAAAAATGTGAGAGAGCTTTTTATAAGGCTTAACTTTGATTGTTAGCCACACTATTGTCAGCCTTTTTTGCCTTGTGGTAAGAACAAAATGTTGTTTTACCAATATATTTTCCAGTGTATATTTTTTGGCAGGAATGTTAGTTTGTCTCTCTCACTCTCTTTTTCCCCCTCTCTTCTTTTTCAAGAAGCAGAGTTGTTGGACATGGAAAGGAATGCATCTGGCCTCCTGAGAAGAGAAATGCAGAAGGAAATCAGAATTTGAGTGAGTTTTGCAAGGAAGCCAACTCTATTTTGTGTCTATGCTTCCTTTCCAAAATTGCTAATGGTGAACTGTCCAAAACATGTCACTTACCAAAGAATTTTGGCACTGGGAGAAAACAATGAGTTATCCTTCAGTAAAGATTAACTTTGCAATATCAATTCTTTGATCTAGTCCTTTGCATGACAAGTATATTCATTTATAATTCCATTTTAAAGAATCTGTGGGCTAAATTCATCCCTAGTCTAAGTCCACTGAAGCCACCAGTGTTACATCAGGGATAAAGTGAGCTGTGTGTTTTTCTTTAAGTGCAGTACCAGTTAATATGTATTGATGTTAGTAGTTATTATTTGTATTACAGTAGTGTCTAGAGACCCTAACAGAGTTCGAGGCCCCATGATGTAGATGCTGTACATACACATAGTAAGAGATAGTCCCTGTTTCAAAGACCTTAAAATCTAACTAGACAAAGGAGCAGAGAAAGGAACTACTATCCCCATTTTAAATGTGGGAAACCAAGGCTCAGAGAGGCTAGGGTCCAGAACCTCAAAGATATTTAGTCACCTAACTCCTATATTGATTTCCATTGGAGTTAGGCATCTAAATATTTTTGAGGATCTGTCCTGATGGAATTGGCCCACAGTCACACAGGGAAGTCTGCAGTAGAGCTTGGAACTGAACCTACATCTGCTAACTTCCATGCCAGAGCCTTAGCTACATGTCCATCCTTCATCTCCCTTTTTACATTTCCATCACTGTTTCATTTCCATTATGTTATTGCTTTAAGGGTCAGATCCTGCTCTCAGTTACTTCAGATTTATACAAGTCTATCTAAGGGCAGAATTTGGCCCTAAATACATACCCTATTCAGTTACTGAAAATGGCACACTTCTCAGAATGACCTTGTACGTAATGCAGTATCAATAGCATCCTAGTTCTTCCAAGTCACACAAAATTATTTTCTAGGTACAAAACTTGGCTCCGTTGTGTTTACACCATAACTCCACAATAAAGGGACAATAAATTAATACTAAATGATTGTAGTAGACCAGTGGTTTTCAATCTGTGGTCTGAAGACCCTTCGGGGTCCGCAAACTATGTCTAAAGGGTCCACAAAAGGTTGTCATTACCATAAAAAAGTGGTTTTTAACCTGTGGTCCGTGGACCTCTGGGGGGGGGGGGTCAGCAGCTTGTTTAAGATTTCCAAAGGGGTCCGCACCGCCATTCAAAATATTTTAGGGGTCTGCAAATGAAAAAAGGTTGAAAACCACTGTAGTAGATGAAGTACAGTTAGCAATAATGAACTTCTTACAGTTATATGCCACCTGTACCATAGAATCTCTATGGATCACGTGCTGGAACAATCTTTATGGTGGGGGTGCTGAGAGCCATTGAACCAAACTGCAAACCTCTGTATATAATGGAAACCACTTCATGCTATGCTACGGATAAGAACATAAGCCCAATAAGAATGGTCAGACCCAGTTTGGCCAGTGGTCCATCTAGCCCAGTATTCTATCTTCCGACATTGGCCAGTGCCAGATGCTTCAGAGGAAAGGAACAGAACAGGGCACTTTATCAAGTGATCCATCCTCTCTCATCCTGTCCCAGTTTCTGGCAGTCAGAGATTTAGGGACACCTGGAGCAAGGGGTTGTGTCCCTGATCATCTAGGCTAATAGCCATTTATGGACCTATCCTCCATTAACATATCGAATTTGGTTTTGAACCCAGTTGTAATTTTGGCCTTCACTGTATCCCCTGGCAATGAGTTCCAAAGGTTGGCTGTGCATTGTGTGAAGAAGCTGCTTCTTGATTTCATTGGGTGACCCCCCCCTGCTTCTTGTGTTATGTGAAGGGGTAAATAACATTTCCTTATTCACTTTCTCCACACCAGTCATGATTTGATAGACCTCTATCATATCCCTCCTTAGTTGTCTCTTTATCAAGCTGAATACTCCCAGTTTTTTTAATCTTCCCTCATATGGAAGCTGTTTCCTGCCTGTAATCATTTTTGTTGTCCTTTGTACTTTTTCCAATTATAATATATCTTTTCTGAGACGGGATGACCAGAACTGCACACAGTATTCAAGATGTGGGCGTATCATGGATTTAGATAGGTGGCGTTCCGATATTTTCTGTTTTATTATCCCTCTCATAATGGTTCTTAACATTGTTACCTTTTTTGACTGCTGCGGCACACTGAGCAATGTTTTCAGAGAACTATCCATGATGACTTCAAGCTCTCTATCTTGAGTGGTAACAGCTAATCTTAGACCCCCGTCATTTTGTGTGTTTAGTTGGGATTATGTTTTCCAGTGTGCATTACTCTGCATTTAGCAACATTGAATCTCATCTGCCATTTTGTTGCCCCGTCACCCAGTTTTGTGAGATCCCTTTGTAACGCTTCGCAGTCAGGACTTACTACACCTTCTTTAAAAAGGGTAAGAAACAACTCCCTAATAGTGCAGCTCTCCATCTATAATCTAGTGCTGGGGGCAGAGGGCGTTGGAGGGTGGAGAGCATGACCATGCTCTTCTATGCCAGGACATCATCCCTATGAAGCAGTGTGTGCTGTCAACACCCCCTAGAACTCCCAGGGGCTGAATGTCAAACTATGGCTGTTTGGGTGTTGCACTGAGTCTCCCAACAGCCTCTCCCTGTCTAGCACACCAGTATTGGGCTGCAGTATTTAGCCTGTACTGTGGTTTACATAGAGAAATATCTACTGTGACAATGTGATCAAGAAAACATCAAGGAACTCAGGAGATAGACTTCATCACAGCCATATTAAAACTCCATCTGGCAATCTTTCTGGAAAGGTGGGGCCTGTCAAGCTCATTGTTGGATGAAAGAAATCAAAGAAGGCAGGTTCTCTAGGCAACATATACCGCATTGTGTCAGTGAAAATTATCCAGATGGGTGCTTCTCTTGTAACTTTTTTAAAATCATGGAATACAGGGTCAGAAGGTCATCTAGTCCAACCCCCTTCTCAAAGCAGGATCCATCCCCAGACACATTTTTGCCCCAGATCCCTAATTGGCCCCTTCAAGGATTGAACTTACACTCCGTGGTTTAGCAGGCCAATGCTCAAACCACTGAGCTATCCTTCACCTGGGAATTGGAATATTTGATGGCAATATGATATAATCTTTATTATCTTGGTGGATTTCTTATTGTTTCTTCAAAATAGTAAGCAGGGGTGCTTGGCCAAATGATTTATAAAAAAGTCTATGCTAGATAGACAGGAGAAAAGGATTGTGCTAATATTTTCATGGTATAAAAGATTTCTTTCAGCTATTACTATCATTTGTATTACAAGTCCACCTAGAGGCCCCATTCTTCAAGGCACTGTACTACATAGATGTAGTAAGGGACAATCCTTACCCCCCAACAACTTACAGTCTAAGTGGAGAAAACAAACAAAGGGCAGGTGAAAGGCATTATTATTACTATTATGCACATTGTACAGATGGGGAACTATAGCACAGAGAGATTGTGTCTTGGCCAAGGTCACAGCAGATGTCTGCCGCAGAACCGGAAACTGAACCCAGAGCTGAGTCCCAGGCCCATACCTAAACCACAAGACCATCCTGCCTACCCAACAACATGTTTAATGCGGTTGCTGTTGCGGTCTCTACGCACACAGAGAGGTGGAAGGGAAAAGATACTTTAAGTCTACATGACAGGTTTAGAGTAGTAGAAGAACAAAACAAGAAAGACCACCACCTTAAACCTGGGTAGTGAGCTGAGCAGAAAGTGAGCAGAAAGTCTGATCACTGACTAAAAGGCGGCTTACACAAGTCTATGGCCTCTGTAGGTCATTTATCTTCTAAAGCCCTGATTCTGCAAAGACTTACTCACATGCTTAACTTTATGCACGTGAATAGTTCCACTGAAGTCAAAGGGAATATGTGTCTGCCAAAGCATGAGTGTAAGTCTTGACAGGATTGGGGCCCTAGGAGACCAAGGGATATCCTTAAATATGTACAACTTTTATATACAGATATACATTTGCATTTAAAAAAAAACCCCACCTCTAATTGGATTTTAAGACCAGAAAGGACCATTATGACCATTCACTCTGACCTCCTACATACCACAGACCATAGACTTTCACCCAGTGACTCCTACATCAAGCCCCATAACAATAGACCAGGAAGCGTCAATTATCAAATGCATTTAAAACACTTTTCATTGTGAAGTAAAGGATTTTGTCATAATTTCCAGTGACAAACAACTGACTATGAATTAAATTCCATGACACTTTTTAAAAAACTAAAACAATGACTTGACAAAGCTGTGACTTTTCCCCGTTTTCTGCCATGACAACAAGCAGTGTTAACGCTTCCATTTCCCAGTGCCTCTTTCCAACTTAGGGGGATACATTCCAAGGTGGAAAACAGGAATAAATTATTTTGCTTCTTCCAGATCAGAGAGCTAACACTGGGGCCAGCTTTCACTGGTAGCAATGGCTTGTTCTTTTGCCTTTGGAACTATAGCATTGAACATTGTGGTGAGTAGGCTCTGACCTTTTCTGTTCAGTTGGGAGCAAAGATTGCAAACTTGTTCACTGTTTAATAAATACAGTAAGTGTTATTTTATATGTGCCTTTTTCTTTTTTGTCCAATAGCTAGAAATTGCAAGTGCTCAGGAATAGAAGCAAGGTTGTAGGGGAACCCAGTTCCCCTGGGCAAGCTGTCGTACACATGTACAGGAAATTGAATGCAGAAATTATTGCATGCAAGGCTGTTAAAGAAGTGACAGGGTTATAAAACAGATCTTTCAACTGCCACCCATTATGAGCATTCCAATTGTAGAGGGTCACATTTTAATACAAATCTGCTGTCCCAAATTACATTTGTCTTTTCCCATAAACTAGATGTTGCCAAAGTTTTATAAGAAGGTATTGCGTCTCCTTGCCTTAACTCACATCTCCTTTCTGTATTCAAAACAAAAAACAAAAACAAAAAATAGAGAAAAACAAAACAGTGACTTTGGAGAATTTATGAGCTCTTAATGTTGTATCAGTGATGGGGCTTGTTTCCTTGGGTTGATGAAATGTGTGGAATTTTTTTTAAAGCACCTCGTTCTCCGAAAGTGGATAACATGGGAACTGCATAAATAGAACACAGAATCTCATTAGGCTTAACGTGACTAATTTATGGTATTAATTTTTCCTCTCATAAGCTGATAGTCCACCCTCTGCCATGTGCAATAATAGCATACACTTAAGGTGAAATGACTCATTGCTAAATAATTGTGACAACAAACTGGTTAGATGATCGTATTCTTAGTTATTACAAGGCATTTTTAATATGCTTTCCTTGCTCCCTCTCTCCTGTTGTTCTTATTTTCAAGGCAGCAGATGAAAAGATGTCTCAAGGCCATCTATGGAATTAGATTTGAGCTTACAGGCTAAGTAGGTAAGCAGAGTAACATTTAATTTAATTAGCTTTGCAATAGGTAAAGGGAAAACAAGCTCACAGCCCCATCAAAGAAATTGTATTTCAGAGGCCTGTTAATTTGTGGAATCATCTTTCCAGAATTCATCTCTCTTTTGCTGCCAGCAAATCAAAAGCCAACCTTAACACCAATTCAGATCTAAATTCCTTTTTTACTTTAAGCCATAAATACTTAAAAAAAAATAATAAGACTGCAGCCCAATTTCTATACTGATAGTTAATGGCTTCATTTGAATAGTCATTATTCTTTGAGACTCAGTAAATCTAGAGGGAAAATGTAAAAGTTTTGTCTTTAAGTCAGCAAATTCAATTATTTCCAGTTTCAGATAGCATGGTTCATACAAACATTTAAGTCCTTATCACAGGCAGTACATACTAATTACAATTCATACATTGCAGAAGCTTTTTATGTTATTTTGCAGAGTACTTCTGTGTAATCAGTCAATTAGAATTGTGACCAGAGATCCATATCAGCAATTGATTTTGAACTACATGACTGGTACACTTGAGATTTACATTTCATGCTTTCTGGCTAGGAAGCAATTATTTTATAGTACTATTTTCAGAGAAGACACGCTGATTTCTTGACTACAAACACTGTAGTCAACCAAATAGTAACCAGAGAATTTCAACAAAGGTTTTTTGTTTTTTTTTAAATACATTCATCTACTAGAGTAATAGGAAATTCTTCCTTGCTGAGTTCAATATGATTTTCAACAACATCATATGGTAGCAGAAATAATTGTTGAGATAAATAGTCAATAAATGACACCCAACTTATGGCACTATTGCTGGAAAAAAAAATTCTTCAGACTCTCAGCTGCTGTAATCAGATAGTTCTATATAAATGTAATTTTTAAAAGAACAGTGAGTTATAACAAAACATGAATCAGTTGCTATTTGTTTTAAATCCATACATTTAGCAAGTCACATTTATAGCTGCAATTTTTAAAACATAGTAGCTAGAACAACTTCAGATGTTAGCATTATTTTACACTTATACCCATTCACTATGCTCCTTAGATCACATTTCACTAAGACCATTTGTCAGTATAAAATACTTTTGCTATTACTGATTATAGATTTTGAATGCAAATACATTCACTACTGCTTAAAATAGCAGTAATAGCTTTATTTATAGTTAACAGAGGCTATTGTTGCCTTTAAAATACTCAAATATAACAAAAGTTGATTGAAGTTGATTCTATTTGGGATACATGTTAATGATTCAGCATTGAGTGTAGTTTTTGAATACACACGAGTTTAATAGTTGAGGAAGTGGCATGATCTAAACAGTCTGAACATGGTTCTGGAAGTCAAAAAAGCTAGTTCTGATTTTGACTGCCTCAGTTTCCCCATCCATAAAGTAGGGATAATACTTAACTACCTCCCAGGAGTGTTTGTAACAATTAACATTTGTGATGCACTTTTATGTCTTCATATGGGAGGCAATATAGCAAGTGGTGAACATCTACGACTACAAAGATTTCCCTACAAGGTATCATTATTAATTGCAATTTTCACATCTCTTGCATGAGCATAAAACTGTAGCATGATTCATTTGCATGCCAGAAATAGCCAAACACTTCAGGTTCATTTCAGATATATGCATATTTGGCCATTCATCCAAATCCCATGGCCACATTCTGCTGTGTTATGCTAGAGTAAAGCTAGAATAACGCAGATGGGAATCTGGCCCAAAGTCACAGGAAATTAGGTTGGAAATCTTACAAGTCTGACTTCTCTCACAAGCATCCACCGGCTGGGAATACTGCGAGAATCACCTTCTCTGGAGTATTTGGGCACTTTGGCTTCTGGTGCCTTGCAGAAACCAGGAGGTGTGCAGTCCCATGACAGTGAGTGGGTCTCTCTCAATCTCTCCTGTTGGCGCTGTTCCACTTTGTATAAATAATTAAATATTAATTGGGCCAAAGAAAAGAAAAGAAAAAAAAGCAAGAGTTAGATGCTATAGCCTGGTGATTAGGGGCACTCCCCTGGCATGTAGGAAAGTCAGGTTCAAGTCACTGCTCCAATTACTAATTATTTATACAAAGAGGAACAGCTTCTATAGCAGAGGTTGAGAAAGACCCACCCCAAAATACCCAGTAGCCTGGTGGTTAGCACACTGATGTGGGAGACCTTGGTTCAAGTCCCTGCTCCAAATCAGGCAGAGTGGGGATTGAAACATGGGCCTCCCACATCCTATCTGAGTGCCCTAATCACTGGGTATTCTGGGGTACACAGGCCAGCCCCAAGAATTCTCAACCTGCTCACCCCTGGCTGGTTTTCATGTGGGTCAGTTGTGCTTTGAGCACAGTTACTGGATAGGCCCCTGCAGACATAAGCACCAACTGCATGGGTGCTCCAGGTCTGGAGGTGAAATAGACCGGGGAATGCCGAGTCTGAGAATCCTGCCTGGGTTCAGGCATGAGTGAGGGCTCATAGCAACTGGGGAAGAGTGGTATCAGGACTTAGGCACCCATGGTGATTTAGGTACTTCCAGGAGTAGGTGGCAGCTGAGCCGTGATTTTGAGAATATGAGTGGCACCAAATATTGGACTTAAGAGGCAGTGAGGCACATTAGAACCCTTGTGAATCTAGCCCATTGGCAATGTCTCATATTTGTGAGAAATGAGTGCTCATGAACAGTACCAGAGCTCCAGCTGTGGAGGCTGCATCAGTCATCCACAGACTGGGGGGAGGGATAGCTCAGTGGTTTGAGCATTGGCCTGCTACACCCAGGGTTGTGAGTTCAATCCTTGAGAGGGCCATTTAGGGATCTGGGGCAAAAATCTGTCTGGGGATTGGTCCCCTTTTGAGCAGGGGGTTGGACTAGATGACCTTCTGAGGTCCCTTCCAACCCTGATAGTCTATGAATGTCTAGGCCCGGCAAAAGCAGCAACAGTGCAAGCTTCCCTGCCAAGGTGTCTCAACCCTGATCTAGCGTAGAGGTGAGAAGGTTGTCTCGTCTCTGTAACCAGCTCTCTGCCCACTCTGAAGAAATTGACAAAACAGGTGCCAATTGCAATGCTGGCTTTTCTGCCCACTGGGAGCTGAACGTACAGCACTCCCCTCCTTGTACTTCGCTCATCACACAGCAATTGGGCAATCACCATTTTTGGTCACTACTAGCTGAGCTGCAGCTGCAGCCTAGAGGTTTGCGGCTCTCTGTTCCATTGCCAATCAGTTGAGCCCTCTGGAATCAAATCTGAAAACTCTCTGCTAGTGGCGTTTTAGCAAATCGCTTCACATGGAATCCTTTAGCCAAACTCACTGGCTGGTGTGACTCCACAGCCTTCAGAAGAGAGACCCCCAGTTGTGAATTTGGCCCACTCAGTCAGTGCCCATTTATGGCTATCACGTTTTTCAGATACCACTGCCAAGGGTTAAAATGTTTACATGCCCCCAGAATTCAAATGGATTGGTTGCATGTCAAATGCCAGTGAGAGAGACAGCTGGAGTATCTAAATGGAGTGCTTTGATCTTACTATCTGTAAAAAAGAGATCATTTGGTTTCCCCAAGAAGCACAGACATTTAGAAGATCCATATACAACTCATGCAAGTATTTGATTAGCAACATTTTCTATTCACATTTAGATAGTTTGTATATAATGCTTACTAAATACATCTATCTATATCTATATGTGTGTGGTTATATGTATGCTCACTAATACATATTTGCCTGTATATATAGAGACACACTAATCTGTTACGTTTATTTGCCAAAAACATTACAGAGGATTAAAGTTTTAAGATTATTTTGAATTTTGTGTTAACACCAATACTCTGAAGTCATCTCCTCTCACCATATGCAAATCCTTAGGTAACACGCTGAGTGTAACATTAGGTATTCAATATTTTTAAGGAGATGCAGACATGAAAACACAGACTTCATTGTACTTTAATCAGGTCTGACACTGATTCAGAAGAGAAGAATTCTAAAATATGATATTGCACAGGGGAAATATTTCCATTCTTTACAGGAGAGGATTTTGTGGTTAGTCCACAGCACATTTGAAATAGACAGCAGATGTTTGTGACTTCAGGCGGTTAACTTTAGTCTTCCTGACGCACTATCCTTTGCTCATTATGTTGGAATAAATAAATGTTTTTTGGTACCGGGAAGAAAACAGTTTATTTTAAACATATTAGAGAGTGATTGTATGTATCTGCAAGTAAACAATAGTCAGTGCTCACATTGTTTAGTGACAGGTTTATGAAGAATGCCAATATTATAGTTAAAATAATAACCTCCAAGATGAAATAAACATACATTTAATTAAATGTGAGATGAATTGTACAGGAATCGTAACATTAGCATCATGACATTTCTGAGATGCAGTAATATAAAGGAATGTGGTGTTTACAGGGGCTTTCATAAACATGGTAAGAGCCTCTTTGCAACTGAATGATTGTTATTAACATGTAATATACTTCTTACAATGACTCGCTTAAAGAAAGCTTGATATGACTCTATTTTAATCATTTTCCTTGGTGTCTATTTTCTCCATTAATTTGGAGATATTCAATGTATATCTTTGATGATCAGATTCAGTGAATGATCATTTGTTTCTGTAGTCCTGCTCATCAGCACATGAATTTAGCATCATGATCTCAGTGTCAGGTGGGCAAATATTTCTAGTTTTACATTATCATCAGACCATCCTCCAGCTAGGGTGGTGGAATCTCCTTCCTTAGAGGTTTTTAAGGTCAGGCTTGACAAAGCCCTGGCTGGGATGATTTAGTTGGTGTTGGTCCTGCTTTGAGCAGGGGGTTGGACTAGATGACCTCCTGAGGTCCCTTCCAACCCTGATATTCTATGATTCTATGATTCTAGGGTTGTTATAAAGAACTGAGCACCTCAAAGTAAGCTTCCAAAAGTGTCTCAACCAGCTTCTAAACATGTGGGAGGATCTTCGCATGTCCAGTTTTTGTGCACACAGCTTTCACAACTAAGCATAATTCACAAAGAGATCAAGTAATTAAATGACTGCATGGTCTCTGTACACGAAACTTGGGCATAAAAATATTAAAAAATGAAAATGTGATCAGAGGTGAAAGAAGGGCATAAGGGAGATTCACCAAAAACTGCACGTAGCTGTGGAAACTATAAAGGCCTAATTTAAAGCACAGAAACAGACATTTTCTTTTGTTGATAGTCCATCACTGATGATATTGTTGCCATTCTCATCTATGTTTTCTTTTATAAAACTGGTAACTGCATCTATCAATGCCAGTTTTGAGCTCCCAAATAAAGGTCATGCTTTTCAAAGGTAACTAGTGATTTTGGGTACTTATCTCAAGATACCTTAATTTAGGTCTCTGTTCAAATGTCTGTTTGTAATTGTGTGTCTTGAGTGATGCATGCAGTTTGGTAGACCCTGAGGCTGAGATTTGGAAAAGTGACCTGTGATTCGGGATGACCAACATGTTACACTTTAAGGGATCCAGCTGTTTAGAGGGCAAGTACTCAGCACCTTCAGGCGTCTCAAGTTTCAGATCCCCCCCAAAATGGAGGCACCCCAAATCACTAGTCATTTTTTAAAACCTTGTCCACTGAGTTGGTGCATCCAATAAGTTCACTCCTTTAGTTGGTCATCAAAAAATTGGTACTTAGGCCTAGGTCCTCAAAGATACTTATGTGCCTAACTCCAGTTAAAATCAGTGGCAGTGAGGCATCTAAATCCTTTGAGAATCTGGGTTCAACTGTCTTTGGTTTCAAAGAAGGAAAGGCAGAGCAAGTTATTCTAATGCATTTATTAACGCACTGTGCTGCAAACAGTGACAGTGCAGCATTTTCTTCAGTAAACTTCATACATGATTTTCATACAAAGCAATGAACAGAGGGAAAAGTACCATAACAACGACTGCTGACTAACATGACGTGATACATCAAAGGCTCAAAATAGTACTTTCAGAAACAAGTTATTCATTAAATCAGTGGTGCCTGCTATTACCATAGTCATTTTTATGGATGGGGGGAGGGAGGAGAGGGGAAATAATGGTTTTCAGTTTAAAATGTTAAATTAGGTGGTTCTAGAATGTAGGGGAGGTTGGAGAATCTTTTTTTCCAGCCAGTTTATTCAGCTTGCACCTGCTAAAGTGCCATAAGAAGGGGTGAGTGGAGAGACTGAGTAACAGAGCAGAGTTAAGGGTACTCACCCAATAAGTGGGACACTGTATTTTGTAGAATATTAGTGAGTCACATTTGCTCAAATCAGATCAGTGTTGAATCCTGTCATGATGGGGTCTCAGACTAATTAAAGTGCTTTTTTCCTTGGCCACCAGTTCGGGCAACTGAATTTGAACCCTGCCATTGAATATTCATGAGAAAGAGCTGCATCACCACTGAGAACACCAACCTTCAACAATACTTTTCACTTCAGGAGCAGGTCCTTTTTAAGCCACTCTGTGTTAACTTAGTATTATTTGTTGGTTATACAGTGTCCCAAAGTGGTATTGTAGGGTATTTGGCAGGGCCGGCTCCAGGCACCAGCTTCTCAAGCAGGTGCTTGGGGCGGCGGCTCTGGAGAGGGGCGGCAGGTCCAGGTATTCGGCGGCAATTCGGCGGACGGTCCCTCACTCCGCCTGGGAGTGAAGGACCTCCCGCCGAATTGCCGCCGCAGATCACGATCGCGGCTTTTTTTTTTGGTTTTGGTTTTGGCTGCTTGGGGTGGCCAAAACCCTGGAGCCGGCCCTGGTATTTGGTAAGATGGGTCCTGGCCCCAAAGAGCTCACAACCTAATAAGACAGCATATGGACAAAAAGGAGCAGGGGAGAAGGATGCACCATTCCCAGTTATGTTCTTGCCCTGCAACCAGTCTTTGCAATGTTTCATTTTTTAAAATCTGTAGCATATATTGGCCCAGAACCCCAACTGATGTAAATCAGCTTAGCGCCATTCTCCAGTTTATACTCTTTGCCTCACTTTTGCTTGCTAACCCAGTACATGTACCCTTCTCCAGTTGCTAAGAAGAGTGACTTCTACCTTCAGGCCCTAGTTTTCTTACTGTTGCAACATGTTTCAGATCTGTTTCAGTGAAGTCTACAGAAGGTCACCATATATCTATGTTTATAAGCACACTTCATTTCTATTATTCATAGAATTCATGGAAGGGACCTCAGGAGGTCATCTAGTCCAACCCCCTGCTCAAAGCAGGACCAATCCCCAACTAAATATTAGGCTTGATTAATTACCTTTTTTTTTTCCCTCTCAGCTGCTCCCTTTGCATTAACACACGGTAAAAGCAGGAACATACTGTAGTAATGTCCATCCTGGTGGATCATGCCAGGGCCCAGCTAGTCTGGCATGCTGGCTTCCAGGGTGGCCTATACCAAATGCTTCAGGGAATGTGGCGAGAAAGCCCATAACAGACAATTTTGAAATAACTTGCCCACATGACAAAATGTCTTCTTACTTGGGTCAGGTAATGGTTGGTTTGTGCCCTGAAGCATGAGAGCCTATATCCTTCATTGATATTTTATCTATTGTCTCATTATCCAAATCAATGTTCAAGCCTTTTATGAACTTTTCTAAACTCCTAGCATGAGAAATTTCTTGCGGCAATGAGTTCTATTGGTTAACTACATGTTTTGGTTTTTAAAAATAGTCTTTCCTTCTATTTTTTTTTTAGATTTTTTTACTTTTTGGTTTCATAGAAAGTTCCCTATTCTTGTACTGAGAGGTTAACTAGCAGCACCTGATTTAACTTCCCTGTACTCTTCATTAATTTGTATACACTATAATTCCAGTTATCTAAATTTCTTTTATCCCAAAAATCCTTGTTATCTGAATCCACAGTGTCCCCCAATGTAGCGCTATGTTAGTTAATCACATCCTTTTTCCCCAAAATGCATGGTTATCCAAAACTTTTGGACTTCCCCCTGACCATTTGGATAAAAGAAAGTGGCATTGTCCAGATGCTGAGCATACGCTATGCTAACACACAGCTCTGGTATATTTGACTTGGGCATGCAGTAAAACTGACTTTTGAACGTTATTTGGTCTTTGAGTCAATGATTCCCCTTCTGCTTTTAAACCCAGAAGGGGAATGATGAAATGGGACATTAACTGTTGTTAATAGTGAGTAAGCTTTGTAGGGTTAAACTCCAAGAACGTATTTGCCCCATCTTCCTTCCAGCCCCTCCCTGCCCATTGCTTTTAAGAACAGTGGTTGCATTGAATTCCTTTCCTCTAGATCTGTTCCTGGTCCCTTCCAGTAATCAATTGCCATCCTTTATCCTCCACCCCCCACCCCCATGCTGGCTTAACTCTGCTGGCTGGTGTGTTTGGGGTGGAGTATTACCAAAGCTCTGCTACTCCTGTCTCTCTCCTTGCCTATCTTCTTACAGTGAGGAGAGGACAGTGGTGGGAGCAGTGAAGGAACATAAAGGAGAATAAAACACACACCCCCCCCCGCATGCTCCGACATGTCTGCATAGTTTGATTTACAGCGTAACCTTATGTGATGTTGCACTCACTCTGCCTCCGTTTCACCATTTGTAAAATGGAGTTAATGATATCAGGGTTTTGTGAAGGTAAATTCATTAATGCTTGTGAGATGCTACCGTGATGCATGCTATAGACATGCCTTAAATCAATCAGTATTTTTTCCTGTTCTTAAATTGCCACTATTCCTCCTTTCACAATTAAAAATGGAGACTGGTTGCTTTATCATTTCTTTACAACATCTCCCCGCCACCCCCATGAATGGATGTTTCAGGGCAGCGCTCTCTCTGGGACCCCATGTACAAATTCCACAAAAGGGATATCACTCCTAGTGCTATATTAGTTATAACAGATTGCAAAACATGGGTCGGGGTGGGGGGGGGAGATTCTTTTCCTTTTGCTGCTAAAGCCTATCTGAATCCTGGCTCTGATCCTATTGAGACGGGAAGAAATGAAGTTAAGATCAGAATCTTTATAGCAGTGGCATATTTACGGATTTTATTTTATTTAGACTTATTAAGAGTCCTAATGCAAGCACTAAGCATCTGTTAAAGATAGCATCTAAGGATAACTATCCTTAAGATAAATGACATTACTGCCCAAAGCCATTTCACATGGGACTGCTCCGATATCACAAATAACCCTCTAACCCAATGGTGGGCAACCTGCTGGTAATCTGCTGGTGGGCCGCGAGACATTTTGTTGATGTTGACCATCCGCAGGTACGGCCCCCCGCAGCTCCCAGTGGCTGCGGTTCGCTGTTCTCAGCCAATGGGAGATGCGGGAAGCGGCGGGCCTCAGGGACGTGCTGGCTGTTGTTTCCTGCAGCTCCCATTGGTCAGGAACAGCGAATCACAGCCAGTGGGAGCAGCGGGGGGGCCGAGCCTGCAGAGAGTCAACGTCAGCAAAATATTTCGCAGCCCACAATCAGATTACCCTGATGGGCCACATGCAGTCCGTGGGCCGCAGGTTGCCCACCACTGCTCTAACCCCTCATAGGCATATTAGCCACTGCTGACTACCCCCATTTCCCTCAACCTACTCCTCCCAGAAAGGCCTAGGAAATAGATAGGTCTTTCAGCAAAACCTAAAGAGCAACAAATCTGGACTGCTTGAAACTAAGGTGGGGGGATGAGTTCAGAGCCAAGGACCGCTCCCAGAAAATTCCCTGCTGGCAGCTGTTGAACCAGGCGCTGTTGGCTGCAGGGCCTCCACTGAAGATAGTTGCCATGAGATCACATGGAGAGACAGGCAGTGATTCAACTAGCCAGCTTTACTGGTCAAACCCAATCCCAAGGGAGCGTCACTGATTGCATTGCCGGCCCTAGACGCTGCCCTTGTTGTGGGCTGCCCGTGGAGATGTCTGTCATATCCCTTGTGCAAATGGCGTTTTATTTCTTGCCAAAACATGTTTCTCAGAGTACATCTACAGCGCAATCAGGAGGCGTGAGTGCAGCACATGTGTACATACCCGAGGTCGCTTTGATCTAGCTACATCCAAGCTAGCCTGAGTAACAATAGCAGCGTAGCATGGCAGCAGGGAAAGCCGTATAGGCTAGTCTCCTGAACAGAACCCTGCCCAGGACCCGGGGTGCATATCTGAGCACCTCGCCCATGCCACCTCACTAGACTGCTGTTGTTACTTGAGCTGGGGTTAATCTAGACAGATCAAAGCTAGCGTGGGTAGGCCTAAACATGCTGCAGTCACATCGTCTGTTTGCTGTGCAGACATATCCATAGACTTAATGTTATCTCATGCCAAAGGATTTGAAATGGACACAAGGTTTTGATCCTGAGCAGTGCTGAATCCCTTCTGCAAAGTACTGAACTTTGGTGGGTGATCAACATGACACAGAATCGGGCTCCTTGAGCCACAATTCTTCCTGCCCAGCCCCTTCTGCTCATTGATAAAATGGTTCTTAAAGTCACTTCTACATACGCAGGTATTTAGTTTTTCGGCTCTCGTCACCAAACACAGTAGCATGGTCCAGTGGGCAGAGCATGCGAGTCAAGTCAGGAGATCTGGGTTCTGTTCACAACCCTGTCAGTGATCTGGGGCAAGACACTTCATTTCTCTGTTTCCCCTCCCTCTTTGTTTAAATGAGGGCTCTTGAGGGCAGGGACTGCCTGTCATCATGTGCTACAATGAGACCCTAAATCTTGCTTGGGGGCTCTAGGTGCTACTATAACACAAATAATATTCCAGTATAATCTATTCCCTTCATCTGTATTGCACCACATTTCTGGTGCTGCCCCTATTTAACTCTTCTGATTCGAAGCAGGTTGCAATAGTTTTCAACAGCAATCAGACCTTCTGGCCACATTTAAATGCATTTGAAAACGAGGTTTCATTTAAAGCAAAGCAAGGTCACATTGCGATTTACTAACGGTGCTAGTTAAATAATTTATGTTTTACTGCACTTTATGCTTGTACTATATAGCCCAGGTAACTCCACTGACAAGACTTTGTTGCCTCACTGCCCAGAAATAATGATCTCAGACAAATGTATGTTCACTGTCAGCTGGCCTCTTTTTGGTTCACTTGACACGGTTTTGGCAGAAAAGATAGTCAGTAAGCACCTACATCTGAGGTCATTGTTGCTATAAAAATTGCACATTCTGTATAATATCCACACCACGTTTTAAAGCTTTTAAAATGTTCTGTCTCATTTCTGTGCTACTGTAGGGTTCAGAATAAATCCTATTTAAGCAGAGTTCAAATATCTAATCGACACAGGATTTCATGCTGCTAAAGAATATTTATATCACATAATACAGCTGAAAAATGAATATTTCTTTTTAAAAATATTAAGCATAGTTTTTGTGTGTGTGTGTATACAGGATCTGGGCTAGGTCTTGCAGTCCTTACTCAGGTGAGTAATCCATTGAAATCAATATCTGGTCCACTGTATCTTTCATATTTTAGTGTTAAGGCAGTTGCAATTCTGGGGTTTGATTCTGTTCTCAATAATATCAGTAGGACGAGGAATCAAAGTTTTGGACTGTCAGGATTACTATAAAGTATGATAGAATAAAACAGCCATTCTAACAACTGTTTAGAAGAATGATATCCATTTTAAAACTGCATACTTTTGCACTTTTCATTACCAGATAGAATTTGGGAGAGAGGGCAAGAAGAGGGAAGGAAAATAAATGATGGGAAAGGAATGTACTCATAAAAATCTAATTTTCTATCAGTATTAACATAACATATTTTTAAATTACTCTTGGATTATGTGTTTGTTTTGTTTTTGCTTTAATGCTATTGCATCTGACCCATTCTGTGGAAATTTGAGATTTTGAAAAAAATGTCTCACCCCACATAGGTATGAAAATCCAAAATTTTCATGGTTGCGAGAAGAAACAATTCATTTTGGGTCACTCAGAATGGTCCATTTAATTTTTGACCATTTTGTATAAAATAAAGTAGATTTTGAAATAAAAGTAATTTCAGAATGAAATACTCAAACTTTCAATTCTTATTTTGGGAAACTGTTTTTTTCATTTTTTGTTCCAAAATGAAATTTCATCAAACATTTTGAGAAAAAATTTGGTTTAGTTGAAATGGTCTTTTCTGATGGAAAACTCAACCATCTGTATTCACAAGAGTAATCCTTGACATCACAAACTGGGAACAGAACCCAAGAGTAAAATCCTGACCCTGCTGAAGTCAATGACAAAACTACTATTGATTTCAGTGGGGCCACGATTTCACTTCAAAAGTTATGATTCGACTTCTCTTCTCCTGCCTCAAGCGCACATCGAAGAATGAACTTTAAAATACTGGGTTTCTATTCCTGTGAATATGAATTATTTGCATGACTAAATATTTTCATGATTGCATCAGAATCCAGTTCAAGATCCAGTTTGCTCTTAATGGCTCCCAGTGGGATCTATAACTTTTTAAATGTGTTTTTAGGGACAGAACATTGACTTTAAAATGTATATTAATGGGATGATAATAAATGGAGCATCTGTAACAGGCATTGCAAAGACAGCGTTCACTGGGAAATTTTTAAAGAATTATCTGTTGCAGTAATAATAGACATGCTTTTCTGTCAAGTGCTATCTTTATTTACCATGATTATAAACATATCGCTGAAATTTCAAAATTATCATAAGGACAACTTTTGATAAAAAAAAAGTTAAAAGATCAATGGACAAAATTAATAGAACCAATCTGATACTGAGTACTGGTATATTCCCCTTAGGTATCTGTGAAGACAGAACTTATTCTACCGCACCAGAAATGTTTATCAAAACCCATGTTAATTGCCAAAATAGTGAGACTGCAAACTGAAAATCCTGATCATCCCTAACAGAGCTAACATATGATACCCATGTTCAACATAAATATGTGAGTACTCCTATTGAACTTGTTAAGACCACTCACGTACTGAAAGTTAGGTACGTAAATAAGTCGTTGGAGGATCAGAGCCTTAGAGTTGACAAAATTATCTTCCCAAGTAATCAACTAAAAAGAGTCCAGGATAGATTATCCTTATTTTAAATAAAATTATTAATATATGCAATGCCATAAAATGCTCATATTGCTAATGTGTAAAGTTTGTATTGCTTAATAGACCACTTTTATCTAGTACATGCACACTCACGTGTATATAAGTTGTACATCACACTCTTTTCTTAAACTTAAGTTTTACTGTAAATTAGACACTAATTCCAGTAACTTTTTTTCTTTACATTGTATGTTAAATGTTACAGTTATTAAAAAAAGTACACACAGAAGCAAACATACAATAATATAATAAATAATAACAATAATCAATCATGGAAAGATTAATTTAAATATTGCAAGCATCATTCTCAGCCAGTCAGTTTTCTTTTAAATTGTTTATATTTTTCAAGAAAAATACAAACACTGCAATGGACATGAATAAATGAATACAACAATCGGCTACATCCGGACAAAGGAATGCAGGTATATACATGTCTTATGCTTTTAGTTTTCTGATTTTTTTTCCTTTTAAATTTTGACACAAGAGCTTATTAATTTTTTTTCTAAAATACTGAACTTGCTCTTCTAAAAAAAAATTGATCCTTCATGATGGATGTAAAAAAATATTGTCCTCTGACTACTTTTTGGCTTTTCTGATTGGCCACAGAAAACTAGTTTGATGACTATGAGTCGAATCTGAACAAGTTAAAAAAGCTATCAGCTTCTCAATGAATATTTCTAAATGTACATGATTATTCAGAAAGCAACTAAAATTGAAATCTTCATTAGGAATTGGCAAGTATGTTTTTGGCACAATAATGCCTTTCTGGCTTATCAAGAAAAATGCTTGTTTGGTTTTCTGCTCCCTCTCTCTCTAATACCAGGCCCCTAGGAGTGCTAATGTTTTGTAGGCTGTATTATTTCCATTACTGGTGCTTTGGACCAGTTTTGGGGGATTTTATTTGGTATCATTTTAAGCGTGATTGATACAAGGTGAAGATCAATGTAAACAAATTCAAGGGCAAAAGTATGGGGTAGCAACATGTCCGCAAAACAAAAAATAAGACTCTGCAACAGCTGTGTGGTATCAGTTTTGCTCGATGCTGCAAAGACCTGGGGCATTACGCAAGCTGACAAGAAAAGATTTGATGCATTTGATAGCAGGTGTTTCGGAGGGATATGTAATGTCAAATGGCACCACTATGTTGGGAACATTGAGTTTCACAAGAGAACAAGAAAGAAGCATATTATATACCTCCTAACAAGGAAGTGAGACTTGAACAGAGTGACCATCTAGCAAGCATGGAGCAAAGACGGAGAGTGAGAGGACTTACAGAATGGAGTCCCTTATCTGGGCTTCCAAGTGTATCCTAGGGCAGATCCACAGCTCATTGAAGTCAATGAAAAGCCTCCCCATCTTCTCTGCATCTATCTTGTTAGACTGTAAGCTCTCTGGGGCAAGGACCATCTTAGTGTTAGCCCCGTTCTGTGCTGAGTACACAGCTGGCACATAAGAAATAATCATAAAAGTGGGAGGAAAAGAAACAATTTAAAAATGAAAGTCTGTGGCCCAATCCTGCAAACCCTTGCTCTCCAACAAACATGGAAATAATGGTTTGATGAAGCAGGCCCCTAGAGTTTGGCAAACGTGAACTTAAGCTGTGCAGGGAAAAGGAGTTAATGGCACACAAAGAGCCCATGTTAAGCCCATGTGACTCCACTGACTTCACTGAGGCTCCACAGATGTCAGCAAGAGAAAGATCTGACCCACAGTAACAATACCCTATTGTTTGCTTTCTCAGTGTCTTCCCAGATGCAGATTTTGTGAATGAAAGATGAGGAGCATCTTTTTGAAACTGTTGCCTGAAGAGTTTCAGAGTAGAAGATAATTGAAAACAGATGGGCATGAGACAGTAGAGCCAGGCAATATGGACAAAGCGGACCTGTGCTACGGAAGCTCTAGCAACTGTTATGAGCCTTTAAGGTGCGAAAGAGGCTGTACTAATGTATGGACTACCAGCAAGTTACATTTGTTCACCACTGAATCAAGAAAAGGAAACTTACACCTTCCAAATAGTAATTAGAATCACATTCAAAAAGATCTATGTTGATTTCCCTATATCAAATGATATCAAAAATAGTTCACTGACCAAGCGCGGATTTTGCCTTTTCCTTTATTTATTTTAAAAACCTCTTGTTTCAGTTTTTTCAGTTGTCTAACATACCTCCAGCTGGCATAATATGTTATTGTTGTTTTCATTTGAAAACTCCTCAGATTTCACTACAAATATTCAATTACTGCAGTAAGACTTTTAAGTGAAGCAATTGAACCTTTGTTAGCCATCAATTTCAATTGCTATTTCCTAGCTGGTATCTTTTTCTTTATTTTTATATGCAGAGCTCAGGACAGGCTCCCAGAAACAGACTTTCTTTGTTAAACTTTTAGTAATAAAAATGTTATTTGCCTGCTGTACTTTATAGCTCACTTTAAGAAAATCAGCGAAGGACAAGTGTACATGATTCATCAAATCATTAAACAGAAAATATTATAATAAAAATAAGAACATTCCCCTCCCGCCCCCCAAAAAACGTTTTAAATTGAAATGTCCTCAGCTTTGGACATACGCCAGAATAAGTGACAATAATCATTAAGGCAACTCAACTGGCCCATCAAACATTTGGTATTTGAAGGAGTTGAGCTCTTAGGTGCTTGTCACAAAGGAAAGATTCACACACGTGCTAGAAAAGAGACAAAACTGAAGTTTAGCAGAATCGTGTTCGGGACCAGCAGACTGAGACCGGGGTAGGATTCACACCAGTTAGATTATGACAAAATTGATAATGGCATGGGGAAAACTCCCTTTTTGACTTTGAAAGGACCATACGCAATGCTTATGTGCTGTGCCTGAGTATCTATTCACAAACATAGAACGTAACCCCATTGCCTGATGCTGATAGATGCCACTAAATCTACAGTAGTTAAGAAAACCTCGTGGAGGCAGCTGTTTTATACTTAGCAAGTCTCCCATTAGAATGGAGTGGACAATTGTCCGTCTTTCACAGCCAAGGAGAGGGAATGAACTTGGTGCAGACCAGGAAGCTGAATGGAGCGACGGCTTCTGAATTGCATTCTGATTGCACTGTGCCAAATAAAATATTTCACCTTTGTTCAGTTGGGTTGGGTATACAATGGATAGTCATATGTAACCCTAGCTCAAAGGCATTTCAGGGAAATATATAATGTGGATTATAGCCTCTGATGTGATTTAGTAGTATATTATATCTCCCATGTGTACCTATAGTGGAATTGTGTCTCTAATAGAGAGAGGAAAACTAGAGGAGCAATTTTTTCATACAGGAGGGGCCTGATTCTGCACCATAAAGTCATTGGGACCTTTGCCATTGACTTCAGTGGGTGCAGAATCAAACCCTAACTGTATAAGTAAGACATTCTACTGTTTAACAAGAAATTGTGAAATGTTGAGTGGTTAATTAGGGTTGCAAGTTTTCTGATTGCAGAAAACCAAACAACCTTGCCTCGCTTCTGCCCTGAGGCCCCACCCTCCCCGCCCCTTCTCCAAGGCTCTGCTCACTTCATCCCCCCTCCCTCCCTTGCTTGGTCTCCCCCACCCTTGCTCACTCGCTCATTTTCACTGGACTGGGGCAAGGGGCTGGGGTGTGGAAGGGGGTGAGGGCTCCTGCTGGGGTTGTGGGCTCTGGGATAGGCTCTCAACCTTTCCAGACTACTGTACCCCTTTCAGGAGTCTGATTTGTCTTGCGTACCCCCAAGTTTCACCTCACTTAAAAACTACTTGCTTACAAAATCAGATATAAAAATACAAAAGTGTCACAGCCCACTGTTACTGAAAATTGCTTGCTTTCTCATTTTTACCATATCATTATAAAATAAATCAATTGGAATATAAATATTGTACTTACATTTCAGTGTATAGTATATAGAGCAGTAGAAACAAGTCATTGTCTGTATGAAATTTTAGTTTGTGCTAAGTTCGCTAGTACTTTTTATGTAGCCTGTTGTAAAACTAGGCAAATATCTAGATGAGTTGATGTATCCCCTGGAAGCCCTCTGAGTACCCCCAGGAGTACTGTCTCCTACGCCAGTGGTTCTCAACCAGGGGTACCCCTGGTTGAGAACCACTGGCGTAGGAGACAGCTATCTCTGCTATACGCCCACTGGGGAATGCAAATCAGGGGACGTGCAGTCAGTTTCCATTCCCTTTGTGCTGCCTGAACAGCACAAATGTCGCACAGTATACTAGAGAATATGACCCAGAGCCTTCTGATCTTTCTTTCATTATTTACCTTAAATAGTGTCTGTGCGATAGGCGCTTCTGGGCAAGTTTAGCCCTTCATGGAATATTTGCACCCAGTGCTTTACATCCGAAAAGTTTAGTAACTGTTTTCCTTACTCATATCATAGCTGTGCTAGCCATATTATTATTTATTTGTCTTATTGTAGCACCTAGAAGCACTCGTGATACCCCCGGGAATAGGTGGTGTAAAATACCGAACAAAAAGGTGGTCCCTGCCCAACGAGCTAACCAAGTATAAGACCAGATACAATAGATAGGGGAGTACAAGGAAACAATGAGGCATATTGGTAAGCATGATAGACAGTGGTCTCAGAGCACCAGCAGCCTCTAGGTAAGCCTGACAACATTTTGGGGCAGAAGGTTCATAGGTCTATTTTTTTCATTCCTACGTGCTCTACTTTTACATCTCTTATTCAGCAAAAGTTTCTCCAGCAGCAGCACCTATCTGTGATCATCATGGTGGTAGTCTTGGGCAGACAGGTAGAACCCATTTCTGGAAAATGTCCATTAATTACATGTCATTTTGTATAGCAAGAGCATTGCAAAAATATTGTTTTGGAGGCTTTCATGGTCATCTGGCTCATAGGGGCAGCATGACATAGTGGACTAAGCATGGGATTTGAGGCCTAATTTTCCAATGTAGGGGCACAAATTTAGGCACCCAAGTGAGATCATATTGGCCATAACCAGCTGTGTCTCAGTTTTCTGATCTGTAAAAATACTTACCACCCATTATGGCTGCATAAAAGATTTACTGTGCTGCAGCTATCGAGTCAGAGAGGAGTGAAATCTCCATGGCAGTGTACTGGCTCTACCATGGCTACTCTGGCAAAGCAACCTATCAATCCTTAATGGTAAGAATCCCTACTTCGACTGCGGAATTCATGATCACTGGATGTCATTGGGTATGTCTGCACTGCAATTAGACACCCTGTGCCAGCTGACTTGGGCTTGGGCAAAGGGGCTGTTTAAATGCCGTATAGACGGTTAGGCTCGGGCTACAGCCTGGGGTCTAGGACCATGTGAAGTGAGAGAGTCCCAGAGCCTGGGCTACAGCCCGAGCCTGAACATTTACACTGGAGTTAAACAGCCCTTTAGCCTGAGCCCGAGTCAGCTGGTACGGGCCAGCTGAGGGCGTCCAATTGTAGTATAGACATACCCATTGAGGCCAAGAATTGAGAGGATTCAAAGAAGGAATGGACTAGAATTGGTCAAAAATTTTTCCACCTCAACATTTTTCTGTCAGGAAACCGTTTCCTCACAATAAAAACTTTCTGTGGGAATGTGTCAATTTGGGAGGGAGGGGAGACATTTTTTGATAAGGGTCAAAACAATTTTTCATTTTGAAAATTTTATTCTACCTTATAAATTATAAAAGGAAAAAAAGGAAAAAAAATCAGAAAAAAGCATTTTGATTGTATTTAAATAGAACATTTTGATTGACCCAAAACAATGATTTATTTACTGACTGAATTTTTGATTCATGGGAAATGTATTGGCTTTGTCCTGACCTGGAAAGAAAACAAATTTTGAGATGTCAGAATTTCTCATGGAATGGAAATCCCAACTTTCAACCAGCACGTGAACAGATATTAATAAGGATAATAAAGAATATGCAGTTATAACAGTAAATACTAAAAATAACAAAGTTTTGGAAGGGATTAAATCCTCATGCTTCAGGACTTCAGTCAACTTCTAACTCCTGGGGGCTAGGAGGAGACTTATTGCCTTGCAGGGGCTGTCTTACACTTTCTTCGGAAGCAGCTAATGCTTGCCACTATCACTGACAGAGAGGATACTGGCAAGGCCGGCTCCAGGCACCAGCTAAGGAAGCAGGTACTTGGGGTGGCCAATACAAAGGGGCGGCATGTCCGGGTCTTTGGCGGGAATTTGGCAGCGGGTCCCTCAGTCCCTCTCTTCCTCTTTGAGCTGCCGCCGAACTGGAAGACAGGGAGTGAAGGACCCGCCACTGAACTACTGCCGAAGAATGGAGTGGCGCGATTGAGCTGCTGCTGAAGTGTGTGTGTGTGGGGGGGCAGTGGCGCGATTGGCTTTTTTTTTTTTTTCCCGCCACTTGGGGCGGCAGAAAACCTGGAGCTGGCCCTGGATACTGGGGAACACCCTGTGTCTGATCTAGTATGGCAATTTCTATGCTACTTTTAAGAGGAGTGTGAGGATTTAGTCAAAGGGCTTGATTCACCAGTGCAGATATCCCAGATTTTTTCAGCACGTACTCAGTGGCTGGAAATTTGTCCAGAGATGACAACTGGCGGTTTCAAGGCCCCCAAGAAGAGATAGGCAGAACTGGCCATGGAAGGGTGAGGCCAAGACAGCCAGGGAACAGGTTGTCCTGTTTATCCCCTGGGCAATCTTGGCCACTGGGGATTCCTATTGAGTTGCACTCCCCAGTGGAGACCAGTTGTGCAAACAGCACCTGTCCTTGCCTGGTATGAATCCGTGTTGCTGGCGCATAGGATTTCTAGGCCCCTGCTGGCACAGACAGCTTGTAATTTGCATCCCCTGGAGTCAGTGGGCATAAATTAAGCCCAATGTTTGTACGGCACTTTGAAGATGTAAAAGGACGAAGGGCACAGCAAAACTAGAGTGAAACTGTATATGCAAGTATCGCTAACGTGCAAAATATTTGTGTGTGTGAAGAATCCTATGAAAAATTCCAGAAATTCAAAGAAATCTATCTGTATGTATGTTTCCATCCCTGCTGTGCTAATGTGAATCGGGAGTCATTCCATTGCCATTAACAGCGCTGCACTGGTGAGAGAATAGAATCAGGCACATAATTCACACAGATCATGTCTGAATCACGCAAATCACGTCTCGATTAGAAACAGCTGTTTTTTTTCCAATGCTAGAGACCATCTAACATTTAAGGCTCTGGCTAGGTAAGTATCCTCTGGTACAAAGAAATAGCCGATGCTAAAATTGCATTATGATCATATGAATTTCCTCTTCCTCAGACCCCACTGCCCCCTCCCCCAAGTCTAGTAGCTGGGCTTGGTACAGGAAGTTCTTGGCAGGGGCAGTGGAGTAGTATCAGAGCAGCAGGGTGGCTGCTGCATTCCTGCAGCTACATCACCAGCACTGCAGTGACCAGCAGCTCGGCTTAATCATAGAATAATAGAATATCAGGGTTGGAAGAGACCTCAGGAGGTCATCTAGTCCAACCCCCTGCTCAAAGCAGGACCAACACCAACTAAATCATCCCAGCCAGGGCTTTGTCAAGCCGGGCCTTAAAAACATCTAAGGATGGAGATTCCACCACCTCCCTAGGTAACCCATTCCAGTGCTTCACCACCCTCCTAGTGAAATAGTGTTTCCTAATATCCAACCTAGACCTCCCCCACTGCAACTTGAGACCATTACTCCTTGTTCTGTCATCTGCCACCACTGAGAACAGCCGAGCTCCGTCCTCTTTGGAACCCCCCCTTCAGGTAATTGAAGGCTGCTATCAAATCCCCCCTCACTCTTCTCTTCTGCAGACTAAATAACCCCAGTTCCCTCAGCCCCTCCTCGTAAGTCATGTGCCTCAGCCCCCTAATCATTTCTGTTGCCCTCCCCTGGACTCTCTCCAATTTGTCCATATCCCTTCTGTAGTGGGGGGACCAAAACTGGACTCAATACTGCAGGTGTGGCCTCACCAGTGCCGAATAGAGGTAAATAATCACTTCCCTTGATATGCTGGCAATGCTCCTACTAATACAGCCCAATATGCCATTAGTCTTCTTGGCTACGAGGGAACACTGCTGACTCATATCCAGCTTCTCGTCCACTGTAATCACCAGGTCCTTTTCTGCAGAACTGCTGCTTAGCCAGTTGTTCCCCAGCCTGTAGCAGTGCATGGGATTCTTCCTTCCTAAGTGCAGGACTTTGCACTTGTCCTTGTTGAACCTCATAAGATTTCTTTTGGCCCAATCCTCTAATTTGTCTAGGTCACTCTGGGCCCTATCCCTACCTCCCCAGCATACCTCTCTCTCCCCACAGCTTAGTGTCATCTGTGAACTTGCTGAGAGTGCAATTAATCCCATCATCCAGATCATTGGTAAAGATGTTGAACAAAACTGGCCCCAGGACCGACCCCTGGGGCACTCCACTTGATACCGGCTGCCAACTAGACATCGAGCCGTTGATCACTACCCATTGAGCCCGACAATCTAGCCAGCTTTCTATCCACCTTATAGTCCATTCCTCCAATCTATACTTTAACTTGCTGGCAAGAATACTGTGGGAGACCGTATCAAAAGCTTTGCTAAAGTCAAGATATAGCACATCCACCGCTTTCCCCATATCCACAGAGCCAGTTATCTCATCATAGAAGGCAATCAGGTTGGTCAGGCATGACTTGCCCTTGGTGAAACCATGTTGACGGTTCCTGATCACCTTCCTCTCCTCCAAGTGCTTCAAAATGGATTCCTTGAGGACCTGCTCCATGATTTTGCCAGGGACTGAAGTGAGGCTGATCAGTCTGTAGTTCCCCAGGTTCTCTTTCTTCCCTTTTTAAAATATGGGCACTATATTTGCCTTTTTCCAATCGTCCGGGACCTCCCCAGATCGCCACGAATTTTCAAAGCTAATGGCCAATGGCTCTGCAATCACATCAGCCAACTCCCTCAGCACCATTGGATGCATTAGATCTGGACCCATTGACTTGTGCACATCCAGCTTTTCTAAATAGTTCTTAACCTGTTCTTTCATCACTGAGGGCTGCTCACCTCTTCCCAATACGGTGTTGCCCAGTGCAGCAGTCTGGGAGCTGCCCTTGTCTGTGAAGACTGAGGCAAAAAAAGCATTGAGTACTTCAGCTTTTTCCACACCATCTGTCACTGTGTTGCCTCACCCATTCAGTAAGGGTCCCACACTTTCCCTGACCACCTTCTTGTTGCTAACATAACTGTAGAAACCCTTCTTGTTACCCTTCATAGCCCTTGCTAGCTGCAACTCCAATTGTGTCTTGGCCTTCCTGATTACACCCCTGCATGCTCTAGCAATATTTTTATACTTCTCCCTAGTCATCTGTCCAAATTTCCATTTCTTGTAAGCTTCCTTTTTGAGTTTAAGCTCCCTGAAGATTCCACTGTTAAGCCAAGCTGGTCGCCTGCCATATTTGCTATTCTTTTTGCACTTCAGGATGGTTTGTTCCTGCACCCTCAATAAGGCTTCTTTAAAATACAGTCAGCTCTCCTGGACTCCTTGCCCCCTCATATTAGCTTCCAAGGGGATCCTGCCCATTAGTTCCCTAAGGGAGTCTAAGTCTGCTTTTCTGAAGTCCAGGGTCCCTATTTTGCTACTCTCCTTTCTTCCTTTTGTCAGGATCCTGAACTCAACCATCTCATGGTCACTGCTGCCTACGTTGCCCACTTCTACTTCCCCTACTAATTCCTATCAAAAGCCTCCCAGCTCTTTCCCTTATCCATGCTACAAAAGGATATGGGAAAGACGTGTTCCTAGCATGCAGCAGCTACAGCCCCAGACACAGATGGGCTTCCCTCACATGTCCTACACCACATGGTTTGTTGCACCTGCGGATGACGGATCATCATTTGCCCCAGGCACAGGAAGCTGTCCCATGGGATTCTGAAGACTGGGCAGAAACGTTTAGTCTTAAAAATGCAGATGGGCTTCTCAAAAGTGTTTAGCTGTGGCTTCCTTTTGCTCCCATTGAAAAGAATGGGAGTTTTCGCATTGGGCAGTTGGCCAACATTGCAGACTATTGAGAATTCCACCCGACAAATATACACTACTGCAGTCTTCTAAAAGGAAACCCTTCTTATTTTTCTCTTCATGGAACAACTTAATTAGGCATTTACTTCCACTGACATCAACGGTGCAGGATCGAAAAGAGAGAGAGACTTGGCATAACCATATTTTCCATTTTCACATTGCATTTCATTGACACAACGTGGGTGTCTTTCATGTGATTCTACTCTAGAACTTCACCAACACCAATGACACCAGCATAAATGGGTTCTCTTTTTGTATCAGGAATATTGTGCATGGCATAAATCTTCATTTCTTAAACACAGATGTCTCCTCAGAAATAACCTCCAGTATGAAAAGTAGAGTCCTATCTTAGGACTATGAGGCCCTCTTAACATAGTATCTGAGTGTCTCACAATCTTCACCTCACAATATCCCTGACCACTAGTTATTATCCCAATTTGACAGAGGGGGAACTGAAGCACAGAGAGACTAAATGATTTGCTCAAAGGAAATCTGTGGCAGAGCAGGGAATTGAACCTGGGCCTTCTAAGGTGCAGGCTCTAACCACGGGATGAGCCTTCCTCTTTTCAGCATAGATATACCCATTCAGCCTAGCTTTTTAAAGATAAGTATTTCTTTAGAGCTAAGACTGTGCTCAGCCTTGTAGAAGGCTAAAAACAAAACAAGTCCTTGTCCTGAAGATTTTACAGCTTAAACATTTCATTATATGAGAATTTTCAAAGGAGCTGTAGTTTTTTAAATGAGATCCCAGGTGGCAACATCGAGGGATTCTGTACCTTGTCTGTATATCGTAGTTTAGAACAAATATCCATTTGTCTCTGTTTTCAAAAATACTATTAAAGCATCTGTATGTTTCACAACGATTCACTAGGCATTAGTGTTTTTACACGCTAAATGTTTTATGCTGCACAAAGCAAATGTTAAACACATGCATGTATTAAGCATGTATATGGGATATGTGCTGGGGTGGCATAGAGGTTTTTATCAGCAAGTTTGGGGTAGGCAGGTGACTCACAAGTGGTAATGTCATGAGTAAGCAATGCAGGTTATCCCAAAAGTGTGCCAATAAAATGTAATAACACTTCATCATGCATTCTGTATATGCATGATATGTTACAGAAAAAAATATTTTAGGATTTTTTTAAAATTAGGACTATTTTTCATATCCCTCTGCTTATAAATCAAGGTGCCTTAATAGCCCTAAGTCTAACAGCACAGATCCTGGGGGCAGGGGAGGAGGGACGGGGAAATTGCTTTTTCTGAACATTAAAATATTACAATGTTAAATTCTGATAATATCAGAGCTAGTGTAACCCTTCTGCCAGGTGAAGCCAGTAGCAAATAGGACCGGGTTCAATATTAGGGGTTCCTTTCCATTGATACAACACAGAACCAGCTCGAGCCCCCACCCAGTAAATTCCCACCTGGGAAAATTACACACCACTCCTGAGCACCTCTGAGAGGCAATACTTCCCCACTCGCCAGCACAGAGTCTGAGTGTAGAAAAGAAACTTTTAATAAAAGGAGGTAAGTAACTTGGCATTAATTTGGGAAAACACCACAAACAGGGTTCATAAACATAAACTATGAGCAAAAGACCCAACTTACTTGGCGGTGGACAGTGTTGTTTTCCCCTCAGGTTCTTAAGTCCAGAAACCCAAAAGTCCCTTTAGCGTGCCCGACCCTTCTCTGCACCCCAGTCATAGTTGCTGTCCTTGATCAGTGCATATTCAGAGTTCAAAGGTGCATGTGCAGAGATCACCTCCCACCCTGGATCAAGGTAAGGAGGCACCTTACTCGCTCCGCTGCTCGTGCACTCGTCCGCTGCCCCTCTCTGCCAGCCACCCTGCTGGCTACCTGCTGAGCCTCTCCATCAGCTACCCTGCTGGCCACTCATTCACCAGCTAACTGTCAGTCACCTTCTGCTGCCGCCCACCTCTCTCCTGTGACCTCTGCACATCAGTCTCTTAGTAATTTTCAGCTCTTTGCAGGCTGGGCAGAGACCCTGCCCCATCTCAAGTGATTTCAGCTCTCAGTGATCAAGCTTTAAAATAACAAAAGAGGCTCCTAATGAAGCCTATTTAGCTCTTCTTTGAACAGTGGGGAGGAACAGGTCAAACCAATCCAGGGACTCCTAGGGACAGTCCAAACATCTCCTGGCTAGAACATCTGTTTCCTCCCCCTTACTTTCACAGGGCTCTGGCATTCAAGCCCCTGGCTTAACGAGGTCCTTTCAGCTGAAGGTGACCCCCCTCATTTGGGACAGGTTAAGCACAGTCCTGCTTTCCTCTGTTCCTACAATAATTACAACATTTTGGTAACAGCATTTCACTACTCCTGCATTCAGCACTAAAGTGATTTGTACCCAACACCAGCCAAAATTGATCACTTTGACACCGCTCTATCTGCTGAATATCTAAGCAAAGAAAGAGCAAACTGTATTTACATAAACGCACCCATCATTTCTCCCCTTCCCGACTAGCTGTCAGGAAAGCATTCATTCAGACCCTGCTTACACTAGCATGGCTAGAAGTTAGTGCTGAATCTCATGGGGAATCTGAGATTGTTCCTTTTTGTAACAGCAAAGGGCGTAGGCTATCTGAATGTAAAGGTGTGGCATTTGTATGTATAAACAAAAGCAGTCAATGGCTCAGGACTTAGTTTTGCCTTTATTGGACCTTGTGGCAGAGTAGATTTGTAAGGGAGACATTTATGTGGCAGTTTGTTTATTCAATGGCAGGTATCCAAAGTCACTTGAGAGGTTAGATGATCAGTCTTGGAGGAGATAGATTAATGGGCAAAACACAAGTGAAGCCAGCAAAGAGTGTTATAATAAATTCATTTCCCACTGGATAACACCATCATGTATGTGGAGTGTCTGTATATGGAGGAAGAGTGGGAAGAGAGAGGGGGGAAATTGTATGTACACCCTCCTGCCTGTGTTTTCAGAGCTGCAGTATAAAGTGAACTGGTTTAAGAATTGCTAAATGTTTTTATAGCTCATACATTCTATTGGACTCTATGAAATCTGGTAGGTTAAACTGAAAATATTCGTGTAAGTGCTAAAAAAGACCTGACTAGCACATTTAGCACAATGGCTCCCCCTCTTGCCAGCCATGAATTATAATGAGGCTGCTCTGAGAGAAGAATGCAGCTTCAAGAAGCATCTTTGCATCTGTCCAAGTGCATTGTCATGTTCTCCTCACTCTCGCTGCTCTCTTTCCAATAGCGGTTTTGTTCCAATTTTTTGTTTATTTGCCGTTTCCCCTCCCCAACGTTAGCGAACCTGTTTTGCTGTATTAAGGGTTGGATGCCTATATTGGCTGGAGAAGATGAGTTGCAGTTTCAGAAACCAAGTGGAGAGGGCAGGAGAGACCACGCACATCTAGGCAATGCTGCTCTCTTAGTCCCGTCTTGTCATTCCCAAAGGAATACCACTAGTTAGAACTACTGCTGGGCCCAATCCTGCACAATGCGGATCATCTCCAGGGAGGTGTCATGCACTCTCCATTTTTGCAAAATAGAGGGCCATCAGCCCGTCTCAGGGGGTAATTGGCTCCTTACAGGATTGGGACGAATTCTGCTCACATACCACAATTTATTTTTTGTTATTAAGAAGAGCTTGATTCATGAAATAAAATATACAACAAATCTGATTTTGATTCAGATTCTCTATGTGTCAATTAGTGTTCACACTAAAATACTGACCCCCTCTGAATCCTTTGTATCACATAAACCCCAGCTGGAGTATTGCCAGTTTTAATTATAATTATCTTCATTTATATCCACGTGTTTATAATTAAAACTGCTCAGTAATGTCGCCTAACTTAAGAGCTGGTGCACAATTACCGCTACTTGTCAGGCTGGCCAAACAATGCTTTCTTCTTATTTGTAAGGAAATTGGAAATTCTGAGGATTTCCTCAACTTTTTCTGTGCTTAACATAAGGCCTTGGTGATAAGGATGACAAGGGAATATTTCAGTAATGTTAATATTAAGGAATTAATTTACTGCTACAGCACATGGGGAACTAGACACACTTCCCATTAATGTTAATGAGGATGGTTTATGGTTGTCCCCATTTGCAGTCTGGAAAATATATCCCATGTATACCTACAGTATGACCTGGTCAAATAAATCTGAGAATGAAAAAATGGCTTTCAGGAAGACTTTTTGTTTCCTTTGAATTTTTGTATTATCTAAACAAAAACAAACAAAATTAATAGATTCCAAGGCCAGAAGGGACCATTGTGATCATCTAGTGCAGGGTTCTCAAACTGTGGGTCGGGACCCAAAGTGGGTCATGATGCCATTTTAATAGGGTCGCCAGGGCTGGTGTTAGACATGCTGGGGCCTGGGACCAAAGCCCAATGGCTTCAGCTCTGAGTGGCTGGGCTCAGGTTATAGGCCCCCTCCTTGTAGGGCTGGACCCCTTGGGCTTTGGAGACACCCACCCACCTAGGGCAATGGAGCTCAGGCTTTGGCCCTCCCCAGCAGGACAGTGGGACTCAGATTTTGGTGGGGCTCAGGTGGTCTCAGGCTTTGGTCCCTCCTCCTGGGGTCATGTAGTAATTTTAGTTGTCAAAAGGGCGTCACGATGCAATGAAGATTGAGAACCCCTGATCTAGTGTGACATCCTGTATAACACGGGCCCTAGAACTTTCCCAAAGTAATTCCTGTTTGAACCAGAGCATAGCTTTTAGAAAGATATCCCAGCTTGATTTAAAGATTGCCAGTAAGGACAATCCACCATGACCCTTGGTAAATTGTTCCAATGGTTAATTACACTCAGTGTTAAAAACGTATGCCTTATTTCCAGGCTAAAGTCGTCTAGCTTCAGCTTCCAACCATTGGTTCAAGTTTTACTGCTGAAGAGCCCATTATCAAGTTTTTGTTGCCCATGTAAGTATGTACAGATTATAATTAAGTCACCCCTTTACCTTCTCTTTTGTTAAGATAAATAGACTCAAGGAGCTCAATCTATCACTATATGGCATATTTTCTAGCCTTTCATCATTCTCATTACTCGTCTCCAAACCCTCTTATCAGCATCCTTCTTGAATTGTGGGCACCAGAACTGGCCACAGTATTTCAACAGTGGTCACATCAGTGCTGAATATGGTAAAATAATCCCTCTACTTCCACTCAAGGTTCCCCTGTTTATGTATCCAAGGACTGAATTAGCCATTTTGGCCAGTGTCGCACTGGGAATTCATGTTCAGGTGATTAGCCATTATCACCCCAAATCTTTTTCAGAGTCACTGCTTCCCAGGATAGAGTCCCCCATCATGTAAGCATAGCCTACATTCTTTGTTCCTAGATGTATATATAGTAAAAGCTTTGTTATCCAGCATATTGGAGGAATGGGGGGGGTGCCAGCAAGTCAAAAATTCCGGTTAAGAGGGAGGGAGTTTGGGTGCGGGAGGGGGCTGTGGGCTCTGGGAGGGAGTTTGGGTGTGGGAGAGGGCCCGGAGCAGAGGTTTGGGGTGCAGGAGGGAGTCCGGGGTGCTGGATCTGGACAGCGCTCACCTTGGGCGGCTCCCCGGAAGCAGTGACATGTCCCTGCTGCTCCTCCGCCCACAGGTGCTGCCCCCGCAGCTCCCATTGGTCACGGTTCCTGGCCAATGGGAGCTGTGGAGGCAGCTCCCGGGGTGGGGGCAGCGCACAGAGCCACCATGGATGCTCTTAGCATTATTTGGCTGAGTCTAGAGTTGTGCTGAGAATGGAAATTCTGTTTGGCAGAGGATTGTGAAATTAGCTTTCATTTCAGTTCGGAGTGAAACTTGAAAACTTCAAAATTCACTGTGTGAAAGAAATTTAAAAAAAAATAATTCGGGGTCAGTCAAAACATTTCTTTTTTATATTGATCATTTTATTTTATGTATTATAATAGAATTCAAAATTTAAAAAAGTTCTAAACAAAAAGTCACTTCCAAAGGGAAACATCAAAGTGTTTCATTTCATCAGGAATGAAATGAGACTTTTTTGATGTTGCTGGAGCTTCTTCCCTTTTCCCTTCCAGAATGAAATTGCAGCCAAAGAGAACTGCAATATTATGACAGAATATGGTTCCATCAACATTTTCCCCAATCAGGTGTAGCTTTGGGACCTACTTCTCATGTGCTGTGATGGATGTGATCAAGCCAGTTCATGTGCTGAGAAGGTCTTTCTAACATCTATGGGGGCAATTTTGCATCAGAGTCAGAAGGGAATTGCTGTCATTTCCAGTACAGGGCAGGAAGGAAAAAGTCAGCACAGGTAAATATGACCTGACATTCTCATAAAAACAAAAACAAAAACACAACACTAGGGAAATGTAGTCTAGATGAAATTACTATAAAGTGCGTGCTAAAACTGCTTGAAAGATCATATTCAAAGAGTAGTTGTGAACGGTTCATTGTCATACTGGAAGGACATATCTAGTGGGATCCCGCAGGGATCTGTCCAGATTCCAGTATGATTCAATAGTTTCATTAATGACTTGAATAGTGGAGTGCAAAGTATGGTTACAAAATTTGTGAATGATATCAAACTGGGAGGGACTGCAAGCAATTTGGAGGACAATATTAGAATTCAAAATCACCTTAACAAACAGGAGAATTGGTCTGAAATCAACAAGATGAAATTCAGTATAGACACGTGCAAAGTACTACACTTAGAAAGAAAAACAAAAAAAGCATAAATACAATTGGCTAGGCAATAGTATTGCAGAAAAGGATCTGGGAGTTATAGTGGATCACAAATTGAATACGAGTCAATGTGATGCAGTTGCAAAAAAAAGGCACAAGTGTATGTAAGACAAAGGATATAATTGTCCTACTCTACTTAGCCCTGGTGAGGCCTCAGCTGGAGTACTGTGTCCAGTTTCGGATGTCGCACTTTGCCTGCCACACTCCACAAATTGGAGAGTCTAGAAGAGAACAATTTAAATGATAAAAGCTTTAGAAAACTCGACCTAAGAGGGAAGGTTAAAAACACTGGGCATGTTTAGTCTTGAGAATGAAGACTAAAGGTGGGGGGACCTGACAATCTTCAAATACGTTGCAGGCTGTTATAAAGAGGATAGTGATCAAGTGTTCTCCATGTCCACTGAAGGTGGAAAGCTTTTCCTAATATCTAACCTAACTAGAAGTATCAAAAGCACTGGAATAGGCTGCCAAGGTATTCCTTGTCATTGGAGGTTTTTAAGAACAGGTTAGACAAACACGTGTCAGGGATGGTCTAGGTTTACTTGGTCCTGCCTCAGTGCAGGGGGCTGGACTAGATGACCTCTTGAGGTCCCTTCCAGCCCTCCATTTCTGTGATTCTATTGCTCTATGTATATGAGAAAAGGAGCTGTGTTAGGCAATGTTTTTTGGAGCCAGGAGTAGAGAGGCATGCAGCTGGCTGTGTGTGTGTGTGTGTGTGTGTGCTCATGTGGGGGAGGTCTCCAAAGCATAGTGGGAAGAAAAGTACTAAGGCAAGGTTGAAGTGTCCTGAGATAATGCTGTGTCAGAGGAGAGGTTCATAATGCAGAAGGCAAGTGGGACTTTTCTATCATCTAAGCCAGCTCCATGCCAATGGCTCCCTACTGTAGACATACATGTAGTGCTTTGTTCAGGCTAGTTCTAAATGCCTAAGTGATGGAGCTCCTGCCAGTTCTCTTGGGTCGCTATTCCAAAGCGTGATCAAGGAGGGTGGTAGCAAAAAGGCAGCAGAAAGGGAGGGAGGGGGAAAAAGTTAGTGCATGAGAGTTTTCTGCATGAGGAAGGAGGCAGTGGGAGGGAGCAGAGGTGGTGGCGGAGGGAGATTCAGCATAGGGAAGCTGGTTCTGGAGTGAGGAGGCAGTGGGAGGGTAGAGGGAGCAGAGTGTCTGTACCTGGTGAGATGGGAGCAGGTGGAGTGGTTCTGCTCTGGGAGAGAGGCAATGAAGAAAGGAACAGATAGAATGGGTTCTGCCCTAAGTGGAAGGGCACAGATGGGTGTGTGCATGAGCATGCCTCTGATAAAGTCTCTTGTCAACAGTGGTTACTCAACTCTACCCCTCGCTGCTATATAGTCGTACACTATTGACTTGAAATGAAGCTATGCCAATTGATACCAACTGTGGGTCTCGCCTACAGTTTGATCTGTCGCTGCACAGTTAGTATCAGGGAAGGGAGAATGTCTTACCTAGCTTTAAAGCACTGTGCTGAAACAGGAGCTGACACACATGAAACAGTAAAACTACTTACTTCCTACTAGGTTAGAGGGGAAGTAAGGGCTCCTAGCACCTCCCAGGATCAGGGTATTATGTGCTATGCATAATCAGATCAGAACAGGCATTGCAATGCTGTTGCCACTTAAAAACACAGGTCCATGGAGCAACTCCTATTTCCACACAAGCTCACAAATATTTTGTTTAACAACAGAAATTCCCGGTGAGTGACAACCATGTTGGCAGGTCACAGGACCTGCTGTTGGGTTATATCATTGTTATGAAATTCATGCTGCTAAGGGACTTTGAGTTGTACTCCATACTGGGAATAGGCCAAATAATCTGTGACTCAAAACATCTCTCCTCATGGATCACTGAGAACACAAGAGATTTGAGTTGCCCTGGTGGGCTAAACACAAACATGTCAAGATATCACCAGCACCAAAATATTTGTTTTAACTATCTTGGGAGAGGAATAAAGGCCAATGAGCAACATCTACTGGGTGGACACATTGTTTCCCAGATGTTTCATTTCCTAATTTTATTATTAATTAAATGCAAATATGCACTGGAATTGAAAATAATGGGTATGAAGAACGTTGGGCCAGATTCTGATCTCAGTTACACCTGTGTAAATCCAGAGTAACTCCAGTGAAACCAGTTAAATTACTCCAGATTTGCACTGGTGCAACTGAGAGCAGAGTCTGGCCCATAATCTTGAGAGATGTTTGTCCAAACACAGCACAAACAGATACTTTTGGCTTAAATGACTCCTATTATGAGAACGAATCAGGAAAGAACAAAAGGAAAATCTCCTCGCTCACAGTCTGCACTGAGGTGAAAGTACAGCACATGTCATTAAATGTTTAGCATTCACTGCCAAAGATATCTTAACTAACTTGGTCCATACCTCTCCATCTCCCAAGGCCCAAATGTGGGACAAAGATATTTTATTACTACAGGAATCACAATACTGTATGGATTGATTCCTTTAGGATAAGTTACTATTTTAATAACTGCAGTCTCATGCTTGTTTATTTCTGATGGAAATTATTATCAACAGTAAAACTGAGGGGGACACACCAAATTCGGGTGGAATGTAGGTAATGTTGGGACTAAAATGAATGTGCCCCCTTGAAATAAGGGGTATTTGAGAAATAGGATAATGGAACTGTCTTATGCAAAGACCAGGAGATAACACAAGGCTACAATAACAAAGTAAGCGATGTTGAGTTTTACATGCAACCCTCTGTTGTAATCCCATTCTATAGAAGAAACAGGATTAGAAATAACGAGACACAGAGCTCTAATAATAAATGTCTTTCCCTTCAGAGCTGCTGTTAATTCAGTGAAGAAACACTGCTGGAATACACAAAATGGACAGGGCATAGAATCTGGTTGCAGAGAGCATACGGTTATTTGAGTGGAAGGTACTGGACATGAGAGAGACTTAAGGCTCCATTTGTTATTCTTTTTAAATCGTTACGCCTAAATTAAGCAAACCCACTTTGTGTACACATTGCTACTTCTGGGGGAATTCTGCGTACAAGATTTTAAAATTCTGCAACATTCTGCATATTTTATTTGTCAAAACAACACAATAAAATCATGCTGGTTTCAATTATTTGGGTAATTTATTTCAAAATACCTGTCAGCAAGTATGTCTGTAACAATAACAAAAAAGATTCAATGTTTTTGACAAATAGATTCCTTACTTGGCATATTAATACAAAACTTTGAGTAATAATTCATTTAAACTACAATACAGAAATGCATTTTCCGCACCCTCAGCAGCAGTCCAAAGGCTTGGGGGAAATCAGGGCTAACGGAGGAGCTGAGACAGAGGGAAGTAACTGCTGGGAAGGAGCCTGGGAGTGAACCTGAAGCGTTGTTGGGTGTGGGTGGGATAGGTATGGAACAAGTTTTTTGGGGGGGAGAGATTGTTAGGGAGTTGGGGAGCCTTCCACATGCAGACCTGGCTGACCCCTAGCCTCTTTCATTCAGTCAGGCACATCTGCCCCATCCCCATGTGTCCCTGCACCCACCCCTCTGTGCCCATGTGGTCCTGCACCCCCACTCCCATTCAGCCCCTGCCCCAGTCTCTTCCCCCCCCACTAGCCTTTCTGAACCCCAGTCTATGTGACCCCCCCAGAAGCCCTGTGTGCCCTGCTCTGTGTCCCCCCCATGTCCCGTGCCTCCTCACGGGGCCCCAGGAGCATGTTGCTGTGAGGAATGCAGCATCTCTTCCTCCCTAGGGGCTGCTGGCTGCTATTGCCAGTGAGCCAGCTGCCCCCTGTTCTGGCACCAAAGCAGTCCCTGGTGGGAAAAAGGCATAACTGCAGCGTCACACCAGCAGAATGTATTTTCTGCAGAGAAAAAAAATCTGTGGCGGACATGAATTCTGTGCATGCACAGTGGTGCAGAATTCCCCCGGGAGTAACACATACACACATAAATAGAGTATATTTCACTGCAAAGTTTCAGTTCCTTTTTTTTGGAGGGGGTGAAAATAAAACAGATAGAGATGGGCTCAAACCAAAACCTCAGCTTCAAGAGTCCTAATACAGATGTGAACTTCAGGGCTGGCCCCCTCTCTTTAATGCATTGAACTGAATGCCTGGAGCAGCACACCTCTGAACTTTGCAGGATATTTGCTGCCTGGAGTCTAACTGTAGCTCAGACCATCTCTTAATTTTCTATTTATCAAAGAAGGCAGAGTTGAAATCAAGTATAGTCAGGAATAAACCACAAACTTCCTAGAGTATGATTTCTAATGCAACTGGCAGATTTTATGTTCTCCTTTAAGGTGTGTGATGTGGCTAAGTGGTGGACTACATCCTCTAGCATTGTCAATCCATTTTATTCTGGGAACACGAATTCCACTTGAAAAGTTAAACACAATTTAGAGGGGAGTTGAACATTTCAGAGGAAGGTTAAATGCCTCTGAATGGGCAAGGTATGACTGGCTTGTCAATGTGGGCTTTGGTTGAATACGTGGGTGGTCCTTTGCTGAGAGAGGGACTTGTGCCCACAGCTTAGGACTGAGCACTAGGGTTCTAATCCTGGCTCTGCTTCAGCTGTGTGACACTAGCAAGTCACTTAATTTCCCTATTTGCAAAGCTTATTCTCACCTATCTTAAGGGGTAAGGTTAAACCCATTTATATTGGAAAGAGGCTTGGATGGAAGGGAAACAGAAGGGTAAAGTGTCACTTTGTTCAACACAGATGTATGAGTCAGTTTGCTTATCTCTGTGATGTTTAACCAAAGTTGCAAGGCAATCAAAATATGTCTCCTCTACATTGTGCTCTCCACTTTCCCTGCTGGAGAACATACTTTTTCCACTTTAACCAGACCAGACACAGCCCATATTTTCTTAACTCCTAAAATAAATCATCACCCTAAGTAACAGATGCTCCAATGCATGTAGAGATGAGTACATGATGGAGACAACAGTCATTACACTCATAACCATGTTTCACCTAAGTGGAGACCACCTATGGCTTGTTAGCAGTATACGGAGCCATCAGTTTGGCCAAAGTTGACATGGTTGGACTTCATGACTTCTCAAGGTCCCTTCCAGCGCTATATAACATAGAACCATAGAATCTTATAAAAATTGACAAGTAATAAACTCCGACCAAATGCAAAGGATGCTCAAGCAGCACATAAAGAATCTTTACATGTGGACACTGTTAGAACAACATACGGTGTCTAGTTCATTCACAATGTTAAGTTATCCTAAAGTGGAGCTGGTCAAATAACCGATTCACAAATATTTTTGTCCCTGATTTAGGAAATCACCTAATTAAATGCTTAATTCCATCCTGTTTCCAGGACTGCACAAGAATGTGCTTGAGTTCTGTCCTGAATCAGGGCCTTTATAAATACAACTGCTGCATTCAGTTCACTATTATTTTGTGGGCTCGTGTTGTGATTATTCAGACATGCCATGTTTGTGAAACTCTCTCAGATTATAGCACTAATGATTATTTGTCCAAAAATATGTACCAGAAGGGTTTTTTTAAATGCTTGCATCCATTAAGCCTCTAGTTTTAAAAGTTTTGTTCATCCAGAGAGAGAACAAAAGCAACACTGTGTGAGTTGAACAATCAATTACTACAAAGAATGGATAGCTGAAAATGATTTGTCCAAATTATTTGATGAATACATATGAATAAACTCTTCAGTAGAACAATTCCTTTGAATAAAGTTCCCAAGTGAGTAACAACATCAGGCTCAAGTGCCTAGTTTCTCTCTTTCTGCATAGCAATGATCCTGCCATAATAATGTAAACTGATAGAAAGCTTTCTCCAGCCAAACACAATAAATAGCAAAGATGGGAACACAGCCTTCTTCCACCCAATTCACTTCCACTGAGGAATGCACTTTGAAAATGAATTGGGGCATAATGCTAGCAAATGTCTAAACCGCAGCTAATTAGACAGACAAGGTAGGTGAGATAATATCTTTTATGGGACCAACTTCTGTTGGTGAGACAAGCACAGCTATGACAACACTGCAGATAACCACAGGTAAGTCCCTTTTTCTCTTTTTAAAAAGCAATCAAATTAAATGCATGATGACTATGTTAATTCAACTTTCTCTGGCTGAGAGTAATTAAATGCAAATTACACATGTTACTATAATGGTGCGATTTTGCAGGTATATTCACAAAATAAATAAACGATCAGAAAATGCTAAAGTTCAGGTTCTAACAGGACCATTAACTAGGCCCTATTGCACATGGGTATCTTCCATGCCAAGTTAGCACTGCTATTGGATTCTTAACTTTGGTATTTATTGCCTTTTTCGGATTTCAGCTGCATAACCTTAGGAGTGCATTCATATACATTTGGGCATTTGACAAAAAAATTGTGCAGGGACTACACATTGTCATAGAGTAATTAAGACAATTATACAGTTAATTACCATAAACAGTCAGTAGCCAAAGCCTTTGCCATGTGTCAAGAAACCTTAATATAAGGAGGCTTCACATACTTTGTGGTAGCCTGCAGAGGCCCTCAGGGTGGTGGCTTCAGGTAAAGCTTACCATTACTAGCAGACACCCTCCCTTGTGCTAGCTCTCAATCAGGGCCAGCTCTACCATTTTTGCCGCCCCAAGCAAAAAAAAGCCACCCGGACTGTGCCACCCCAAGAATGGACGGAATGCCGCTCCTTAGCATGTGCCGCCCCAGGCACGTGCTTCCTCGTCTGGTGCCTGGAGCCGGCCCTGCTCTCAATAGACTGCTCTCCTGCCCAATGGTATGGCATCAGTTCTGCTGCCTTTTGGACCCCAGGAGCCCTTGGACAGGGGAAAGGGTGGCTCTGAGACTAGCTCCCCAGTTTACCACAGAGGTACATTACTTCCAAGGGTTGTTACCTGAGCCAGTCGTGGGAGCTCATGCAAGGAAAATACTTAACACATTTCCACTGAACTTTATGACAGGTTTCAGAGTAGCAGCCGTGTTAGTCTGTGTCCGCAAAAAGAACAGGAGTACTTGTGGCACCTT
>NW_020664417.1:89594903-89704305 GCF_002925995.2 Terrapene triunguis | reverse complement strand
TTCGTGGGCTACAGCCCACTTCTTCGGATGCATCCGAAGAAGTGGGCTGTAGCCCACGAAAGCTTATGCTCTAATAAATTTGTTAGTCTCTAAGGTGCCACAAGTACTCCTGTTCTTTTTACTGAACTTTATGTCTGTGCAACACAAGTAGTAGCAAAAAATGTTTCCCAAGCCATTTCCTTAACTTTCGAGATACCTTGCATGTAAAACTTTGAACTTCAGTTGCAACCTCTCCAGTTTCCCTTGATCATGCAGTATTTAATTTGAATGACATCTTTTTATAGTATTTATCATTGTTTTGGCCCCATTCCTTGTTAATGCCACAAGAACGTCAGTCTCCCACATAACATTTCAGTCTTGGAAAACACATGGAACCCCCCCACCCCAACCCCTTTCTGTATCCATTTAAACTGCCTTATGATAATGCTTGTAAAAAGATCTGATCAGCAGTTTTTCAGCCCACTCCTATTTAATATGAAAGAAATTAGTGGAAAACCTAAAGCCTGGAAGGAAATTTTCACTACTGTACAAAACAAGACATGAAACCTTTAACATAATATTTACACATATTATGTTAACCTTGCAGAAAGTATTTAAGATTTAGCACTGTTGCTTTTAGAGTCTCAAGACAGAGTTTTTCTGGGATTTATTTACACTTAATAAATCTGACCTTGAGGTAAAACTAGGCCTCTACTCTGTTTTTGTTCCCTTTATATACTCATGTTTACAGACCAACTATGAATTTTTTTAATGTGTTTATAAAAATCTTTAGACTTTTCAATACACATCAGATGCGATTCACACTCCAATGTACAGTATTCTCCCCTCCCCCAGCCTTCAAAGGTTGTTACACATTATATCAGTGGTGGCCCAGAATAGCATCTCTGAAGTTAAGAAAGCATCTCAATATGCCTGGTTTATGACATGGCGTTTTGCAAGGCACAATGGGGTGTTCACCCTACACCAGAGCCCTGAAGGGGTTATGGTGGCTCAGAAGGGTCCAATTAATCTGATAGGCCACAACTGTGGGAGAGCCAGGGACTGAAAAAGGCTAATTGATGGACTTTGATACCCCAGAAGGGGAAAACTGTACAGTTACCTGGCCATCGGGCTGAGTCACGAAGAGAGAGCACCCCGAGTCCTGATGAGCAAGAAGAGCTGCAGGGCGAGCAAGTGATGGAAAGGGGCACCAGACCAGACGAGAGCTGATCCCCAGACCACAAGGAGGCGTCCCAGTGGAGTGAAACCCGCTACACATGGCCATTAGAAACGGTGCCCAAGCACCAAACATACCAGTCATTTATCAGAGAAGTTTCTTCTGCTCCCTCTCACAACAAGTGTCATGGAGTCAAGTGTGGGGCAGGGAAGAGAGACACCCATACATGATTCCAAGTTGAGCAGCGGAGGTGAAGAACGAATCTTAATTCACCATTCAGCAATGTCACCAGCCTTGGATTTGTCTTCCAGCAAGAGAATGGGAACAAAAAAGGTGTAAAATCTCTCTGATGAAGAAAAAGGAAATCTTAAAAAAAATGGATAAGCTATTTAGATTCCTGGATACCAAGGCCAGAAGGGGCCACCGTGATCATCTAGTTTGATGTCATGTCTGACACAGGCCATAGGACTTTCCCAAAACAATTTCGTTTGAACTAGAGCATATATTTTTTTTAAATCCAAGCTTTAAATAAAAAATTGCCAGTGATGGAGAATCAATCATGACCCTTGGTAAACTGTTCCAATGGTTCATTATCCTCATTTATGTCTTATTTTCCATCTGAATTTGTCTAGCTTCAGCTTCCAGCCATTGGATAGTGTTATATCTTTGAAGAGCCAATTATCAAATACTTGTTGTCCATGTAGGTACGTACAGACTAATCAAGTCATTCCCTTAACCTTCTCTTTTAAGGTAAATAGATTGAGCTCTGTAATTCTATCACTATAAGACATGTTTATTAATCCTTTAATCATTCTTACGGCTCTTCTCTGAACCCTCTCCAATTTATCAACATCCATCTTGAATTGTGGACACCAGAACTGGACATAGTATCCCAGTAGCAGTCTTACCAGCACCAAATACAGAGGTAAAATAACCTTTCTACTGCTACTGGAGATACCCTGTTTATGCCTCCAAGGATCACGTAATCCCTTTTGTCTACAGTGTTGCCCTAAGAGCTACACTTAGAGATGATTATCCACCATGCCCGCCAAATCTTTTCCAGATTCACAACTTTCCAGGATGGAGGAAGAGCTCAGTCATGTATTCATAGATTTTAAGGTGAGATGGAACTATTATGATCATCTAGTCTAGCTTCCTGTATAACACAGGACAGAAAATTTTACCCAATGATTCCTAAGTTAAGTCCAATAACTTGTTGCTGAACTAAAACATCTCTCATGGAAAGACATCAGTCTTGGTTTAGAGACTTCATGTGATGGAGAGTCCTCCATGTTCCTTGGCAATCTGGTCCAACCGTCAATGAGCCTGGTGTGAAATCCTGGCCCCACTGATGTCAATGGGAGTTTTTCCACCCATTTCCATTGCGGCAGGATTTCACCCATGGTTCATTATGGACTTCACTCAGAATATTTTGGGATTATAAGTACACAAAAAGGGAGGTGGCTAAAAATCTTCAGAAATTTCAAGAGTGCAATGGGAAGTCATGTAAGTGATTTGGGAAAACATTCCCCAGTTTTTACTAACTCTGACACTAAGGGAGAGTGTGAATGCTCTGCAAAGGGCCGGGGATGGGCTCACTTTGCGCCTGATTCTGAATTCCTTGTGCAACCAAAAATCCCACTGCACAGTTGCAGAATTTAGTCTGGAATATGAGTACGAGGCAGGATGTTAAGGCCCTGTTCTTCTGCCATTGTTCCTTGGGCAGAGTTTCCATAAAGATCATGGGAGTCTTTCACAAAGTTAGAGTGTAGAACTATTCTAGTGCCCAGAGACCTTCTGTTTGGAAAGCTTTCAATAGTGAGTTGACTAAACATAAATATGAAAAAAACACAACATTTTTACTCACCAGATGTGTACCAAATCATTGTGCCATCTTACCTTGGTTGTGACCTAAAATGCATGGGGTCATTTAAGTGCAGTTACGAGTGGAAAAGTGACAAGCTCTTTTCTGACATGCTGCTCTCCCCACCTGATAAGGGACCTTCTGCAGTGGTTCTCCATTCATCCTGTACATAGTGATCAACGGCTCGATGTCTAGTTGGCAGCCGGTATCAAGCGGAGTGCCCCAGAGGTTGGTCTTGTGGCTGGTTTTGGCCAACAAGAGCAGCAGTGGTGCCTGCAGCCGTACGCACATTACATATGGGTAGGGGCCCCCACACTGAGAGGGCCTCCAAACATGACTGGTGCTATGATCACAACGCCACTCATTGAAACTTGGCCCGGCAGTGCCTCCGTCACATTTTCAGTTTAAGTGAGAGAGGTTCAGATGTGCGTACCATGTGAAAAATGTCTGGGGGTGCCCATGAAAAGCATATATGCCAAAATGTAAACAACATTTCTTTGTTCTGAAACAAGAAATCATTACAAGAGAAAAAAAAATTATTTTTACTTATCTTAAAGAGTGTTGCCATTCCCAAAGCAGCCCTGATAGTGCTCCTTTCTCTAGAAAAGACTTGGTTCATTCTTTCTGCAAAATGTATCTCGTCAGCCTCAGTTAATTCATCATTGAGATTTGACAATAATCCCTGCCTTTCTTTCTAAAGATTCTCCATGTTTAATGGCTCTGTTATGTAATGTGCAGCAAGCCAGGAATATCTTGCAAACTTTTGGAAAGGTAGCACTGAAATGTTCCGCCAGGTTTATCTCAGCATCTAAACACCATTTTTTAAATGCCAAAGTTCTTTCAATTACTAATATCTGGTAAGTGTTGAGAATCAGTGTAATTTATGCCCAAGAATGTTAAGGGCTGAGAAATTAGGAAAACTTGTCTATATTCCAGGGGATGTCAAGTGTCACTAAAAGAAGAAAAAAGACAGAGGTTTACACATGTCCAGGCACCCTGGGAAAGGTCTCATGCAAGAGAATTTGGAACAAATTTCTGACTCAAGAGAATGCATGGGAAGAGAGAGAGTAAAAGCTCATATCTCCCAACAGTTTCTGTAAACAATCAGAAAATACCCAGTCTAAGGTATCCATTATTGTTATTCATGTGTGCAAGCATCACAAGACACAGAAGATGACAGTCTCTGGCAGAAGGAGGTTACGGTCTAAGCAAAAAGACAACCCCAAATCCACGAGGAAACCGGGGGGGAAGAGGGGGACAGGGGTGTGGGGGAGGTCAATTTTAGAGCATTCCCTTTTCTCCCCACCAACTTTAATAAAACAGATGGGTGGGTTAGTGTACGTGGGGTTTAAATTACTGAGATTTGAGGAGGAAGGTGAAGAGAGAGGGGGGGCTTCTAGTTCACTGCAACAGCGGCCCAGGCATACACAGCAGCATGGAAGAAGGCAAGAAGATAACAGCAAGAAAAGGACGAGAAAAAGAGGTCAGAAGTGGGGTTTAATTAGGAGAGCGAAAGGGGCACAGGGTAAGGATTAAGAAATGAAAGCAGAGAGATACAGGTGAGGGCAGAGTTGCGCAGAGGTTTGGAGGCAAACATCAGTTTCTCCTCAGGGATCAAGGACAGCCTGTCTTCACTCTCCACAACCTGACTTGCTGGTTTTAAATCTGAGCGCAGGGAGAAGCAGCCAGACTTGGTAGAGTTTTGAGGTCTTTAGAGAGAGAGTCATTTGTCTGATCTCTCCTTCATACCTTCAGGGAAATAGCAGGAGATAGAAGCCTACCACAAGGCCAAGAAACAAAGTGAACATTAAGCTACACCAGGTGAGCTCAGTATGGGAGTTCAGGGAAAAGGAGGCTTAATGAAGTGTCGATCTGGCCTGGTAACACACGGGATTGGAGGGGGGAAACAGAGCAGATGTTGCATAAGTTATTGGGCTCCATACAGGGATAACTGGGTGGCAATTAATGGCTTGCGACATACAGGTCAGGCTAAGTGATCTAATGGTCTCATCTTTTTTTTAACTCCATTAAAGTTAGATATCTGCTCCAATGACCAGGGGCCCAGAGCATACCTTGAGGAGATAACTGAGCGTGAATAGTGCAGCTAAGATATTAACCAGACCCACCCAACAGAGTGCGTAGACCAGTGCAGACAGACTGTGGATCAAGAGCAAATACTTGGCTATTTGACCAAAACTAGGATTGGCCTCCCAGGGCCTTGCCCCACTCCTAGTTTGCCAATGCTTGGGATGAAAGGTACCCGTACACAGAGATCCAAAAACATAGGCCAGGGGGCGGGGTTTGGAATGGTAGTTTGACACAGGTTGTCTCTCTGCTAGGTGGTGTTTAAAGGGTCACAGATCCAAGAGGTTAGATTTCAAAGACGCGAGCTGGATAATTCGGGACACATTTCAGTCCCACCTGGGGAAAACCCCATCTTCCTAGCCTCTTTCCTCACTTGTCCACCTCCTAAGTAGAGCTGCTGTAGGAAGCAGGCTGAGCTCCCTCCCCCTCTCCTCAGCAACCCAACACCATTCTCTCAGCAAGGTAGGAGACCCTGTTGCTGCCCCCCAGACTTGAGAGAGGGGTGTGAAGAACCCCAGGAGCTGCAGAGGTGAGGTTGGGGGGAGGTAGAACAGGTGGGGGTAGGGATGGGACTAATTTGAGGGTTGGGGAAGAATTAATTGCTGGGCAGGTAACAGACAGATGTGGGGGTGATGAGACCCTCTCCACACCTCCCTGACACACACACACACACACACACACACACACTTGTTTCAGACCACTTTAATCACTGCTGCTAGGCACACGTCTAGGCATTATTTTCTACCCATTTTCAGAGTTAAGACACTTCTGAGTGAGTTGCTCTCAGATGTCACCCACTATTGGATACTCTATTGTGGGTTTTCAGTAAGTATAAATCTGGAGTAATTTTCACATTATTTACTAATTCTTCCCAGTGTGTCTGGAATTTCACTGTTTGCCAGCTGCCTGCTAAAACAGTTTGAACGCTCTTTTTGGTAGTGTCCTTTCTGGGTAGTTGCAGGTCTCTCCCATGTATATAAAATAGAACACAATGGGTTAAATAGGGAGGGGAGATATTCAGGGTTCAACCACCTCAATCCCAGAAACCTAGGGCCCACTGGCAGCACACCGCTAATGGGACCCTACACAGAGCTTTAGGCTCCAACAGCCCAGCACAGAAATGTCATTACGGCGAGAGAGTTCGACAGTTCCAAAGGCTGTGGTTTGTGTCCTCCAATCTTAGGACAAAGGACAATTATAAACCTTTGCCCCGGCTGCTCTCTTTAATGTTTAGTTTATAATACCATTTTGCACTTCTATATATGGATTTCCATGCAAGGATCTAAAAGTGCTTTGCAAACACTGATGCATTTAGATTCAGAATATATATGAAGGTCAGTAAACTTATCTGAGTTCTACAGAATGGGAAATCAAGGAACAGAGAGGTTAAATCATCAAGAGTCATACAAGCGTCTGTTGGAAAGTCTGGAGTAGAACCCGATCACCTGTGTCCTAATCATTTTTGTTGTTATACTGGGGTTGGGAAGGGCATCCTTGAGCTACAGGCAGTGCCAAACCTTATTGAAGCCGGTGGGCATGATAGCTATCTTAAAGGAGTAGTTAAATGCCCCCTCATTTAGTGATAGCTGAAACAATTGAAGCCACTGCCCAAATAATAGAATACCATGGCAAGGCTGGAGTAAGGGCTGAAAGGTTTTCCCTGGGGACCGAATGCAAATTCAGGGGGTGTCGGTGGAGGTCGGTGTGAGTCAGAAGCAGCCAGAGGAAAGCAGAAAGCAGCAAAATGCTAGGAGGCAAGAGAAGCACCCTGAGAGAAAGCCAAGAGAGCTTTTTGGGCAGAGGGCTGGGTGAAGAGAAGCTGGGAAATGTGAGCATGGAAACTGTTTCCTGTTTGATTCCTACTCTGTTCAGGAAAACAGCACCCACTGTACATTCTTTGTAATTAAACAGGATTGCATCAAATAAATATTTAACTCCATCATCGATTTCTCACCCTAATAGAAACCACCAACAAAGCCCCGAATATTGGCTAATCACTCAAGCTAGAAAGGGTAAACTATTTATATTACAACAGCACCTACAGGCTTCAATCAAGATCAGTGTCCCATTGTGCTAGGAACTGTACAAACACACAGTAAGAGACTGTCCCTCCCCAAAGAGGCTAAGTGGAGAAGGCAGGTGTACAGCAGGAAGAGAAATAGAGGCACAGAGATGTGGTGGTTGGCCCAAGGCCACCCTGCAAGTCAATGAGTAGGACCCAGGTCTTCTGAGTCCCAGCCTAGTATTTTATTCATTAGACTATGCTGCCTCTCGAGCCCTCACCTCAATATTATCTCCCTATCTCCTAGGAAATCTATGCAAGTACATTAAAAACTGTTTGCAGATTTCTTTGCATTTTGCACACCATATTGATTGTGAAAGATAATAATAATTAAGAGGCTCATATTTGAGCACATTTTGAATTTTAAGCCCCTGCAGTCATTCAGATGAAATAACAGGAATAGTTTGCAGTGAACTGTAGTGCAAACTCAGTATGAAATGTGCCTTTATGCTGGAGACAATTTGACACATGATCCACTTACCATACATGCAGGTTCAAAAGAAATCCGTTCAGAATTGTGCCAAGTTCTGAAAGTATTTTTGATCAATGTGCTTTGGAATTCTGAAGAACATTAATTCCATATCCTATTCTCCAAAATGTCTGCTTTAGACACAATTTATGAGCGTACTTGTCAGGATATATTTAAAACCCTTTAGATTCCCAAGTACAGGAATAAAACACATATCACTACCACCTTCCTTAACATATTAGGATATAAATCAAGTGAGAGAGTCAGGGTTTTCTTAACTAAGGAAAACCATTGCATTTAAAAAGAGAGTTAAGTACTTATTTATCAGTGTACAATGTCTCAAATTCCTTTCTGTCAAGAGCGATTTAAAGGGGATTGTCCTGAGGGGTTGAAATTAATGCACACTTAGCACTGGGAAGTTAAGTCTACTTCTTTACTCTGTCTAGTTCTCATATGGAGCCTAAAAGGGTGGGGATCTATTGGCTTCTTGTCCAAACTATGTGAAAATGTCTTAGGAGAAAAAAATTGGAAAAATGATCTGAATTTATCAGCAATCTTCTTGTCTTACCCAGCCATCTATCATCTGTGCAGTTTAGGGTTATTTTAAGGTGCTCAGCCCCAGAGTATCTAGGGGCTGTATTTTATTGGAGACACTTCTTCATGCCCCCTGAAATGCAAGTTTTACTGATTAGCCAGGTTACACCAGACTGAAGGGAGGGTTGTCATATAAGGTGGTTGATCATACTCAAAGAGTACTTATCAATGGTTCACTGTCAAACTGGGAGGCTGTATCTAGTGGGTGTCTGTGAAAGGGTTCACTTTCATCAGGTGGCGCCCCCTTGTGGCTGCTCTGGGGAAATCAGCTCTTGGCTGGTTTAATACCCTCTTCTGTTGGTTACCAAGGAGCTAACCCCTCTCTCCCCCTCTTCAGGACTCAGCCTTCCGGCCAGGTCGCTATGTAGTACTCCCCTTCCAGGGTAACAAAGTATCTCCAGACCAGCTGTCCAGTAGGTGCTCCTGTGCCACTTCCCAGTGGGTGCTAGGGGAGCCCAGCCCTCCTTCCCTCCACCACTGAGTTCCATTCCAGGGACCCTATATCAAGCAGTTAAGATCTGCACAGTCCTACCCCTTGCTGCTCTTTCCCTGGGCTTCATCCTACTCAGGTTCCTTTCCCCACAACTCCTCTGGGGTGGACCCTTCTTCCAGTACTAGAAGCCTGGGGCTTATTCTCTCTTTTGGGTTTTCACTTCTCTTCCGCGTTGCTCCCAGAGAGGGAATGCAGACTCTCTCCCTACAGCCCCTTTCTGCTGCAAACTTCCTGGCTTTATAATCCAGCCTGCTCCTCTCCAGCTGGACTTGTTCAATGAGGCCTGTCTCTCCCTCCAGGTACAGCCAGGTACTTTAATTGACCCCTCAGGCCCACATTAACCCCTTTAAGGCCTGTTTGGGATGCGCACCCCATCACTGGAGTGAGTCCTGGGTTGGGTATTTTCATTAATGGCCTGGATAATATGCTTGTAAAATTTGAGGCTGACACCAAGCTGGGAGGAGTTGCAAGCACTTTAGAAGACAGGATTAGAATTCAAAATGACCATGACACATTGGAGAATTGGTCTGAAATCAACAAGATGAAATTCAATTAAAGCAAGTGCAAAGTATTAAATTTAGGAAGGAAAAGTCAAATGCACAAACACAAAATGGGGAATAACTGCCTACATGGGAGTACTGCTGAAAAGGATCTAAAGTATAGTGGATCACAAATTTAATGACTGAACAATGTGATGCAGTTGCTAAAAAGGCTAATATTCTGGGGTGTTTTAATAGGAGTGCTATATGTAAGGCACTGGAGGCAATTATTCCACCCTATGTGGCACTGCTGATGCCCCAACTAGAGCACTGTGTATAATTCTGTGTGCCACACTTGAGGAAAGATGTGGACAAATTGGAGAGAGTTCAGAAGAGAACAACATAAATGATAAAAGAAAACCTGACCTATGAGGACAGGTTTAAAAAAACTGGGTATGTTCAGTCTTGAGAAAAGACGCCTGAGGGGGGACCTGATAACAGTCTTTAAATATGTTAGGAGGGTGATCAATTGTTATGCATGTCCACTGGAGGTAGGTCAAGAAGTAATGGGCTTAATCCCCAGCATGGGAGAATTTGGTTAGATATTAGGGAAAACTTTCCAACTATAAAAGTTAGTTAAGTTCTGAAATAGGCTTCTAAGCGAGGCTGTGGAATCCTCATCTCTGGAGATTTTTAAGAAGAGATTTGACAAATACCTGTCAGGGATGGTCTAGGTTTACTTGGTCTGAATTCAGAGCAGGTGAACGGACTTGATGACTTCTCAAGGTCCCTTCCAGTCCTACATTTCTATGCTTCTATGACTCCACCTGTCCTCTGAGATTTTGAAACAGGAGACAATGGGAGTTAAGAACACAGCATCTGAAAGATCAGGCCTTATTAACTTTTGCACTTCATCTCCAACACACAGCAAAGGGCTTATCTGTACCATTCCTTTTTTAGCTCCTTCGGTAGGTCTAATAGTACCATTCAGAAACAGAATGTTGCATTGCACAGAAGACGAAAATTCAGAGAAAGTGGAAAAAACTGCACAGACACTTTAGGTCAGGTCTGCCTTCAGTTGTGATGGTGCAGCTCTATGGACTTCCTTAGTAAGTCATTGGGCCAAGCTGAAATCTGGTGTTAATCAGTTGCAACTCAAACAGAACAGAATTTGACTCTATCTTCAAGTCAACAGGGTCCAGTTCAGAGGAGATCACTCTGCCCAGAGCTTGTAAATCACAACATACATTCAGGTTGCTACAGAAACGATGATCATACTGCATATAGTTGTGACACTGAAAAGGAGGACAATTTTCCTTGTCCATTGCCATGGATGCTTCAGTAGCAGTGCAACCCCCCTCTGAAGAGAACATTGGACAATTAAGGTTTCTGCTTACACTTAAACACCAAGTTTAAGCAGGCAGCAGATAGCGTTCAAAGGGTCTTTTAACTGCTTCCGATGCCATGATGTTTCTGTGATCCTGTAGTTCCTGTTCAGTTTCCCCTTTCTTATTACTGAAGAGATGACACATCCCTATAAAGGAGAATCTCCCAAATGCCACCCTGTTATGCATAGTAGCTTTACCTTTGCATGACCTTTGGGGAGTGTGGGGAGGTGCGGAATGCTAGACACTTGTTGATATCTGAATGAGGTTATTATGAGCCATGGCAAGGTTTTTTTGCAGTTCCACAAGAGTCATCTATTCTGTTTCTTTTTCTCAAGGAGCCAGGCTGACAGCTCATTTGGCTTTGTAACTCTTTCATTACATATATGCAAGGTTTAAAAAAAAAAAAAAAAAAAAAAAATTCAAGCCCCTGCTCCTTTTTCTGTGATCCTGGGTCAGAATATGTTACAGGAGCATTAATGCCTGGAATTGAGTTGTACAGCGCATCAGTATCTACTCTCTTACTAATCACATGTGAACACAGATATTTATTTCCTGTGATCAAAGGTGAAAATTGGTCTATGAGTAGCATGTTGTCTTTTCTGTTAATCAAAGAGAATAAAGTGTGGGACCCTGAGCACATTCACGTGATTTTATTAAATAAATTCAGACGTATAGCAAGGTAGGGATTTCATTACTTGCAAGGTGAAAAGATACTGTTTTCCCAACCGAAGCAGAATTCCCTGGAAAGAGTAGTCTTAAAAAGAGATAGGACAGACCACGGCCGGCTCCAGGCACCAGCGCAGGAAGCAGTTGCTTGGGGCGGCACATTTGGGTCTTTGGCAGCAATTCGGTGGCGAGTCCCCCAGTCCCTCTCGGGGGGAAGAATCTGCCACCGAATTGACGCCGAAGAATGAAGCGGCAGAGGTAGAGCTGCCACCAAAGTGCCGCCAATCGCGGCTTCTTTTTTTCCCCACTGCTTGGGGCAGCAAAAACACTGGAGCCGGACCTGGGACAGACCATCCAACCCAAGTCAGGATGGCTGGGAGAAAACCTGTACCTCCCACTCAAGTCTGAACTAGTCTGAACACCTTTACATCCCTTGTGGGGTATTCCTCAGGGGCTTGGCGGACATGGTCTTCCCAGAACCATGATACACCATGATCCCAGCAGCCACTTCGGCCCATATTCACAAAGGTATTTTGCACCTAAGTCACATGGTTTTGATTGTGAGATGTGGAAATGGGGTGCAGTGGTTCTACAGCATGCTCTCTGCTCCCTCTTGAGTCCACAAAAATCACCTCTGTGTCAAGCCCAAGTGTTTGGGACTGCTTAGCTCTGAAGAGAAGGCCAGGGGTGAGGAGATTTGGGACAGCGGAGCAGCTGTATTCTGGGGTATGGTCCTCTCTGAGCAGAGGCAATATTAGTTCATTCATTAGTTAATGAAGCTCTAGACACTATTAAATCCTGCTTCGCAATGCATTTGGAGAGGGAGACCCACATTACAGCCTTGCTGCCATGAAGAAGTGGGGTGCTCGCCATCACTGAGGAGCCAGCTCCCCACACAACGGTAACATCTGCACCCTCTCCCACATACACACAGAGTCCCTGAATCTCAAGTGTTCAGACACTGTCTTCTGCTTCCTTAATGGCTCCCCAAGCCCATCTTCTGAGGTGAGCAGTCAAGGAAGTTCTGTGAGGTTCACCTCACTGAGTCTGCATGACTTAATTCCCTTCCCATAGGCTTTACCCCTATGGGAAAGTAAAACAAGCCCCTATGTTAATGGTTTAAAGCAGGGGTCGGCAACCTTCCAGAAGTGGTGTGCCGAGTCTTCATTTATTCACTCTAATTTAAGGTTTTGTGTGCCAGTAATACATTTTAACATTTTTAGAAGGTCTCTTTCTATAAGTCTATAAATATATAACTAAACTATTGTTGTATGTAAAGTAAATAATTTTTTAAAAATGTTTAAGAAGCTTCATTTAAAATTAAATTAAAATGCAGAGCCCCCTGGACCGGTGGCCAGGACCCGGGCAGTGTGAGTGTCACAGAAAATCAGCTCCCGTGCCGCCTTTGGCACGTGTGCCATAGGTTGCCTACCCCTGGTTTAAAGGGATATTGTCTGGTCAAATTTGGGTTTGCATAGAAAATAATTGTTTACAAACCCAGAATCTTTCCGAAAAGTTCCCTTAGAAGTTTAGATAAACAAGTAATAGAAAGAGAGAGGTTTTTTAAATAACTATTCCCCAGCAATATTTGTGACCCAAACACTGCAGCCTTGTGCTAATGGCAGAGGGCCTGCAAGTGATCAGAACTAGTAAGAGACAGTGTCGGGCACAGCCTTAAAATTGGATATTTATACATGCTGCAGTTTGGGCAATGGTGCCCATCCCATTCTAAACAGAGAGTACTGCAATGGAACTATTCCCACTGAGCAAGGTTTGCAGAATCAGTTACCAAATCTAGCGCCCTAGGCTAGATAGAACATGACACGGCCCAGGGAGAGAAGATAATAGGCAAGGAGGTGGAAACAAGAGAAAGAATTACACAGGATAAGGTCATGAGATTACTAATTTTTGCTTTGTATGCCTCATAGTATAGTAGTTTTGATAGCTCCCAGGAGCATGATTTAGGTGCTGTGCAGAACAGACGGGCCCAGCCATGCCAGTGCCATATTTATTGTTATAACTTTATTTATTAAGTTAGCATGAGAGCATTTGTATACTGATTGACTCAGGACAAAACATTGATGGCTGTTTCTTTTCTGGATAATCATTCACACAGCGCATTCCTGACCCCAATGTTGTTATAAAAAGGAAGCTAAAAAGTGACTATGGATTTCCTTGACTAAATGATAAGTGCCAATGTGTCACTTTATAAAATCCTAACTTCATTCAAACTGGTTTCCTCAGGACTGACTCACTGCCATTTCCCTAAGCAACAGTCACAGCTGGATCCCAGTGCAATACTTCATAGTAATAATTGCATTTATTCTTGCTGTCAAGGAAACTCAATTGACGTTTTTTGGAAACCCACCCTATTGCCTTTGGCAGCTTGCAAAAGTCAATTTTATGCAACGAAATGGCTCATGTGCACACTCTCAAAGGCCCCAGACTTACATTTTTCACTGGAAATCTCTCAGTAATGGGTTGCCTTTATTCTTGGCATTCCGGAAACACATTTTAGAGTTTTCGGTTATAAAAAGCCCTGCTGTTACCTGCCAAAGCCTGCAGAAGTCAATTATCTTCGCTCAGCTATGCATCTGCACACACTGCAGAGTGAGTGGAAAGGAAGGTTCCCAGGGTGCAATGAATGCATCCTAACACAAAGCTGTCCCTACTCTCCTGTGGGTGCTGTGCATTTACCAGGGGGTCGGGGGAAAGCAAAGCTATGGTCCTGCCCTCCTCTGCACCGGCCTGTAGGGCAGCACTGGTTGATGGGAGGGGGAGCTGGCTACACACTATTAAAGGAGGTGCAGTAACAGGCACACACATCCTGCCTGCCTGGGAACCCCATCAGATGAGCACGCACCGGGACGGAGAATGCCCCCCAGTGCTCAGCCAGTGGTTGGGTAGCTCCATGCTTCCTCTTACTATGGGCTGTCCCCAAAAAGCACCATCCAGCTCTATTTGATGTAGCACCCTTCATATCCTCTAAAGGCTCAGTATCCCCACTTTAGAGGTCTCACCTAGGGATTCTTCCTCCCAACCCCCAGCGAGACTTCCTCCTGGTTCAGCCTTCCCCTTCACATGCCCTCTGGCCTCTCTTCCTCACACCCCCACCTCTCAACCCAGAAACAGTCTTCCTTCTCTCCCACCACAACTTTAGTCTCTCAAGATTCCTCCCCATATCCCATGTGTTCTCTCTTTCCCACCTCCCTTATCTTCAGAGCATCTCCTTCCCAGACTGTCACCTCTCACCCTGGGTTTGGCCAGAGCGTCCCCTGATTTTTACTACCCATCATCTCCTCAGCTCAGCCACTCTTCCCTAGGCTCTTTATCCTGGCAAGGCTTCCCTCTTCAAGGTTTGGTGTGTACTGGCTGCCCATGCCATCCATCTCCCTCCCCATCCATCTCCAGCAATCCTTGCTATCCTATCTCTCAGGTGTGTGAGAGAGACAGTAGATATTCAAAAAACAAACAAGCCAAACCAAGAGTCCTTGTGGCACCTTAGAGACTAACAAATGTATTTGGCCATAAGCTTTCATGGGCTAGAAGCCACCTCATCAGATGCATGAAGTGGTAAATACAGGAGCAGGTATAAATACATGAAAGGATGGGAGTAGATGTACCAAGCGTGAGGTCAGTCAGTCATTACAAAACCTAAACCTATTTTCCCCAATACTAATTTCCCCCTACTGTTACTCACACCTTCTTGTCAACTGTCTGAAATGGACCACTTTACCACTTCAAAAGTTATCTTTCGCCCCTTGGTATCCTGCTGTTAAGTGAATTGTCTCATTAGACTGATTCAGAGGAAGATTCAGAGCTCAGAACCGCTGACAACTTCCATGAAAGGTTTTGCACTTGGGGGGAGGAAATGGGCCTGATCGATGTGGTGCATACCAATGCCCCTAGATTCAGTTGTAATCCATCACTGGGCCACAGTCTTGGGTCTTTGTCTTACATTATTATTACAGACAGTGCTTATGTAACCCACTAGGTTAGTATGTGGCCCTGGTCCCACCCTGTGCCTAATCAGCAGATGATGAGAATCTGTTACAGCCCCAGCTAGGGAGCTATGCCTCTTTCTCTCACATTTTGAGGTAGCTCTTGGGTGTGGGTCAGCTAAGAGATAGCCATCACACACAGAATCCTAGAATATCAGGGTTGGAAGGGACCTCAGGAGGTCATCTAGTCCAACCCCCTGCTCAAAGCAGGACCAATTCCCAACCAAATCATCCCAGCCAGGGCTTTGTCAAGCCTGACCTTAAAAACCTCTAAGGAAGGAGATTCCACCACCTCCCTAGTGAAAAAGTTTTTCCTAATATCCAACCTAAACCTCCCCCACTGCAACTTGAGACCACTACTCCTTGTTCTATCATCAGGTACCACTGAGAACAGTCTAGATCCATCCTCTTTGGAACCCCTTTTCAGGTAGTTGAAAGCAGCTATCAAATCCCCCCTCATTGTTCTCTTCTGGAGACTAAACAATCCCAGTTCCCTCAGCCTCTCCTCATAAATCATGTGCTCCAGCCCCCTAATCATTTTTGTTGCCCTCCACTGGACTCTTTCCAATTTTTCCACATCCTTCTTGCAGTGTGGGGCCCAAAACTGGACACAGTATTCCAGATGAGGCCTCACCAATGTCGAATAGAAGGGAATGATCACGTCCCTCGATCTGCTGGCAATGCCCCTACTTATACAGCCCAAAATGCCGTTAGTCTTCTTGGCAACAAGGGCACACTGTTGATTCATATCCAGCTTCTCGTCCACTGTAACCCCTAGGTCCTTTTCAGCAGAACTGCTTCCTAGCCATTCAGTCCCTAGTCTGTAACAGTGAAAGGGATTCTTCCGTCCTAAGTGCAGGACTCTGCACTTGTCCTTCTTGAACCTCATCAGGTTTCTTTTGGCCCAATCCTCTAATTTGTCTAGGTCCCTCTGTATCCTATCCCTACCCTCCAGCGTATCTACCACTCCTCCCAGTTTAGTGTCATCTGCAAACTTGCTGAGAGTGCAGTCCACGCCATCCTCCAGTTCATTAATGAAGATATTGAACAAAACCGGCCCCAGGACCGACCCTTGGGGCGCTCCGCTTGAAACCGGCTGCCAGCTAGACATGGAGCCATTGATCACTACCCGTTGAGCCCAATGATCTAGCTAGCTTTCTATCCAGCCCATACTTCTTTAACTTGCTGGCAAGAATTTTGTGGGAGACTGTATCAAAAGCTTTGCTAAAGTCAAGGAATAACACATCCACTGCTTTCCCCTCATCCACAGAGCCAGTTATCTCATCATAGAAGGCAATTAGGTTAGTCAGGCATGACTTGCCCTTGGTGAATCCATGCTGACCATTCCTGATCACTTTCCTCTCCTCTAAGTGCTTCAGAATTGATTCCTTGAGGACCGGCTCCGTGATTTTTCCAGGGACTGAGGTGAGGCTGACTGGCCTGTAGTTCCCCAGATCCTCCTTCTTCCCTTTTTTAAAGATGGGCACTACATTAACCTTTTTCCAGTCATCCGGGACCTCCCCCGATCACCATGAGTTTTCAAAGATAATGGCCAATGGCTCTGCAATCACATCCGCCAACTCCTTTAGCACCCTCGGATGCAGCACATCCGGCCCCATGGACTTGTGCTCGTCCAGTTTTTCTAAATAGTCCCGAACCACTTCTTTCTCCACAGAGGGCTGGTCACCTTCTCCCCATACTGTGCCGCCCAGTGCAGCTGTCTGGGAGCTGACCTTGTTTGTGAAGACAGAGGCAAAAAAAGCATTGAGTACATTAGCTTTTTCCACATCCTCTGTCACTAGGTTGCCTCCCTCATTCAGTAAGGGGCCCACACTTTCCTTGACTTTCTTCTTGTTGCTAACATACCTGAAGAAACCCTTCTTGTTACTCTTAACATCTCTTGCTAGCTGCAACTCCAAGTGTGATTTGGCCTTCCTGATTTCACTCCTGCATGCCTGAGCAATATTTTTATACTCCTCCTTAGTCATTGTCCAATCTTCCACTTCTTGTAAGCTTCTTTTTTGCGTTTAAGATCAGCAAGGATTTCACTGTTAAGCCAAGCTGGTCGCCTGCCATATTTACTGTTTTCTACACATCGGGATGGTTTTTTCCTGCAACCTCAATAAGGATTCTTTAAAATATAGCCATACGATTATCAAACTTCTCCTAGAACAGCATGGGGCCATTGGGCAGGTAGCACTATTCTATCCTATCTGAGAGGCCCGGACATTTCAGAGCAGGGGTCCATTAAGGGTGTGCAATGAGTGAGTACCCCAGGGGGAGAAGATCTGTGTTAAATGACTAAGTTCAACTAGGACTGTTTCCCCATCCTCTCCCCCACAGAATATTTCAGGCCAGACTCTGTCCACCTCCTGGGCAGCTGCTGCAGGAGAGGGGAAGTTAGATGGAGCTTGTGCCTCCCACAGTTGCTAGGCTGAACTGCAGCTCTCTTTCTCCTACTCTGTGGGGACTGCTTCTGCCTAGCACTGCTAGCCAGCCCAGAAGGGGCTTGGAGGGCTGGGAAGGAGGCAGATCCATGCCAGGCTCAGAAGACAGTGCACGTCAGATGGGCAGTAGCCCACTGGTGCTCTCAAGAGCTTGGGGGCAGTTTGCTTGCTAGAGAGTCAATGCCCCTAGGAGCTTCTTCTGCAGTGGCACAGCTCTATGCCTGTTGCGGCTTCAAGGCACAACTGGACCTTCAACCTCAGGCTAGCCAAGAAGCACAATTTTCCAATTAATTTACAATGAAAATTGTATGTGTGAGATCTTGTTAGGACTCCCATAGACCACGGGACTTCTGTATATTTTACCTATTACCAGCCTGTAGAAAGATACCTGTTCACCTTCAGCAAAAGCCCAAAGGAACAAAAAGTAGAGTGTCCCATGCTGTGTGCATCTGCTAAGCAGGTAAGAGAATTTGAGCAATAAACTTTCAAAAATTCTTTCCTCCTTTGTGAGTCTTAACTAACTGGTTCTTTCTATTGCTGCCATTTCCTCAAAGCCATGGAAATTCATAGACAATATCCCATGACATTGCCAGTCCAAGTCTCATTTGCACATGCAATCCATGGTATTTGCAGTGTCACAGTGAGGAAATACCAAGAGGAATTCACAGGAGGAAAGATTTTGAAATTAATTTATATCTGTGTGGAATACCGCCTTTCACACAATCTGATCACTGGTGCGTTTAAAACAGATTTCTGTGCTAACCCAAAATCAAATATGAACATTCAGTTTAACATTAATTGCCACCTTTTAGACACCAGAGAAAGATTGCTTAGACAAAATAGAACTACTCCACTGAAATAAATGTACACATCTAAAACTCATGGGGCTTCAATTTATGGCTCTATTGAGGAGACAGTTAACAGAAAGAGAACCTTTAATAAGATACAGAAAAAGATTACACATGACTTTTGACTCCTATTTGTAAAAGAAATTTGATTTGGAAGATTTGAGCAACACAAACTGTACTGGTTAAAGTGAAGGGTTAGCTTCACTCATGGAAAGTTTTATTTTGAAAAGAACAGAAATATGGTAATACACTGAGTCAATAAAGACATCTCAAGGCTGAGAACTGGCAACTGGCAATGTTTTTCCCCTGTAAAATGTTGCCTGGGGGAATTTAAACCGCATAATTCAAAATGACATACCTCTAGACCTTATTTTTTCTTAAAAGAGGAAAAGACATTATTTCCACAGAGTACATTTTTCCTCCCCTGAGTTGGCATAACCAGAAACAGAATTTCCTCAGAAAGAAAATATATCAAATATTTAAGATAAATATGAAAAGTTTTTTTAAGCAATCCATATGCTCTTGTGTAGCAGTCCATTATAAAGGAAGCTTCCTGCTTCCCCCAGAGGTCTGAAGGCACCTGGGAGAAATTAAGTGGAAAACATACTGGTATTAGAAAATATTATCAAGTATCTTTGGAGAGCAATGCTGGGTTGCTCACTTTGCTTGAACTGGACCATTGAAAAATATTCTAAAGCTGCAGAAATGTTCCTCTCCCCTCTGTAGCTTTAATTATTAGTATTATGGCAGTGATGGTGCTGGAGACTTTCCAAACGTATAGGAGAAAGTCCTTGCCCTGCAAAGCTTAAACAAGCCAACTGCTCGGTGACTAGTCAGTTCAATGAAAGCCAGTCTCACTTTCCCCAAAGCAAGCAGTTTTGAGGCAGACTTTGCAGAACACCCCTATAAAAGGGTCACCTCCACAGATGTCCCCCACCCCCAATCCAATCCACAGATGCCCCTCGAGGGGGCCAGGGAGGAGAGACCCAGGCGGAGAGCTGTTAGTGTAGGATTATTCTCCTCTCTGGAGGCAGTGGATATCATGGATGGGGTTGGTATTGATAGCAGTACTATCTTCTGCCCTAAGCTTGTGTCCCCTTCAGTGAGATGTGGCTGGCCAATGGCACCATAACACCTAAAGGAGCCATTCTGAAAGGGAAGCCCCAGAAGAACAGCATAAAATAGAGCAGTCCTCTGATGACTCCACAGCCACAGGAGTCCTTTCCCTGCCAATACCCAGCACCTGTACAGATGGAGGCGATGCCTCCTGCCTCTCATGTAACTAAGTCACTCCCACCATGAGGAGGCAATTAGTTGTAAACTGCAATGGTCATCTCAGATGTTCCTGGCTCCTCTCTCCCTGTCAGTTTTTCCATGGGGGTGGGGGAAGGAGGAGTGAAATGGCCCTAAATTTGAAATGAAGGAACAGCAATGTTGCTGTTGGCTGGTCTGAGGAGATTCCTTCATGTCACACCCATGACCCTAATATTTTACGACAGCCAGAATCCAAGCATATCCTATTTGTATGCGGCTTTCATTTTTGCGTGTTTCTGCTCTTTTGGGGTGGATTTATGCCCCTTGTTCATTGAGATTCAAGATTAGAGGGTTTTTTAAAAAAATATTTGGGAATCCTTTTGGAAGACAGATGCTTGAAACGTAAGATTATTACTGATCAGACTTAACACAGGCAGTCACACATGTTCCTAAATCAAACTGCTGCTGGGAATGGGTGAGCTTTCCAAGACTTATTTCCAATGGGACATAATGCTGGAAAAGTCTACCTAAAAATTCACCATTAAACTCAATCCTAGAAGTAAAAGGCGGACACTCTATTAAATACAGTTGAAGCTGAGAGGAAGTGAGCGGGTGGAATAGGAGTTGAGATATTTTGCCTTCACTAGCTAATGCCCTTCTGACTGTCATTCCAGCCGGAATGTTACCAGTACCATATCCTTCACAAGGTCTCAAAAAACAACATTTTTTTAAGGATAACCATGACTGAAAATTAAAGCTCTTTGGGGGAATAAAGAAAGGACTTCAAAGTAATAGAAAATGCTAAATCTGGACATTTGTTTTTCATGGAAGTAGAAACCTGTAGTTTTATATTCCAAAATGTAACGAGTAGAATTTGGTTTCTACACATGGAATTGTGCCCCCAAATTAACAAATTCCAGATTAAATGCCTATTCCAAAACTGAAGAGTGCTTTCTCCATCTGTAAAACGATAAGACAATAAATGCCATTACACAGTCAACATGTACTGTTGTGATAACTGAGCCTAAAAGTTTACCCTAAGTTTAATTGTAAAAAGTATATGATCTTATGTATTATAAGAGGTTACAATAACCTAAAACAACAAATGTTGTAGGTCAAGTTGCTTTCAATAATGAATGTTATAAACAGGCACAAGAGAACCAGACAGAAAGACTAAAAGTTAGTCCAAAGGAAAAACAGGCCTTGTTGACATAATTCAAGGACTATGCTGAAACCATGTCTGGTTAAAAAACAAAACAAAAAAGTAGAACTGGCAATTCATGTACCGAAATAAGTGTGTTGGATATTAGGTCTAATTGGTGGACAAAATAGTGAGGAAATGGGCTATTTCACCCATCACTCCCTATTTCGGTCCTTAAAGAAACAAATTTAGGAAGGAAAAAACAGAAGAACAGACAGAGGCTATTGGAGAGAGTTTTACCATAATGGCGGCCACCCTCACCATCTCCTGAGAACCTGGACCTTGTTTGTCCTAGTCCTAAGGGTTGCCCTGACCAGACTGGGATAGAGAGAGGGACCCAGATGACATTGCCACGTCTACCAGCTCTGTCTGAATCCCAACCACCGCCTGGGATGAAATGGGATTGGACTTTAACAACAACAGCTCCAGACCATCTCATCTAACGTCTTCTCTTTTACCCCCAAAGGTCAGTTATCACCATTTTTGTTATCATCTAAGAGACTGTCAAACAAGGGGGTGGGGAGCTTCCTTCAAAAACTCTTTCTAGCTAAAGGGAAAGGGAACAAGGGGTGTTGTTAAAATGAAAGCCTTTTTTGATGCTTTACATTTCAACTGCTTTAATTGTTTTTCTCTCTTTTCTGTATTGTTAAAAAAAGGTGAAAGATATTTAATGGTGTGTTTGCCATGGTAAAAATAAGCAGGCAGAGGTCTCTGTATACCAAACAAACTATTTAACACTCTTTAATGTTGGACAGTGATTGGGTTATTTGAACACTTTTGTTTCATCTAAATACATACAATACCCACCGTTATTTTCTACTCTAGATAAGAACATGTACTAATCTGGATGGTACTATATTTGTTAACTCAAACAGTGACCATTTTACTGACTGGTACTTAAGCAATTCATGAACATTAACAGGAGATGTTAAGATTAGGAAGTGAAAGCCACTATATAAAGGCTGATTTATAATTTGACCATTCAGCTAACAGGGTTGCCTCACAAAAGACAGGAGTCTTGTGTCATGATCAGAAGGTTGTAAGAATTGATCTCAGCCTGTTCTCTGGTGGTTGCCTTCCTTTGGACTAGTTTTCCTTTAGATGCAGCTGCCATGGAGAAGGGAAGAGGTGGTTTTAGAAGTAGCTCTCACTGCCCCAGCCCAGGAGGGGAAAGTTATGCATATTGCTTACCTAAGTTAGGGAGGGGAAAGGTCCCAATCCTTCCCCTTTTAGTTTTAACAACCATCGTGCTAAGTGAATCAGTCCATTAAGGAATTTGAAGATAAGGATTGGAACTTTGAACTGAACTCAGGATTGATCAGCAGCCAAAATAAAGCACAGACTATTGGTGCTGTGTGTTCTTGTTGGTCTGCTCCACGTAGCATAGGAGCTGGTGAAACTTCCAAACTCTGTGGGTGAGACTGGTTCAGACTAAAGTGGCAAGCATATGGATCAGTGTGGTTAGGTCCATATCTGAGATAAGGAGGCATAGTCTCGAACTTCCAAGAGCTTCTGGACACTACTACTACCTGGTCTTCCTTGAATAGGTGAAGAGTCCCTTATGACTGCAAGGTTCCACACTACTTTGATATTTGAAGGCAGAGATGCCTCAGAGGCCAAGGTGATATTTCTTGCCTGTTTGTCCAGATGCTTCCCCTTTTCCTGCCAGCATTCCATCTGCCTTATCCAGCTGGAGCTTTAAACAGTAATTTTTCATCTAGAGTGAAGTGTTCCTTTAGATCACAGAACAGCAGGGAGTCCAGTCTAGAAGAGAAGATGTAGAGCAAAATAGCTTTCTTTAGATCATGGAAGTAGTTTAAATACTAGAATCTGTTTGCTCCTGTAGGGCTTGATCTTGCAAGGTGATTAGGATGCTTATGGGTTCTGAATAAGTCTGGCCAGAAATCAAGTCTGTTTTGGAAAAAATTTTGACATTTCAAAATTTGTTCTGATTCAGAACAAAACCGAGACCTTTTGAAATGTCGCAAAAAGGCATGACAGACCAACCCACTACAGAATTGCCAATAGCCAGGTGATTAGGGAACAACTCACCTGGGATGCGGGAGAACCACATTCAAGACCCTGCTCCCAGTCAGATAGAGCAGGGACTTGAATCTCCCACATCTGCAGGTGAGTCCCCTGATCACTAGATTGTCAACTATTCTGGGGTGGGGCGCTGCGGCGCGTGTCATTTTGACTAGAAATTCCATCTTGGACCCGAGATGTCTTCAACAAGACTTTTGTAGAAATTGCACAAAAATGTATCTCTGTTTTGGTTTTGACGATACATCATTTTAACTGAAAAAAGTTTCACCAATTTTTTCCCCCCGCTGCAGTTCCTACAGCCCTCAACTTCCACCAACTTCAGCCTCTCACAGGAGGGCTCAGCACGTTGCGTGATCTAGCCTCCAACTCTTACCCTTTAATAAAGGGCTATCAAAAAATGCTCTTCTCTCAGGGTAATGTTTCTCCTGTGTTTGTAACAGGAGTTTGTAACCTTCCGAGATGAAGCTTTGAGCTTCATGTGGAATTTCAGGACGGACTCTTTCTCTTGCACGAGATGGAATTCTTTTCATGGCAAGTTTTGTCTCCCTTAAATGTTCCAGAAAAATATCAGTGTATCCTGCAGTGCTCAAACAATGTGTATTTAAAATCCACCTTAATCTTCTTATGGCACTGATGAAAAATCAAGGGCTGCCTGGAAAGTGGTGGTGTTTTTTATAAGCTTGCCAAGTGCTAGCAAAGTCTTTGTTGGCCAAAGTAATCCAGGCAACCTCTTGCTTGCTGAGATGGTGGAAAAGAGATGCATAATTATCCCAATCTAGTATGGTTTCTTCCTGGCCAATCCCTAATCTGATTTTGCTACCGTTAGCCTGGGCTCCAGTCTGATTTGGCAGCTTCTCATGGGGTAATTCTCTCCTAGTCTATGTCCCCTGAGTTGGCTTTGGTTTATTGTCTCCTCTCTGCAGTGGCTCACCTCACAGAGTGCTGATTAAAAGGAAAGGGTATCTTCTCTTCTCATGGCAAAGTGCTCCAGAGAAGGGAGTTCCTTATGCTGGCTTAGACCTGAAGTACTTGAGAGGCTACAAGAACTCTGGGAGCTATAGCAATTAGAATAGGCAACAACAAATTCACCCCCAAAAGGGAAGATTAAACAACATTTACACATTGTTACAGTTGAAATAACACTGCAGCTAAGACAGCAACCACTTCAATGTTCCATACATGAGAATTAGTTTTAACAGCCATTCCGCTAAGTGGATCAGTCCAATATGGGCACTGAAGGCAAGGACTGGAATCTTGAGCTGAACCCAAGATTGATCAGCAGCCAAAGCAGAGCGTCGGTTCTGGTTCTGTGTGTTCTTGTTGGTCTGCTCCACTCAGGATAGGGGCTGTTGAAATGTCTGTAGTGTATGGATGACCTCTGATCATTCCATGAAGCTCTTCCTTTGCCAAGCAAAGCATGACACCCAAGTCCTGATTAACTCCCTTCATCAGAGACTGGACCAGGCAGGCAGAATGATCTTAGCGTTGATCAGCTTCTAACCATGGCCCAGGATGTGCTGATGTTTCTGGGGGAAAAGCCAGTCCGGTGGCCCATGAAAGTGACTTGCCAGCCCTGGCAGCACTACTGTCTGGGTGCATTTTTCATGGCTGAGGGAAACTGAGGTTGCGCCAAATGTTTGACCTTTTAGAATGGCTACATCGTTCCTTTTCAGGATTTCTTTACTTTCCAACCCCTTCTCTCCCCGCTGGACAGCCTCCAAAAACAACCCTCCTGCAATGCTCTCCCACGTAAAACACAAAGAGCTCCTTTTACCAACCCGCTAGCTGTGCCGTGCAGAGCACAAAGAAATTAAACTAACAATGCAGCTATGAACTAGCCCATTAGAAGTCAGATTCGATGAAGGTTTTCTTTGTTTCTGTCTTCAGATGTCCCTGCCACTTCTCCCCTTGTGGAGTCCCCTGAATGCCTCAGTTTCTGACCATAGGTGATGTTGATTATGCCAGTACTTGAAGCAAGCGCTAAGTGAACTTTAACTGTCCCCCAGGTCTTTATAAAGAGAAGTTAACACACCCAGCTGCACAGCTTAGCCCAAAACACTCCCTGCCAGTGTGAAGTCAATATAGCATACACTTAGTTCTCCTTTTAAAAATACTTCTGCTGCCTCTTTGAAAGTGTTTCATTTAGATGTGATTTGTGCATATTAGGCAGGTTCACACAAGGATCACACTCTACTTGGGGAGTTCTCACAATTGTAAAGGGAATACCATAAATATCACAAATAATGGCAAAAACAGTAAATGGCACGATTTTAAGGACGTCCACTGAAATGCAAACTGGAATTTCTTATATATTCATACATGTAGTAGGCTACAATAATAGTCTTCAGATGGGTTGATTTCAGACCTCAATGAGATCTACAAAGCCATCCAAGTTTGAAACTACTGCTCTGAATTTCTTTAAGATTTTGGATTCATAGATTCTAAGGCCAGAAGGGACCATTGTGCTTATCTAGTCTGACTTCCTGTTCCAGCTTCCCCAAAATAATTGCTAGAGCATATCCTTTTGGGGGGGGGGGGGGAAGCCAATCTTGATTTAAGAATCTCAAGGATCAAGTGCGTTAGTTAAACCTGCTCTCCAGAGAGTTAAGCCAGTTGCAGTCAGTGTGAACTGCAGGCATCTAAACACTCAGAAAATCAGCTCCTAGTTTTGCAGGTTTTGCTCTGAAAAGTGACTACATAAAGGTGTCAAGTATCAGAGGGGTAGCCGTGTTAGTCTGAATCAAATAGTGATTCAGCCAATACATAAAGGTGATGGCTGGAATTCTGAGGCGCGCCTCCTGGGTAAGGCAGAGCTAGCTAGGGGCTGTTCAGTTTACTGCAGTTTACACCCCTTTCATCCCCAGTTTATAGACTGCTCTGCAGTCACTACAAAGTCATACCCAGCACTTACCTGGTCTGGAACCCAGACTGTCACCGCCTGTTTTCCCTCTCAGCAGTCACCCACAGGCTTATAGGCCAATGTGCTGCTCTTATACAGGAGCTTCAGTGCTATACCACCAGGAAGTGACTTATCCCTCCAGCTAAGCCATAGAGCTCAGCTCTTCTGGAGTGAAGAGTCCAAAGGAAACATTGACACTGTTTAGCACACCAGACTCTCGTCAGGCAATGCTTTTCCTCCAAGGTCTGCCCTCTTCCACAAGAGCCCCGCCCTTCCCGTGGGCACTAACTAATCCTTTTTTCCCTTTGACGACAGAGCTGGCTGTACCACCCCTCAAGGGGGCAGCACAGGCAGGAACCCTGGGGCCCCCTGAACTACCAGGCACATCCCTCAGGCAGCGGATAAGGGAACCCCATACATGGTACGTGTTGCTCTAAATATACTAAACAAGGGGCTGTGCCTTTATGGTTATAGTGGAGCAAACAACATGGCACTAGTGAGACAGCGGTGGGAGCACTGAGTTGCCTTGTGTGTCATGAGGCAGGAAAACATCTAATCTAAGTGAAATACACCCACCCACTTCTACAGGTTTCTAGTCTTGGGGCCCTAACTAATTAGGCTGTCCTCATTGTAGAGGTAATTGCCCAGACATTTCTTCCCAGGGCCCCTTCCTCTCTACCCAGGCCAGGCCCCCTCATTGGCACTTTCCTGGCTACTCCTCCACTCTTTCACGCAGTTTCCCCTCTACCCTCCCTAGAGTCCTCTCTGAACCAGACAGGCTGCCCTTATAAACTCCCAGCAGGCCTGGCTCTTAGTCACATGCTCACCCTATCACATGACCTGTATACTCAGTCCCTTCACCTGGGAAGTTGGGCTAATTCTGGCACAGGTGAGGCTGAGTCCCAAATCCCTTAAAGGGCCAGCTCACCCTGAGACAGGTCAACATCTACCAACAGTTATTGCACTTACTTCTGGATGTGAGCATGGTGGAAACTGCAATACCTCAGACACCAAACTGCAGTAACTATGGTAAATGGGGACTCTGTAGCAGCCACCACAGGGTTATGTTTTTGCAGAACACCGCTGTCCCGTGCACCGGCTAAATCCTATTTTTCACGGGTGGTGAACGTTTTAAAAAGAGGTCGTATTCTAGCTGGATCCCGCAACGAACAAGGAGGCAGCTGAGTTGTTTGAAGCTACCCATAATGTTGTTGCGCTTCTTTGAGAAAGCAGGCGGCACCATTTTGCAAATGCTGAGTTCTGGAAACGCGTGGAGGCCATTGAGAGTCCTGTAATTTTGACAGCTATGCATTAGGGCCTCATTAGCCCAGCAGAAGGGGATTTGAGGCAGTGACATAAATGGTATGGAACTGGCAGTAGACAGCCATAGAAAATGGAAGATAAGGGAAGCTGAGGATCAAGGATCACCCCACAGGTGCTATGGAGGACAATGGCTAAGGGCCGTTACTGTTTAAACAGTACATTTGTACTGGCACAGCGGACATCTCAAGTACAGCAATTGCATCTCTCTCTGCTTTCCAACTCCCTACCTCCCCCCCCATGATTATTTGTGACAGACTGTATAACAGGGGTCCAGCCCTGGGAGAGTGCAGACCCTCACACAGCTCCAAGGGCAGTTCTGCTCTGGCACACAGGGGAGTGCATGCTCTGTACCATCTATTAGGATAGTGCAATCTGCCTTCCTCAGTAGGAAAGGGGCCGGGGTAAGGGCCAGCCTCTTCCCTGCCCTTTTGAGCTAGTTTGTACCCCTGGGAGTATCTGGGGGAGCAGTCGCTGTGATCATCAAAGTGCAGAGAGTGCAAAGGGGTCTGGCCCCTGTGCTGTCCCCTCCCTTGCACACGTGCAAAGCCCAGATCTATCTTGCCCTTAGGTCTGGTTTTCTTTATAAAGTAAGGCGAGTGCTAGTGTATTGTAACAACCTGCGAGCACTCATAACATATATTAAAAGTAGGCACAGTCTATCTCCCTTATGTCAAAATACTTTAAAAGAATAAAAGGGAAACAAACTAGGAATCCATTTGTAATTTAACTCAAAATTCATCCATTTTTATAATGGTGTCATGTGGGCACCAGCTGGGCTAGGAGCCCAATAGCAGGTTTCCTTGATGATGGACAAGTAACACCCTTCAAAAAAAAAAAAAAAAAAAAAAACAACCCCTGTTAAATTAAAGCCTACTACTGTTTAAAAAGATCCTAGCTGGTTTGAAGTCTACAGATGTGCAAACCGCAAGTCATTTTCCATTCACCTACTTCGATTGATTAAAACCTGCAGGTTTGTCAGTGTTTTGTGAAGTGCTCTGATACTAACCAGAGCAAGTCTTACAAAGTCACCCATATGAAGTCTTGTTATTGGACAGCTAGAGACTGGAAAATAAGAGGGCACCTGCATTTTGTTCCTTCGCCAGTACTGTCAATAATTATTTAAAAATTGCTATTTTTTATTATTGTCAATGAGATCAAAAAAATTTTACATCAAGGTCTTGGGAACAAAGGAAACCCCATTTCTAGAGGAAAAATATTAGTGATCTTGCCCTAATAAAATATTTATATAGATTATTTCCGGTGCACATGAAACAGGGTTTCTGTAGAGTATTAACTACTGGGAGAAAAAATATCTAAAGAAAACAAAAGAAAAAAAATCCCCAAACCTACCAGCCCTTAAGCAATTTTATTTTTAATAAATAATTCCCAGTGCCGAACCAATTAAAACCAGGCTACCTGGATTTGGTGTGATCTGAACAAAGTTTGCATATTGCTAGATACAGTGAGTTGTTGGGTGGCAGCAGAGAACTGAGTAGTGTTTTCACTAAATTATTTTATAATAGAACTGAGTGGAGAAGGAAGTTCTCATTCATGAAGGATTTTGAGATTTCGAAATCTGTCTTCATTCTGAATTGTACCAAAAACTGAGAATTTTGAAATTGTCTGTGAAGGAGAATTATGAAAAAAATTCGTTTCAGGTCAATCAAAACATTTTGTTTTGACAAAATCCTTTCACTTTTATTTGACCCTTTTTATATTATAACAGAATACAAAATAAAAAAAAAATACTTAGAAAGACAAGTTGTTTCAAAATGAGAAAAAAAAAATCAAAATATTTTGTTCCAAAAATGTCACAGTGAGCTGTCTTGAGATTGACAGAACTATTTAGTTCTGAATTACTTCCAAAATGAAATTTGGGCAAAATTGACCTGATTTTGTGAAGTATTTAGATTTCAGCAGAACTGCAAACTCCAGCAGAATACGGTTCTGTTGTAATTTCTCTGTGTTAGAGTGATGCCGTGTTTAAAATAATTAACAATGTGGATAAGGCCACATTCAGTAAGGTGCTTAAAGACCTGCCTAACTTCAAGCCCCATCGAAGTCAATGGGACTACTTTTGAGCTTAAAATTAGCGATGTGTTAAGTGCCGTACTGAGTTGGGGCTTCAGGGTACGCCTATGCAGCCAAAGGGAAACAAACAACCCCACAGCACTAAGGGTACGTCTACACTACGGGGGGGGGAATCGATTTCAGATACGCAAATTCAGCTACGGGAATAGCGTAGCTGAATTCGACGTAGCTGATCCGACTTACCCCGCTGTGAGAACGGCGGCAAATCGACCAGTGCGGCTCCCCCGTCGATGGCGCTTACTCCTACCTGGGCTGGTGGAGTACGCGCGTCAATTCGGGGATTGATTATCGCGTCCCGATGAGACGCGATAAATCGATCCCCGAGAGATCGATTTCTACCCGCCGATCCGGGCGGGTAGTGAAGACAAGCCCTAAGTCTCAGAGCCTGGGTCAACTGACTCAGGCTCATGGGACTTACGCTGCCAGGCTAAAAATAGCAGTGTAGATGTTTGGGCTCCGGCTGGAGCCCGGGGGCTCTGAAACCCAGCAAGTGTGGAGGATCTTGGAGCCTGTGATCCAGCTTGAGCCCAAATGTCTGCAGTGCTATTTTCAGCCCTGAAGCACATCCTCAGTCAGTCTGTTGACCCGGGCTCCGAGAGTCGCTGCTGCAAGGATTTTTTGCTGTGTAGACATACCCTAAGACATTGGACGACGACTCTGGAGAGCTGGATTCTGTTCCTAGCTCTGACAGACTTCCTGCGTCACTTTTCAGGTGCCTAGATACTACAGTGACGAGAGCCACAGACAAGCCCATAGTTAAAAATAATGAAAATATTTAATATTCACTGAAGAGTGATAAAATTTAGGGGTCTGAGCACACCTATCGACATAGGTATGTAGCAAGATGTCCAAATATTAAGGTATAGTCTACCTAAATCTGAACATCAAGACCTTGAACCGGTTTAATGTTATTACTGTCCCTACGGACGTGTTAATGAAAACAGACCATAAGCCAGAACATTTTCAGGACCCAAACAATAATGCTATTGCTAAGACCCCAGTTTTCTCTTTGCTCAGAATAGATTTCTGCGCTGAACCCGGATTCAAATTTGTAATGAAAACATCTCTGAATTTCCATGGGATTCAGTGAATTCAAACTATGTGCCAATAGTTCACTTCCTCAGCTTGTGTCGTATCAATCCACAGAGAATCATTCCCCACACATTTAACACCTACAGTTTTATATTACTGTACAAGAAGTCAATGGGAGCACTATGCAGGCATCTGTGGGTAGAATCTAGACTTTAATGTTGACACCCTTCCTGTATTTGCAGATGGTTATCATATCAATGCTATAGTGATCCTTCACTCCAGCTATACATACAGCACCACATTTTAAAAAGTGGTCCCTCAATCTACAAGCACAGTTTTTAAGCATGGTCCAAATATATATATTATATATATTATATCTACACACACACACACACACACACACACACACACACACACATAAATAAATAAAAACCACACATCCAGTGGGAATTTCCTTGTGTAAATCACACCTGATTTGCACACATTATGTTTGCCTGGAAAAAATTATGTGCATAAAATTGTAAGTGCAAATTTAGAAGCTGGGTTGAGACCACTTTGAAAGTGTGGGTCATGATCCTGCAAGTTCACATACATGTAAATAGTCCAAATGACTTCAGTAGAACTTTTAATGACTGGTCAGGTCAGTACTAGTTTGCAGGATTGGCCTCCGCTTGGCCAAAATAATTAGGTATTTTACCTTTTTTGTAATCTTATTGTAGGTCAATCCACCAAACCCTAACTCCTCTTTGATGTTTCTCTCTAGATCTCCTCCAATCTTTGCTGTCATATCAATACAGCCAAGTGACATGGGGAAATTGGGCTAGCTAGATCTATACTTCAGTACAGAAAGGATTGTCTTGCAGTTACAGCACGGGGGTTAGATTCCCAACTCTGCTGCAGTCTTTGGGCAATTCACTTAGCCCAGCTCCTCAAAGGTATTTAGGCAGCTATGACAAATATCTTTAAGGGTCTCTATGCCTCAGTTGCCCATCTTTAAAATAAGAATAATACTTCTTTGCTCCCATCCTTTGTCTTGTCTATTTAAATGGCAAACTCTTCAGAGTAGGGACTGTCTCACTATGTGGCTGTACAGTGCCTAGCACAATGGAACCATAACCTTGTCTGGAACTTCTATATGTACCACCATAACACAAACACTAAATAATGATATTAATCCAAAGTGAGTAAATTTCCTCTGCTAACCTACTGGTATATGGAAAATACTAGACAGAAGTCTGCTTGATATTGCTTATTTTGTCATTTAGGAAAGTTCTCTTTAATTATTTTTTCTTGCTGAAAGAAAGTCAGAAGTGTGCCAGTTTTCCAAACATTCCTTGCTTGCAATTTGAAAATAGATCTCCCCAGACACACCGCATGTGGTGCATTCTCCGCCTCCTGTGCATGGCATTAAACACGCACCATTTTTCCAAAGAGAGTGCAAATTCTTAATTGTAACAGACTTTTCCAAAGCACAAACTACCTCCTGGCTAATTTCTTTCAGTGGCGTAGTTTATCACTATTCATATACAGCAGTCAGATCAGTGTCTGTTTCATTACCCAGCTGATTTCTCTAGTTAGTTCTCTAGCAGCAGGTGTCCAAAATACAGCTTTGTTTAGTTCTGTCAGTGTTTTAATAGACAGACAAGGCTGCCCTCTGCCCCATTTTTGAATATTGGAACTTAAGGTGCACTAGCTGAAAACTTTCACCCTCTCCCTTCAATATGTCTACAGACAGGAATTTTCAGTTTCTGTACAGTAAGAGAAAGAAAATGCTGTTCTTTTATAAAATAATCAATGGGGATTTCTATTTTGCTTCACTCACTGTAGAGGTCTCTATACCCAGAACTATGATCCTGTGATATAATCCTCTCCCCATCCCCCCCACTTCAACAAAGAAATAAATTAAAAATAAGAAGCCTTGCCCTTGAAGTTTCTGATCATCCATTGAACTTTTTTTTTTTTAATTACACTTCATCCCCAGATAGAAAACTCTCCTCTTCCATTTATTGTATTGATCCTGAACTGAATACAGTAGAATACCTGTGCAACTGTTCAAATATGTGCAAACACTCAGTCTGTACATGGCATCTGCATTATATTAGGCCAGCACCTGTGAATGGAAGTCAGCATGACATGAACTAAGAAAATCGTTTAAAGGAAGACAAATTCCCATTTGCTTTTCAGTCACAGGTTTTAAGGCCAGAAGGGACGATTAGATTATCAAGTCTGACTTCCTGTATAACACAGATCATACAGTTACCCCTGTATTGAGCCCCCTAACTTGTGTTTTTCAGTAATGCATATCTTCCGGAAAGGCATCTAGTCTTGATTTGGAGACTCCAAGAGCCATTGCTTCTTGTTATGCCTTTCTTTGCTAGACGGAAGAGCCCTTTAGTGAAGATACTTTACACTAATTCAGTCATCTTCAATGTTCGTTTTGATACTCTAAGCAGACTGAGCTTTTTCATCGTAAGGCATTGTTCTCCAGGCCTCAAATAATTTGTCTCTCTCTTTTCTGCTCCCTCGCCAATTATTAAGCATTCTGATTAAAAGGTGAACACCAACTGGCCTCAGAATTGGAGTATTGGTCTCATCAAAGCTGTAAACATAGGTAAAAATCACCTCCCTATGCCTACCCCCGTTTACACCTCCAAGGATTGCATCGACCCTTTTCGCCACAGCGGCTTTCTGGGACCTCATATGAAGCTGCAGCCTCAGATACAGTAACTGGCCATAAAACTATAAGAATGGCAATGTGTACCAGTGTACAATGCTGTAGTTATACCATAGTGATGTTACATACATTAGGTATAATTGCTGGTGTGTCAGTGACGCAGTAGTTAGTGGCTTGTAGCTGTAGTTAAATTGTTGGAGAGGTCTCAGGGCCACTGTAGTTAAAGGCTTGTCAGTGTTTCCATTATAAAGTCTGAGTCTCTGGGTGTTTCAGCTTACATCAAGAAGAAACAGTCAGTATTTCGTTTGCCAGCCAGGATACAAATAGCTTTAGAGGTAGTAAATTAGCCTTCTGAGCCATTTTTGAATGTAAGAAACATTTTCCCAGTTATAGAAACTCTGGAAAGTTTCTGGGCATTTGTCTTACTAAAGACTAATGGTCTCTGCTGAAAGACCAAGAGGAGGAGGGAATCTATGGCCTTTTTTATTACTTGGAAATGCATAAAGAATATTTTTGTTGTTCGTTCCCTGCTTGATCAAGAATGCGAAGTCTTGTCTTCCCAAGTTTTGCTGGAGAGCTCCTTGGAGTTCCAGAGACCTGTAGGAAAGAGCGGTCTCAGCCCTTAATTGAAAGGCCAGGATGTAAAAATTTAACAAGGAGGCCTCTTCTCCCAACTGTTTGAAATGTGTTTGAGTTAAATGATTGTTAACAAAAGCAAACAAAACTAGTTTAAATAAATCACTTGGAGGGGGAGAATAGTGAAAAAAGAATAACTACATTCAAAATTGCAGGGAAACAGTCTTCACACAAACTTTTTTCTTATTGTTTTAGTAAGAAATAATTTTAATACCCTTTTATTAGGAAACCCTTTTTCTAAAGAAAGGATATAAGGGACGTTATGCAGTGTCTTTCACTCAGAAATGTTTGGTTTTAAGTGAAAATTAGAGTTACTAAGCCACACTTTGCTAGCAGTAGCTATCCCAGCATGTGCATGGTTACACTTCATACTTGAATGCATTCAGCTTCATGCCTAAGGCTAGGTCTACACTACGGGGGGTGGGGGTCGACCTAAGATACGCAACTTCAGCTACGTGAATAGTGTAGCTGAAGTTGCGTATTTTAGGTTGACTTACCTGGCTGTGAGGACGGCGGCGAGTCGACCGCTGCCGCACCGCCGTCGACTCCGCTTCCGCCTCTTGCTGCGGTGAATTTCCGGAGTCGACGGCAGAGCCATCGGGGATCGATTTTATCGCATCTTCACTAGACGCGATAAGTCGATCCCCAATAGATCGATTGCTACCCGCCGATCTGGCGGGTAGTGAAGATGTGCCCCAAGTCTCACCATGCACACAGAGCATGCTTGGACTGTTGTGACTTAATGCTATATTATGTCTCTCTCTTTACTGGTGGCACCTTAAATGCGTACTTCTCAAAATATCCAGGTGACAGCCAATGTTAAGTGACAACACTGCATGCTCTTATTTCAGAAATGCCATCATTTAGAGTCAATACTCTAGGAATGAGATAAAAATATGGCAGGCCACATCCATGGGTACAGAAGGGCCAAACAGAGAGAAGAGTTGGTCAATTCAGTACTGATGCATTACTAGTTTGGTGCAACTGTAGCTCCCTTTCAAGAATGGGAGTTAGTATTACTGGTCCACACTACCCCCCCACTTCGGACTAAGGTACGCAAATTCAGCTACGTTAATAACGTAGCTGAATTCGAATTACCTTAGTCCGAATTTACCGCGGGTCCAGACGCGGCAGGAAGGCTCCCCCGTCGATGCCGCATACTCCTCTCGCCGAGCTGGAGTACCGGCGTCGACGGCGAGCACTTCCGGGATCGATCCAGGATCGATTTATCGCGTCTAAACCAGATGCGATAAATCGATCCCAGAACATCGATTGCCTGCCGCCGGACCCTACGGTAAGTGTAGATGTACCCAAAGAAGCGGAAAAAAAACCCTTAAAAAAGCCGAAGGTAATGTAAGCTGTGCAGCTAATTTATCAATGGAGATCATATGACTAAATCCTTGCCCACCACACTGTCAGAAATATACCCATACAAATTAAAGAACTGTCGAATTAGTTTGGCAACATCGCTCTTTAGTCCTCCCCAGCCCATTCTGATCTGTTAATTAGACACTGTTAGGTCTAATCCAGGTGTGTGCAGGGAATTAATTGGTGTTTAAGTGATCAGAATGCTGGCTCAGGTGTGGGACCTGCTATCCTGCCCCTAAAGAACTTTCAAGCAAAACTCCTAATCAGGCACTAGCATTCACTAGCACAGACCCCTGCACCCATTGTGTGTGCCTCTGAAATTGATAAACGGGAACAAGAAGCTTTGCTAGCAAATTCCAATGAGGGATCCAGGCCTATGTAACATATGCAGGGCTGAGATGAATATAATCAGTAAATAAAAACATTTCTGTAAATGTTATCCAGACTGCAGGTTCAAACGTCCTCTCACACACAGGGCTATCTACAGCACTTGATCTGAACGTACATTCCTATTTTACATGAATTAGGAAGCTCCAAGACCTCTAATGGTTATACTCGTCTGCAATATTCCATCTTGCAAAATACCAGTTGTCACTAAATATGTGCAGGAACTAACCAGCTAGTGGGATTTTCAAAAGCGCTCTGTGTCAGCCTGGCTCTGCTTCCACAGGAGTTAATGAAAGTTTTACAGGGGCAGCACTAGGGCAATGCTAAGTGTTTTTGAAAAATCCCATGCTTCATATCTACCATACAATAGGCCCTAGTCAAAGTGTACCTTAAAGTAAGACATCTAAGCTGCCACGCTGTATCAGGATCAGAGATGACAGACTATCATATTGCAATGGTTAACATTTGTCAGTATGTGGCTTTGGGGAAGTTCACATACCCCTTATGTTAAACTTTCTTCTCTGGTTTTCATTTACAGCATTTTCCCCCTTTCAGATCTGCAATCCTGTATTTTATTGCTTCGATTTTAAGATTGTAGTCACTTGTATATTCTGAGTCAAACTTTTAGGATATTATCAAAGGTGTTAACTATCGTTGGAAGGACATCCTTATTTAATTAATTATTGATTCTGTTACAACAGAGTAATCCACAAAGGTTTGGCCTTCCATATAATCGGCTGTATTTTAAAACTTATTGTTCATTCACAATGAAAGTACAAAATAGATCAAGATATGAAAGCAAGTATATAGCATGACACTAACCAAAGCAGAAAATACAATTTAACTGGACTTTTACTTTAGCTTCCCACGTTGTTTTTAACTTTCCTTGTCTTCTGGATTGATGAAGTTTAAACAAATAGTTTAAAACTACACTAGTTTCCCTCCTTCTCCTCACCCCCATATCACAATCCATCTGTTTCTCCTAGTTCTACTTGACCTTTCAGTGAAGTTATATGGCCAAATTCGCCTTGTCACTAACTCCATTGATTTCAGTGTTACACCAGGGATGATTCTGGCCCTTTGTAACAGAGTTAGATGCCTCCTGAGCTCCCCCTGGTGGGGAGAGTTGGCTCTGCAGCACCCTGGTTCACTTTCCCCTCTTGGACTCCTTGATCACTCACAAAAAGCTTTTCTCTCTGCTCCATAAGATCCTTCCTTAGGGTCTGGCTTTATTGGCATAAAGTTCAAAAGAAACAGAAAAGACTCTTCCCCCAACCTTATGCTGGGCAAAACCCCTCCTCCCTGAAGTACTGTCTTAGGATCTTCCCTGCAAGAATCTCACTCCCAGGCCTTCCTGCCTGGAACTTGTCTGACATCTCAGTGTCTTCTTTGTTTTAGCAAAAAGCAACAAAGAGTCCTGTGGCACCTTATAGCCTAACGGATGTATTGGAGCATAAGCTTTCGTGGGTGAATACCCACTTCGTCTGACGCGTCTCTTAGTCTATAAGGTGCCACAGGACTCTTTGTTGCTTTTTACAGATCCAGACTAACATTGCTACCCCTCTGAAATTTGTTTTAGCAGACCACTCCCAGCCCTTCCTACCTGGAGCAACTCACCTGGAGTCTCGGGGCCTTTTCTGCACAAGCCGCCCTCTCTCATTCTCCGCAGTCTCACTACATCTTCCTCTGGCTCTGGCTTCCAGGCCCGAACTCTTCCACCTGGTCAAGGGTTTCCTGCAGGAGCCTCAGGTCACTACAGCCTCCTCTGGCTCTTTGTAGGGTGTCTACACTGCAGCCTCTTCATGTTTCCAGGCACACAGATATACCCAGCCTTCCCTATTGTCCACATTATATTAGGGAACATGCAAGATCCCAAGCTAGCTAGCTCATCTGACAATGTAGGTATTCTCCTGGATGAGTGATCCAACCCTGTACCTGCCCATTTTGCAGTATGGATGCATCAGTAGAGACCAGCTGTCTCTATCAGCCCCCATCAAGAGGCTGTTAATGAGGCACAGGTGCGCTAGACCAGTTTCCTCTTAAAAGGCCCAGTCCACCCTATGACACCCTTTAACAATGAATTTCCAACATCACAGTCATACCCCATACTCTTGTCATTATTTATGAGGTACTAGACTATGGCATCATAAACAGAGGACCATAATTTCACTGCAGGATAAAGTAGGGGATAGAGCTGATTGGAATATTTTAGACAGAGTGAAATTTCATCACAATAAGGTATTTTGTTGAAGTCAAAATATTTGATAGAGATATAGCAGTTTTGACAAGGTGTTGGTTGGGAAGGTTTTGAGGTCTAGGGCTCTCAGGAAACTTCTGACCAGGGTGTGTGAGAGAGAACCTGAGCTTTTCAATTGGAAAACAGACATTTTGACAATTCTCTTTCACTCAGACATTTGAAAAGGTTTGGTTTTGTTCCAATGCAAAAGGAAAATCTCAGAAATTGTCATGAAACAAAATTGTCATCCTCTGGGCAGCTCCGGTAAGGGAGTTGGTGATGGAGGGCACATCTTCAGGCCAGCTTGCTCCCTTTAGAGAGAAAACCCATGGGAAGAATCTTGGAGGGGAGAAAATGCTGTGAGTTTTGCCCACTGGGGGATTGCCTCCCCTTTGCCCCCCATTAGAAATGATTGTTCCATCCCTTTTCACAGGGTGTATGAATTATTTTATAGATTTCCTTTGAAATTTGGAAGGGATAGCGTGTTTCATTTTGGGCCATTGGTCACCCATGAATCCCTGACACTGCAAGGAGCAATAGCTGGAAGATGAAGCTAGATAGAAATACAGGCACAAGTTTTTAGTACTGAGGGAATTAATAATTGGGAACGTAGCTTGTATAAGATTAATTCTCGATCACTTAGTCTTTACTCATAAAATTGGCGTCTAAAAAAAATATGCTCTAGTTCAACCACCAGATATGACTTGATTCAGGAACTAGTGGGTGAAATTCTATGCCCAGACTAGATCAGGGATTCTCACAACAAAAATTTTGGTGACCTCAGAGTGTGGCCACCAACCCTTGCTGGTGGGCACTCTGACAAATTTTCCTAAAATACTTAATTAACTTTAGGAAAAACAAATAAATATGCACATATACATGTCCAAGTGATTGTAATTTATTTATGTAGGGTTTTGTTTTTTTTGCAGACTCAATAATAAAAATAATGTACAGTTTTATTTTGGTGCCCCCGGCCCGCACTGCCTCCCCCGGGTTTCCCATCACCCGCTGGGCCCTGCTGCTTCTCCCCCCTCAAATTGCCCTGCGCTTCCTTCCATGGCCTCGCACCCCAGGCTCATCCCACTCCTTGACTCTTGATCACAGCGCCTGGTAAGATCCACCCTGCTGAAGAGTGGAGAGAGAGAGTGTGTGGGTGGGTGGGTGGCCTGGAGCCCACCACCGGAGCCCTGAAGCTGGGGTGGGGTGGGGTGGGGTGGGGTGGGGGAGAGGAGGAGGAGGAGGAGGGAACCAAAGCCTGCCCCTGGCTGCAGCAGGGAGGGGCCGCTGGTTTGGGTCCCCCATCTCTGCCCAAGAGGGTGTTGTTGGTGCAGGAAATACCCCTGGTGGCCGCATGCAGCCACAGAGGCCACATTTGAGAAATGCTGGACTAGATGATCATAATGGTGCCTTCTGGCCTTATAGTCTATGAAGTCCAATATGCCATGCTAAACATAATCTAGACAGAGTTCAGAGGCAAAGTGTCATTCTGCTTTTGTACAACCCGGTTTTTACTCATATTTACTACTTTCTGTATTTGGAGGCATTTAAAGAATAATAAATTTGAACTTACTGCATGTCGTACTTTATTCTACCAAGAGATCTATTGTTAAGGAACTTTATGAAAGATGTTCAGTGCATTAATAAGCTTTTTGTTGCAGACTGTGTTAACCGTTTAAATACCAGGAAAGAATTATTTGAATACGGGGTGAAAAATGTTGGTTTTTCTACACAATGTTATTTCCTGGCGATTTCCAGAGGAAAAGTGCTAAATGGCACAATCCTCTGCAGGGATAGTACAGCTCTGCAACACATTCAACCCAGGACTGTGTGCAAATCACACAGTGTAGCCCAGCGTGTCACACATTATTGATAAATAAAAGTCTAAATGGGATCTGATATCCAGGCTCATCAAAGGGAAAGCATTTTTAAAGAACATTACACCACAACAAAAGCATTCCCAGTAAAGTATCTGGCATTGGTGAATTGTTACAATTCATGCCGATTTCTCAGAGTGCAAGTTACTGAAGATAACATCTGAGAAGTGAAAACAAAACTTGAGTGCACCTGTGAAAAAACAGATTCCATTAGCAGCTCCCTTATGAACTTCTATTCTGCTGGTTTGAACTCCTGGCAGTGATATTTTCTGACGATATGAGTAATGATGAAATGACAAACAAATTAAACCAACAGAGTCTCCATTTCATTTACAAAGCGCCTTTCCCATTACTTACCATTGCAAAGGAAACACAAGACCAAAACATCTGGTCCTGTAGCTGGGCTTCCAGCCAAAGCTTTAAAGTCTGCCACTGAGCTAAAACAACCGTCGCCTAATCTCAGCATTGTCCTTAGCCCTTTTAGTGCTCATCCTCCAAAGCTAGACCGAAGAAAGAAAACTTCTCTCAATGTCTTTTCTTCAGGTGTGGTGCCTGATACTGCAGCTGCATTCTGAGGAGGGGGCTGTGGCAGCTTGCCTCACAAACCCACCACTTCCTAAAGGCAATGAAGACTCAAGCTGGGGAAGAGAGGTGCTCCCCTATCATACCTCACCGCAGGCGGCTTTTCACACATATACAGTTCTGTGCTTGCGCACCACCATAGGAGTCATCAGTGCGAAGTCACCATTGATTTTGGAAAATCTGAAACGTTGTGAGCCCAGAGAAGAAAGAGAATGTGGAAAAGCCTGGAGCTTTCCCCACTGACCTGCATTAAGTTACCTCGAAACTTTCAAGCGTGGGAAGCTTTTTTTCTTAAAACCGGTATCTCAAAAGCTATCAACTCTCTGACTATTGGGGATTAGGGAGACTTTCATGAGAGGCAGATTAACCCTCATTGACCTACAATGGGGTTTCTTGCACCTTCTTCTGAAGCACCTGGCGTTGGCCACAGTCAGAGAAAGGATATTGAACTGTATGGACCACTGGTTTTGATGCAGTCTGATAATTCCTATGTAGCAAAGACAGCGTAAAAGGGAGAGCCTGCTCACTGGGGGTGAGAGAGTATCACAGCCCTTACTCTGCAGTGCCGGGTAGGGTGACCAGACAGCAAATGTGAAAAATCAGGACAGGGGGTGGGGGGTAATAGGAGCCTATATAAGAAAAAGACCCCAAAATCAGGACCGTCCCTATAAAATCGGGACATCTGGTCACCCTAGTGCCGGGGTATAAGGACTTTCTTACTCTCCTGCTCAGGTTGTGACTCCAGCAGCAGGGCTCTCCCTCCCCTCAGGAAGATGCTTTTACCACTGAACGGGCCTTCATGGATCGCAGTCTAAGGTGCCCATCTCTCCCCAGTCCTTGTACAGAGAGCCGAGGCGCTTCGCTCGCCCGTCTCCCCCCAGTCCTTGTACAGAGAGCCGAGGTGCCTCGCTCGCCCGTCTCCCCCCAGTCCTTGTACAGAGAGCCAAGGCTCCTCGCTCGCCCGTCTCCCCCCAGTCCTTGTACAGAGAGACGAGGTGCCTCGCTCGCCCGTCTCCCCCCAGTCCTTGTACAGAGAGCCGAGGCGCCTCGCTCGCCCGTCTCCCCCCAGTCCTTGTACAGAGAGCAGAGGCACCTCACTCAGGCTTTGTTCATTGCTTTGTTGTTCCTGTGATTTTTCTAGATGCCCAAAAGTTAGGCATTGCAATGCTCAGCATTGCATCGCCTAAGTTCCTTTGTGACTCCAGCCCTTACAGTCTACCTGTAAAATAACACATAGTGGAAGCACAAGGTTATGATTACTGTAATATGCAGCAGTCACAGCACACCATTATTCAGTGTTCTGTGGTCATCACAGCATATGTGGGTTTAAAAGACAGATTTGAAAATGGATAATTTAGTGGTCTTGCAGATTTTTTTTTTTTTTTTTTTTTACACGGAGCTCCTTCCATGCAAAAGGGGTAGCCCAGATAAGAGCACAAAGCTCCAAGGAGTCACCCAGGAAGCTCTGTCTACTAGCTTGTGAGAGCTGAATGGATTGTGGGGCAAAATGATTTGCACCAGGATTTAGCTTTTTATACTCAAAGCTGTTTTCCTAACTGAGCATGCCTGTATTTTTCCACCCTCCAGATGCCACAGCACCTGGAGAAGAACACAGCAGTGGCTCCTCTGAAAGTGATTCAGTGTTAAACCATGAATTTTCTGGGAAGAACTCACTGCTACATACTAGCAGGTCCTGCCACCCTGTTTCATGCACCCACACCACACCTGGGTTCTCATGATCAATTGTCTCTCAGGCACCTGAGTTGACACCACAGTAAACTGCTAACCTGATCCGTAACAGCCTAAAATGGTGGAGGAACTGTGGGGAAGAGAGGTGGTTTCTCTTTTCATTAAAGAAAATGCACAGCTCCCTGTGAGAGACAGTGATAGCAATGGAATTGCTGTTTAAGTGCCAGTAGCAATTACATTATTAAATAGTTTGTGTGTGACTGCTCTGAAAGGCATTTGTTTTGTTGCTGAACAAAAGAATGACATTCTGATTTCAACACTCTCTTTTAAACAGCTATTACCGCTCTGAACGCTGGGGAGTATTTCTTAAATTAGGCATGCCACAGCAGATGTGGTAATGTCAGGCTCAGCTATGCTCACCTGTAAGCCATTTTGTGCAACTTCTTAGCAGACAATCGGAAGTGCCTTTGTCCCCCCCAAGACTCATAGCTGACAAAATGAAGCTGCACACCTTGATAAGCTCAATGAAAGCTCTTTTCTTCTTCAAATAGAGAAAACCCAGGCAAGCCCTTTAAGAAAAGAAAGAAGAAGAAAAAAGACCTTGGAATGGGAAATGGGGCTCATAGGCAGAAAATGCATTAGAGGCCTTTGTGTTGGTCTTTGGATGACAATGCTTAGAACGCTAAACTTGGCCTTTTTAAGAGCAGACTGCCAGGTCTGTTCTAAATAAGCCACATTTATGAGGCCAGTATGTCCAAAAGAAACACACTTCATAAAAGCAGAAAATGTGTAAGCCAGCTCCCAGCACAAAAAAAGAAAATCTCTATGACAAAGCTACTAGTATTCAGCCCCTGTATAAACACCATTCTCAAAGACATAGTGGTCTAAAAAAATAGTACGAGAAGGCAATAATGCTAGCCAGTTATTTATACATGTTTCCATTCTTCCCAAAAGGAAAAACCACAAAGGTTCCCTTCGCTGGATGTGGAAACATAGCTGATAAAGAGACGTTGGAGGTGCTCAGCAGTGGGACATGCAGTTACTATTAATATATTAGCTTACTAAAAAGGTATAATTTTTTTTCCAAAGAAAGATCGTATGTGTTCTTCTGCTTCCTGCTCACCAGGGGCAAACATCTCTCCATGCAGACCTACAGTATATTGTGGTTTTTCTAATGCAGAGATTTTATTTGTTTTATTTGGCCTTTTCCTTTCAGGGATATAAATCCTAGTCCATCCTCAAGTTGCCCTTAAAAAAAAAAGTCATAACTGAAGGGCTCAGGGCTGTTTATGGGGAAAGATCTTGGCCCGGATTTTAACCTGCCCATCACAAAGGCACCCTTTGCTATCAGGCTATTGTCAGCATAACTTAAATAGACCAAAAGAAAATCTTTGTTTGAACTCTTATAAGGAAAGAAAAGCCCAGAAGGGAACATGTTCTTCTTTGTGGGAGGAAAGTCCAAATCCTGTCCAAGCTCCTTTTGTTTTGATCAGCTATACACTTACATTGCTGCCAGGGAATGCAGCGAAAACATCCACGCAGTCTAGTTTTCTTGGATAAGAGTTTCACCTGTTTCCCTGGCACTGTAAAGAACAATGTCATGCGCTCAGTTTGGCCTGCTAACCCCCAAAAGGCAAAATGCACGCTTCTTCCTTATGGGAGGTCTAAATTAGACAAGCCATTTTATCACGTTCCTAACTCACCAGGCCTCTCAGGGTAGGACTACACGGGGATAAAAGACCCATAGCACAGGCACGGCTGGCCTGGATCAGCTGACTCCAGCTACAGGGCTCAGGCTGCTTGGCTATAAAATTGCAGTGACCCTCCCCCTTACGGGGTCCTCGAACCTGGGCTCCAGCCCGAGCCTGAACATCTTCATGGCCATTTTATAATTGTGCAGCCCAAGCCCGAGTCAGCTGACCCAGGGAGCCGTGGGTCTTTCATTGCAGTGTAGCTCTACCTCACCTGTCACGTCAGAGAATCTACGTGTGTGTAGGGCCCAAGCTTGTCCATCATGCCCTACTACAGCCTCTAGCCTAGAGAGATCACTTTGTATTACTCATCCTCACCCCACTGCTAGTCAGTATATGGGGAGCCCTGTGTTCAGCAAATCACTGACACCTGAGACTCCCTGCTTCAGGAAGACTAGAGCTGCGAGAGCCCCAGGACGAAAGGTCTCCAAGGATGGGGAAAGGAAGAAAAGGAAGGAAAACACTGGAAATCCTCAGAATCCCGCCCCATCTATAAGGGCACTACATAGTGTCGCTGTGGTGTTGTAACCACCAGGAACTTGACGGAGACTGCAAACTCATTCCATACATAGTGCCTGCTCCAAAGCCTATTAAGTCAATGGTAGTCTTTCCAATGACTTCAAGGGGCTTAGAGATAATCACCAGAGTGCTGGTTAAAGGCAACAAGAAGTGAAGTTCCATTTTCTTTTACGTATGTACTATTTCGGTTTGGAAACTTGCACATGGTTTGTGTGGTATGAGCTACAATATGCTACTGGTAACATTCTGGTTTTCTATAAAGGTAGGATTTCCATTTGTGTGTTCCTGTAAATATGGGCACTGAATAGTTGTCACAGGGAAGTATCTGCTAACATTCAGAAATACCTGTCTTTTATGTTCTCTGTTTGCGCAGCGCCTAGCACAATGGGGTCCTTGTCCATGACTGGGCTCCTAGGCTCTATGATAATACTAAGTAGTAGGATTCACTAAGACTCAGAAACAGAACAATAGCTGCATATTTTCTCTGCTAGGGAAACTGGCCCCCTGAAGGACTTTGTTGTAGTCGTTTTTACCCAGCAGCCACAGAACTCAGCACAAATACTCTTGCAGTAGAAAAAGAATTAGTGGGTGAAATTCACTTCAGCCTCATAAATCCAGCTGCATGAGAGTGTGTGTTACTGGTAGGGCAAAATCTAACCCCAGCTGGGACAGGGGTGCATTGAAACCACCTTTTCCTCCCGCTACTAGTACTCCAGTCTATGGGCTGAAACAATAGCTGCAGTGCCTCTTCAGTGGTTACCAGATGGTGGGGCTAGGCTTATTGGAACCATGTTATCTCAGATCCTCTGTCTACCCGCAGTACAACTTTCCAACCCAACCTACATGGGATCAGGGCAGAGATCCCCTCCAAAGCATGCCAGGGGTTTGGAGCCCTCTTGTATAGCCACTCTGCTGACACTTCCCTGCCATCCCGACCCCAACACTCATAGAGAAAGAGTCCCACCTTAATGTTTCAAAGGGTTTTGAACAGGCCCTTCAGACCAAGATAAAATACTTGGATAATATTGTGATGGGTGCAACATACATACCTAAATAGAGAGAGAAATAATAATAGCGACAGATTTAATTCTGGGTGGCTAGACAAATCTGTCTTTAATGTACAAATCCTTTGCTATGGACATTGTCACACCACCAAATTACTTGTAGTATAATGACTAACTAATTGCTGGAGCACCACATGATGGTGATGTTTGCCCTTTTATCACATTGAGGTATCTCTTGTTGTGAAGGGGTTTGAAGACTCCAGGTCGGCATTATACACAAGACAGTCAGTCACACACAAAAAAACCTTCAGATTAAATCTGATCTCAAGGGCAAAGCTACAATTATTAGTACTCCTGTTTATAAGCAGACTGCTCTAATCTTTTCCTTACAACTTTCCTCCCCCATCTGTTATCCATCAAGGCAGGGAAGTTGGGAGAAACTGTGCAGATGGCTTTAGGGCAACCTACATTTTACACTAAGCAGCATTCTAGCCTGCTATATATTTCATGGCAACATAACAGTGACTTGCCCGCTTTTTCTAACCCATTCTGTCTGCTACTAAAAAGCGTAGTCTTTTTTGCTCTGAAATCCACAAGACAGCATCTTTCTCCGCCTCCTCCCCTTAACTATGGGCTCCCTTGTGATGAAGGGTGCAACATTTAGTTCTAGTGCCAGAAGATTAAACTTCTGTCCTCTGGGTTTGATACTTGGACAGAGTCACAAAAGGAAATGAGTGCTAAGTGGCCACTGCATGCCAGGCTCTATTGAAAGATCCTTCTTGTAACATATGCCAAGAGAGTAAACAAGGGGATATTTGGGGCTTTTGCACTGAGGAGCATTACATTTTCCTAAAACAAAGCTTCCTCAGCTTCACCATAAGGCTTGACTCTTTAGAGAAGTGAGGCAATTCATGACAATTTAAAAAAAAAAAACCCACATACAGCATCCTTCTATTCAGTGGGAAGGAAAAGGCAGGCAAGCAGTAGTGGCAAGAGGCCCACAGGTGATATGAAACAGATTAACGGATGTGTCTGCCATGCAGTTGGGCAGTACAAAAGGACAGCGCAATATTGGGCTGCACTCACACAGACGGATCACGGAGCAGGGACACAATAGGACTGTACAAGATATTCACCTAGATTCTAGGAGCAAACTCCTGGCCATCGAAGGCATCGCCGCTTTGCCATTGATCCAATGAGGACAGAATTTCATGTCACCAGAAGCTGAGGTTTGTTATGCATCAGAATCAATGAACCACATCCCATGCTTGGAAAAAAGATCCCTGTCCTGGCCCCATAGAGTTTGCTAGGCCTATTGGACAGCCCAGAGGGTTTCCCTTACCATTCACAATGCAAGTTTCCCCACCATATGCCACCTGGGCAAAGCACTAGGCAATATATCCTTGTAAACAATCCTGTAGAGGCTGGTAGATGGACTACATGGCCTCACGGGTCAGGCTAGCTGCAAAACAACAAGCCTGTTTCATCAAAAAGTTCAAGGTTTTGACGTGTGTCTTGATTCCGGTGTGGAATGCGAATGACACCTTTCAAAAAATGTTATGAAAAGAATTGATTGTATAGTGCAGTGCCAGGGCATTTGGGAGAGCCAGGTTCAAGTTTCTGCTCTGCCTGATTGAGGACTTGAACTATCCCCCAGGCTATTCTGTGTGTTCTCAGTCCAGAAATTCCCACCCTGGACCTCAGATACCTTCCCAAAGTTTTGTCAAAACAAATGGCGTTTCCACAAAACATTTCGGTTTCAATGGAAGAAAGTTTTGTCCGGGAGAGGTTTGTAGGAGTGAGGCAACAACTGACATAAATCATTAGAATATCGCAAGAAAGCCCATTCTCCTGAGATTTCCAGGCCAATTTAGCAGACCTTAAGATTCCAGTAAGTGTCTGAATTGAAATCTTAAAGGGGCACTCGCCTCACTAATCTCTAAATTGTGAGATGTACTTATCACCTGAACAAACTGTGGAACAAAAGTCCAGTTAACTTATTGCTGTAAAAGAAATAACCATGTGCCACAACAAACTCCCTCGCCTCTCTATTATGGTTATGGGTATATGTAGAGCATCTTCACATCTGTGCACTAGCTTGGAAAGCCACTGACTGATAACCATGGGTACTGGACTGATGGATGCTATAAGACAGAGGTGTAAACCTCAGCATATCAGTTTAACTTCTTTCTGACTGATAAGTGGAACAGCCAAACTGCAGAACACATAAGCCTATGCAAGAGCACATTCTGGTCCCGTTCACATTTAGCCAGTTAGAGGCATGTACTAATTGCTGAGTGGGTAAAAATAGTGATTGTTAAATACTGTAGTGATTAGTCTTTTCAAAGGCAAAGCACCATGGAAATTCATAAGGCACTCAGATGTTCTTGGAAGAATGCCTTGAGGTTTGCTCTGAAATAGGGATGTAAATCCACCTGCTTTTTGAAGTGCCCTTTGTAAACTGGATTTATTTTTCTAGGAAGCCATTGTTATGCTCTGCATAGGAAGCTCTGAGAATAAAGCCCTTGGTATTTCTTACCTCAAAGATTTTAACAGCACACTCCATCAAAGTAAATATTTGTAATTTAGTTATTTAGTACCATTGGTGGTTATGATGCCTTACAGATACACAGTCAGATTTTTTCCTTTAATTACACTCCAGCAATCTCCTTGAAGTCAGGGCTCTACAGGTGTGACTGGGAGGAGTTCTTGACCCACATATTTTTAGGCATGTACCCATGTTACATATATTCACTAATGAAAAGAGATATCTTTCCCCCAGTTTCTGAGAAGCCCAACAAGTTGAGTCCAGTCTAATTTGCAAAGGGTGGTCATCATTCAAATGTTATTCACTCACATGTTGTGATTTAAGATATCTGTTGTAAGGTGAGAGAAAGGATGGTCTTGTGGTTTGAGAAATGGACTGGGACTGAGAAAATCCAGAATTCCTGCTTCTGCAACAAGTTTTCTTTAGCAAGTCACTCTGTGCTTCAGTTCTGCATCTGTAAAATAGGGTCAATATTACTCCTTTGTCTCTTGTCTATATAGATTGCAGATTGTTCGTTTAGGTATTAAGATTTTCTCTTGTTGTGAGTTTGTACAGTGCCCAGCACAAAGGGGTCCAGATTAGAAATGAGTGAATAATGGATTTTTTCAGTTTGGGGGCCAAACCAAAAAATCTGAAAAAAATTCAGTTTGATTTGAACTGAAACTAGTTTTTTCAAAATTTATGAAAAACTGAGTTTTTTCATTTCATTTTGGCCATTTTGGGGGGTTTCAGACTTTTTAAATTGACCAAATATAAAAATAAAGTGCCATTTCAAAATGAAAATTCAAAACAAAATATTTCACAATAAAAAAACAACATAAAATGTTTTTAAATAGTTGAAAGAAAATGTTTCAACTTTCTCAAGGGGTTGGGGGGGTTGTTGTTGTTTTTTGGACAAAACTCTTCATTGACCTCAGGTTGAGTTTGAAAATAGTGTCAGAGTCCTGAAAATTACATTTTTTGTCAAAACAAAAAAAACTACTTGCCGAAATCTTTTTGCCCAGCTCTCATTCTTATCTCAGTTTGGGCTTCTAGGCCCTACCACAATGCAAATATTGAATAAATAGTTGCGCTGTTATCATTTTGTTGAATACAGTCCAATTTCTATTCTCAATTTATCTCCTTAATGCATGGAATTCACACATCACCCCTAATTGAGATGAGAACAGGCTTCGGTTCCCCATAAAGGTCATTTTAGATGATCTAATTTTTTAGCTCCCTGTCTGAGAAGATATTTCATTCTCTTTCTAATGGTGCAGCCTTTATCCACCAAGAAATAAAGATCACCAGTGTGCGAGCAGATTTTATATTCTATGAAACAATACGCTAAGACGGAATCATGACAGCTAATCCTTACCATGCACAACTCTTAGTACAAGGAATGTCAGATTCTGAGGATATTGAACAATTACAAAAAATTGTTGGCAATGACATTCTTTGTTTTGAATGAGTGAAGTGCTAATTCCTTATAATAGAACTACCTGTCACGCTGCCACTCAGGAATTAAATTCATGTTCCTCCTTCAAGCTTGTACTTATTTGGTAACATGGCAACCTTTATGGAAAATAGTATTTACATGTTTGGCAATTTAGCTGCAATGTTAATGAAGTGGGGAGAGAGAGCATGAAATGGGGAGGGAAGAGGGATGGAATGCAAGAGGCGTGACAAATTTTAAAATCTCAACATGAAAGGCTGCTTCCAAAACCATCTGCCAGGCTGCTGAGGTGATGAGTTTCTAAATGTAAGTCGTTTTTTTTTAAACACTCCATTGAACTATGGAGAAGGCTTTAGTGATCCATCACAGGCACAAGAAACAGAGTGAAAGACTGATTCACGCAGCCTCTTTTCTCTGATGTACTTCGTGCTGAGAATCCTGTCCCAGTCATTTGTTCCTCTGCAAAGTGGATCTAAAGGGCTACCAGATCAGACAATCCATGGTAGAAGCATACCTTCCCTGCACACCCCTGAGTATGCCTCAGACCTTCACTGAAAAGCTTTTTGATTCATGAGTGAGTGAGATACCATTAAAAGTGGCCCTTGTAGTGATTCACCCTAAGGAAAACACATATGGAGGAGGCAGCAGCACTTCGCCAGGTTTGGGACCACTATTCAAAAGAGATTTTTCTTCCGGTACATTCCTCCCATATTATCAGAAGGCCACATTTATCCTTCAGAACAATTTTAATAGGTCTGGTCTTAAACCTGCATGTTAGACCCTTAAAGCCTGAGAACCAGGATATTACAGTTTCCACGCCTGTAAGATGTCCTTGGAAACACTTCACATCTTTGGTGTTAAGAGCAAGACGTCTTAGGCCCCGATTCAGCAGGTACTTAGGCTGGTACCTATGAGCCGTCCCGTTCAAACTGAATTGGGGTCTTACATTGCAGGTAGAGATGGGTAGGAAGCCTTGGGAAATTAAGAAGTGTTTCGTAGGTTATCTATGTCCAAAATCTTTAAATTCTGTAATAATAATAAATTAATGAAGATATCCCATCTCCTAGAACTGGAAGGGATTTTGAAAGGTCATTGAGTCTAGCCCCCTGCCTTCACTAGCAGGACCAAGTACTGATTTTTCCCCAGATCCCTAAGTGGCCCCCTCAAGGGCTGAACTCACAACCCTGGGTTTAGGAGGCCAATGCTCAAACCACTAAGCTATCCCTCCCTCCATCCCAGCTAATGGGTCCATTACTCTGAGTCCAGCCTTCTGCCAGAATGCACATATGTGTAGAAGGGGCACGTTAACACAAGGTCGGCATACTATTTGAAGGAAGCCATGACCTTTTCTTTTGAAATCTATTCATTGCTAGAATTCAATAGAAATATTTTAAACTGAAAAGAAAAGGGGGAAAAAGTGCCTAGCTGCTAAGGCACTACTTGCAGGGGTTCCAAAAAACCCCAAACCCCCCAAATAAAATAAATACATTAAATGAAATAGACTCATAGACTCATAGACTTAAAGGTCAGAAGGGACCATTATGGTCATCTAGTCTGACCTCCCGCATGATGCAGGCCACAAAAGCTGACCCACCCACTTTCCCTTAACTCAGCTGTTGAAGTCTCCAGATCGTGATTTAAAGACTTCAAGTCGCAGAGAATCCTCCAGCTTGCGACCCCTGCCCAATGCTGCGGAGGAAGGCGAAAAACCTCCAGGGCCTCTGCCAATCTACCCTGGAGGAAAATTCCTTCCCGACCCCAAATATGGCGATCAGTAGAACCCCGAGCATACAGGCAAGATTCTCTAGCCAGACCCACATTTTACCAGCGATGGCACTTTATTACCTAATTGACTAAAATAGATGATATGTTAAGATCTGAGACACAGTTTGTTAATCAGAAAGTTAGGAGCGGGAGAGAGTAATTTGCTCTTTCCCCTAAGACTATTAGAACACTGGATCAGGTGTTTACTAAATTGGAGGTATTGTTTGGGGCTAATACTCCTGTACTGCATGGGAGGAAGTCTATGGGTTTTCTTCAGCCCCAAAAAACCACAATCCTAGTGAAAGTGTATGGGAATTTGCTTTCAATTCATAGGAGTTAATGACCAGACTAGCTAAGCATGACCCCAATGGCATCCAGGAGCCTGATAAAACGTTGCAGAATTACTTGGTGACAGGTTTAACAGAACCCAGCCTTAGATAGTAGCTTAGGGGAAATGAGACTATGACCTTTTCTGAAGGTAAGCAGGAGACATTATGTAGGTAAGGGGAGAAAAACTCAAAGGTGAATGTCTGGCTTTGCGAATGGTTCGTCTGCACCGGTGCATTGGGAGTGAGAAAGACTTGTGAAATGAAAAAGCAAAAGACTAGGTGGGCAGTGACTGGGTAAATTTGAAGTGACGTTTGTCAAAAATTGGAGAAGCTAAGGGGAGGATGTGGGAATGAAAAAAGGTACAGAATGTTTCCCAAATATTAATAAGGGCCACGTTTTCCTCTGATTTGCATTCCCAGGGTTTCATTCTCTTCTAACTTACACCAGTGTAAATCAGGTGTAACTCCACTGAAGTCAGTGAGAGAAGTGAAAGGAGAATCAGGTCTCTAAGCTTTTACCCCTCTGTATCTTTAATGCATATACTGCACTCGATCTGTGCATGGAACGTTCATGGTCGCTCTCTATATAACAGAAATGCAGAAAATACAGGAAACCGTTTCAATGCAGATTAGAGAGAATTTTGCCCTAAAGATGTATGTAGCCAGACTAAGTCTTTATTTCTTTTTTCTTGTAACAGACTAAGTTAGGGCAAGATTTTAGAAGATATTTAGGTGCATAACACCCCTCAGTAATGAATGTGGTAGCAACTAGTGTTAGGCCTAGTCTTATTAAAGAGCTTCACAAATCACCTTGAAGAAGACCTAAGCAAATTTGCAGATTATATTAAACTAGAGGAATTGCAAACATCAGGGAGGACAAAGAAATAACTGAAATGGACTTTGGGAAAATAGAAACTTGAGCAAAGCAATAAGATTACACTTGGTATAATGCAAGTTAGTAGATCTGGGTGAAAATCTCAGTGCCGCCAGGAGGTCCAGCACAGAAGGCAGTTTTGGGGCTGTTTGAGGGGCCAAAACAGTCACTCCCAGAAATTAGAGCCATCCCAGGCTGCTTATGGACTACAACATAGCTCTGAATTGCCTTAGCTCCATGTAATCCAAGCCTGCCCCCCAGCTCCACACCAACACATCTCCTACTCTGGGGCTTATACACAGGGCAACAAAGGCCCAGCACGCCTAAGCCAGGTAGATTCTTGGGTACTTGCAGCACATTACAACTGTTATATGCTGCCAGAGCAGTGTATAGGGGCTGGAATGGGGGACAGTCTGTCATCTAGAGGTAACAGAGAGACACAGATTTGTCTTGTGTGGTGGGGAGTAGAGAGATTGCTAATAAAGAGTAAAACTGACTTGTCCCAAGATTGCCAATCATTCTTCCTCTCCCTGCTGGATACTGTTTGACCAAGCTCTGTCACGGTGCCACATTTCAATGGTTTCAATTCTATCTGGAACCTGGCAATGCAAAAGATTTTCGAAAGTAAAATGTAACAGAGAGAGGAAATAAAAAAAAAAATACAATGTTGTGGCCTTCCAGAAAGTTTAGGTTTGATTTGCGGTGAAGGTTTTTGGGAGGGCAGCAGGCAAGGGTGGGCAAGGTGATCAGGCCTGGGTCACTAAACCATCCTGTCCTGCTGATTGCACGTTGATCATATCACAACAAACACATTGTTCAGGGTTTCTGTATATATAGCACACAGACGCCACAGGAAGAATGTAGCCTAATCAGAGTCAGACAGATTAGAGACAACAATAAAAAAATGAGTTCACTAAGGCAGATGTGTTAGACTGTCTCTGAAGCTGGGAGAACCAGACTAGCTCCCCTGGAGCCTATTGGTGCTCTGCCAGGGGATTCCTTAGACAGCAAACCACCACCTTTGTTGACCAGTGGCCCAGGGACTAGAAGCTCCCTAACTGTGGCAGAAACTCATGATCCAAGCTATGCATGGGCCAGCCATGGAAATTAATAGTTCCTTGTTTACATCAGTGAACAAAATAAAATGTGACTTTTTTTTCTTCCTCTGGAAGAAACTAAGAACATAAGGATGGCCAAATCGGGTCAGACCAAAGGTCCATCTAGATCAGTGTCCTACCTTCTGACAATGGCCAGTTCCAGATGCTTCAGAGGAAAGAACAGAAGAGGGCAATTATTGAGGGATCCATCCCATCATCCAGTCCCAGCTTGTGGCAATCAGAGGCGTAGGGAGACCCAGAGCATGGGGTTGAATCCCTGACCATCTTGGCTAATAGCCACTGATGAACTTATCTAATTCTTTTTTGAACCCAGTTACACTTTTGGCTTCACAACATCCTGTGGCAAGGAATTCCACAGGTTGACTGCATTGTGTGAAGAATTCTTCCTTCTGTTTGTTTTAAACCTGCTGCATATTAATTTCATTGGGAGAACTCCTGGTTCTTATATTATGTGAAGGGGTAAATAACACTTCCTTATTCACTTTCTCCACATTATTCATGCTTATATAGACCTCTATCATATCCCCCCTTAGTTGTCTCTTTTGTAAGCTGAACAGTTGCAGTCATAGATTCATAGATTCATAGATTCTAGGACTGGAAGGGACCTCGAGAGGTCATCGAGTCCAGTCCCCTGCCCGCATGGCAGGACCAAATACTGTCTAGACCATCCCTGATAGACATTTATCTAACCTACTCTTAAATATCTCCAGAGATGGAGATTCCACAACCTCCCTAGGCAATTTATTCCAGTGTTTAACCACCCTGACAGTTAGGAACTTTTTCCTAATGTCCAACCTAGACCTCCCTTGCTGCAGTTTAAGCCCATTGCTTCTTGTTCTATCCTCAGAGGCTAAGGTGAACAAGTTTTCTCCCTCCTCCTTATGACACCCTTTTAGATACCTGAAAACTGCTATCATGTCCCCTCTCAGTCTTCTCTTTTCCAAACTAAACAAACCCAATTCTTTCAGCCTTCCTTCATAGGTCATGTTCTCAAGACCTTTAATCATTCTTGTTGCTCTTCTCTGGACCCTTTCCAATTTCTCCACATCTTTCTTGAAATGCGGTGCCCAGAACTGGACACAATACTCCAGCTGAGGCCTAACCAGAGCAGAGTAGAGCGGAAGAATGACTTCTCGTGTCTTGCTCACAACACACCTGTTAATACATCCCAGAATCACGTTTGCTTTTTTTGCAACAGCATCACACTGTTGACTCATATTTAGCTTGTGGTCCACTATAACCCCTAGATCCCTTTCTGCCGTACTCCTTCCTAGACAGTCTCTTCCCATTCTGTATGTGTGAAACTGATTTTTTCTTCCTAAGTGGAGCACTTTGCATTTGTCTTTGTTAAACTTCATCCTGTTTAACTCAGACCATTTCTCCAATTTGTCCAGATCATTTTGAATTATGACCCTGTCCTCCAAAGCAGTTGCAATCCCTCCCAGTTTGGTATCATCCGCAAACTTAATAATCGTACTTTCTATACCAATATCTAAGTCGTTAATGAAGATATTGAACAGAGCCGGTCCCAAAACAGACCCCTGCGGAACCCCACTCGTTATGCCTTTCCAGCAGGATTGGGAACCATTAATAACAACTCTCTGAGTACGGTTATCCAGCCAGTTATGCACCCACCTTATAGTAGCCCCATCTAAATTGTATTTGCCTAGTTTGTCGATAAGAATATCATGCGAGACCGTATCAAATGCCTTACTAAAGTCTAGGTATACCACATCCACAGCTTCTCCCTTATCCACAAGACTCGTTATCCTATCGAAGAAAGCTATCAGATTGGTTTGACATGATTTGTTCTTTACAAATCCATGCTGGCTGTTCCCTATCACCTTACCACCTTCCAAGTGTTTGCAGATGATTTCCTTAATTACTTGCTCCATTATCTTCCCTGGCACAGAAGTTAAACTAACTGGTCTGTAGTTTCCTGGGTTGTTTTTATTTCCCTTTTTATAGATGGGCACTATATTTGCCCTTTTCCAGTCTTCTGGAATCTCTCCCGTCTCCCATGATTTTCCAAAGATAATAGCTAGAGGCTCAGATACCTCCTCTATTAGCTCCTTGAGTATTCTAGGATGCATTTCATCAGGCCCTGGTGACTTGCAGGCATCTAACTTTTCTAAGTGATTTTTAACTTGTTCTTTTTTTATTTTATCTGCTAAACCTACCCCCTTCCCATTAGCATTCACTAGGTTACTCTTTTTATCTCTCCTCATATGGAAGTTGTTTCATACCGCTCATGATTTTTGTCACCCTTTTCTGTAGTATTCCAATTCTAATATATCTTTTTTGAGCAGGGACAACCAGAACTGCAATCAGTAATCAAGGTGATTTCCATGGATTTATATAGTGGCATTAGGACATTTTCTGTGTTAACTATCCCCTTCCTAATGGTTCCCAACATTGTTAGCTTTTTTGAATGCTGCTGCACATTGAGTGGATGTTTTCAGAGAACTATCCACAATCACTCCAAGACGTCTTTCTGGAGTGGTAACAGCTAATTTAGATCCCACCATTTTGTATGTATAGTTGGGATTATGTTCTCCAAAGTGCATTACCTTGCATTTATCAACATTGAATTTAATCTGCAATTTTCTTGCCCAGTCACCCAGTTTTGTGAGATCCCTGTGTAACTGTTCACAGTCAGCTTTGGACTTAACTATCTTAAGTAATTTTGTATCATCTGCAAACTTTGCCACCTCACTTTTTACCCCTTTTTCCAGATCATTTATGAATATATTGAACAACACTGGTTCCAGTACAGAGCTTGGGGCACCCTGGCATTTACCCCTCTCCACTATTCCTACCCTTTTAACTAGTTACTGATCCATGAGAGGATCTTCCTTCTCATCCCATGATGCCCTACTTTGCTTAACAACCTTTGTTGAGGGACCTTGTCAAATACGCTCTGTAAGTCCAAGTACACTATATCCACTGGATCACCCTTGTTCACATGTTTGTTGATCCCCTTAAAGAATTCTAGTATGCTGATGAGGCATGATTCCCCATTACAAAAGCCATGTCGACTCTTCCCCGTCATGTCATTTTCATATGTGCGCCTGATAATTCTGTTCTTTACTATATTTTCAACCAATTTGCCTGGTTCTGAAGTTAGGCTTACCAGCCTGTAATTGTCAGGATCGTCTCTGGAGCCTTTTTTAAAAAATTGGTGTCACATTAGCTATCTGGCACTCATCTGGTACAGCGGCTGATTTAAGCAATATGTTACAGATCACAATTAGTAGTTCTGCAATTTCACATTTTCTTTTTAGTAGTTCTGCAATTTCCTTTAGAACGCTTGGGTGAATGACATCTGGTCATGATGACTTATAACTGTTTAATTTATCATTTGAGTTAATTGGGGCCATTTAAACCAGCCAAAACAAACTTCACATTCAAAAAGCCTTGTCTGGTCTTATAGGGTTTTGATTTTTTCCCTTGGTTTTTTAGATAAGTTGAAAGAGGAAAAACAAATGTTGCCTTTCTGTCCCCAGCTCTCCCACACACAATGGGAATGGTATTACAGCTCTGACATATCCTGGAGGGCAGTATGAAAAGCTTCATTCTACTCTTTATCTCAGTGTAGGACATCATTACCTAGCGAAATACAATACCTCTACACTTACACCTGAAACACAATCTACCCCCTCCTTTCTCTCTCTCCCCCTTTTACTTGGAGCTGCTACTCCCTTGCTCCTTTATGTAGAATATTACTTTCACCGTCTGCAGCCGGGAAGACATCAGCTGTTATCTTCCAGCTGATAAAGATCTTTATTTGCTCCTGATGGATTGGAATTGAAGAAAAAAGTTCCTTCTATGGAAGATATGAATAGCAGAGCAAGAACACTGTGAATAGTGCCAATCTAGATAAAGCTATGTATCTCAACATCAAGAAACATGAGTGTGATAGTCTCTGAGATTTTTTGATCACCTGTCAGGCGTCTACATTTGTCTACATTTTTTCTCCAGTGAAAATATGTAATTATCACCTGTGCCACATCTTTTCTGGTCTAAGATCTGGTGTCAGCTTTAAGTGCAGGCTTTGGGCAGAATTGTGGATAATAAAGATGAAGATCTATTAATCCCAAAAACCCAGCTGTATTCCACAATGTTTTCTCTTATGAGCTCTTTCCCCTCCTTTCAGTGGGCCCAGTCTTGCCAGGTGTCCAGCGCCCCTGGCATGATGCTGTGCCTCCCCACATCCACTGACATTGGTGGGAGTTAAGGGCATTCACTCAGCATCTGTCAGAAGGCACTCTGCATCTTGTAGAATCAGGCCCCTTAATAGATCAAATCTGACTGGTTGCTGAGTACTACAGCTCCTAGCAAAACCAATGGGCTAAGTGCTCAGAGGTATGGGGCACTGAAGTGATGGGAGTTATGGGTACTTGGCAGATGCTCAGCTTTGCCTCATGGGAATAAAGAGCTTAATTCAGGACCCCATTCAAGGAAGCACTTAAGTATATTCTTAACTTTAAGCATGTACTTAAGCCCCATTGACTTTACAATTATTATGTGTATTATGGTTGTGCCTCCCTGGATTTGAATGAGATATGGGTTCTCCTATTTCTCCACAATATAGTCCCCATTTTAGCAGAGAGATTGCCAATGGGAGAGCTGACGTCCATGAGATAATCTTACCCAGACCATCTTCCCCCCCGCATCATATTATATCTCTGTGGCAACAACAGCAATTACGTATGCAGAAAAGTAGTATTAGGAAAATATTTGATATATTTTTTATCTATTTTCCTATGTGCTTTAGCAGCTGCACACCAGGCTGAGCGTTAACTCCATGAGATCAGCCATCACTGAGGATCACCAGCAAGGACGAAGCTTTGGGAACCACAAGGATAAGGCACTGCACTATTGCCCCAGCAGCTGTTGAGTAGATACACACAGACAGATGGACAAGTTCACTTTGGCAGCTCTCTGTGCATCCATTCAAACACAAAGCATCTCATCTGCTGATAAAGGCTGATGTCTACAGAGTTTGAATTTCAGGGGACCATAGCGAGGGCGTAATATTTCCCACGGAAAGATTCTGAAAAAGTGGCTTCCGCTGACAAATGAGCTTAGTTCATGCAGACTCAGCTGGCTGCACACGACTCACCGCACGCACGGCGCACCTAGGTGTTGGTGACCACACTGAGGCCAAGCAGAGACCTCTTGGAAAACTTGACTGCAAGCCTATAAAACACTCCTCAGCTGCAGCGTCCATCACGGTTGTACTGGGCAGCATTTGGTGTTTTTCTAAAAGATACTCCTGAGAGCTAAGCAGTCCTCCGTGCTGTGGCTTTGTTGGCTGTCACAGTCACTCTGGCTGATCTTGATCACTGAGCAGCCCCCTTTTGCTGACAATCTGTTGGCTGACTATAGTTGCAGTGATGGGCGATGTTGAACATTGAGCAACCCCATTGCTGCTGCTCTGTTGGCCACCACAGTTGACATCAGCCTGACACTGCCAGAGCAGCTGTAGGCAGGGGTGAAAGTAACTTACAGGACTTACCTGTCCTGAGGGGGGCATGGCTTCAACCGGAAGAGGCGGAGCCTCTCAAGATTTAAAGGCCCTGGGGCACCAGCTGTGGTTGGGAGCCCCAGGGCATTTAAATGAACCCGGGGCTCCCAGCTGCAGAGGTGGCTGGGAGCCCCCGGGGCTCAGGGGCAAATTAAAGGGCCCGGGGCTCCAGCCGCCACGGAACTCTGGGCCCTTTAAATCCCGGCCCCAGCCCGGCTGCCGGAGCTGCGGGGGGGATTTAAAGGGCTCAGGGCTCCCCACAGCGGTGGGGAGTCCAGAGCCCTTTAAATCCCCGCCGCGGAAGCTGGTGTGGTCCGGCACGGCGTACTGGCTCTTGCCGGTACGCCGTACCAGACCGTACCAGCTTACTTTCACCTCTGGCTGTAGGGATGAAAGCATATTACAATCTGGATTGCATTGTATTAGACTAAGGGATATAATCCTCGCAAATCAGACCGCAGCACGCTGACAGCTGAGCAAGCGCTCTGGTGGTGATTTTCTGGGTGCTCCCAGCCTGACAAGCAACCACTCTGCTGCCCAAGCTAAATGCACTGTATGAAAAGCATGAAAACTAACAAGGAAGCACTGTCTAAAGTCAGCAGTGAAAAGTCACTTCTCAATCAAAAACTCCCATCAATACAATAAGTGCCTGATTTGCTGCCCCAAGCCTCCACTTGTGCATGCACAAAATTCAATGCACACCTATACGTTTCCACACGTTACAGGTGCAAACACTTGAACAATTCCAGCCTCCACACAGAAACATAGGACTAACCACTGTAATAGAGTTAGATATTTCTGAGGGTACAAATGCTCCATGTAATCTGCAGTGATCTATCTCATCTGCTGTCCTACCTGCCTCTGAAAGTGCCCTGTACCAGGTGCTTTAGAAGAAGAGACAAGAAACCCTGTGAACAATTGTGGAATCACCTGCTCATACAGGAAGTTTTGCCCCATTCCCAGTCATTCAGTGCTTGATTTATTCCCTGAAGTTTTTATTCCTCATATTATGTTAGGTAAGTTTTTTAAATAACTGGACATGTTCTCATTACGGATTAAATGGACAATCCTTGTGATAGTGAGTTCCACAGGCTAATTCTACATCATGTAAAAACAATTTTCTGTGTAGCAATTTGAAAATGGCTGCCTTTCAATTTCACTGAATGGCCCCTTGTTACTGTGTTATGCATATGTGCTAGAATTTGGACGTACTAAAACCCAGTTATCCTAATTGTTACTGCTACACGTGCAAGACTTACACTTGTGCATTCAGGCCTTGGAACTGTTCAAGGAGCTTGGCTGAAAACTTGGCTCTACAACAATACAAGATTTGGCTCTTCCCACGATTTAATTCTGTAGAATCTTCTCTATATTTTCCTTTGGTTCCTCTGTCACTGTCCCTCTCCCCTTCTCTCCTTTCCTTCATCTCCTCCCTCCCCCAATCACACTTTGGCTGGCCCTCTAAGGGTAGTTGGGCTCAGACATACTTGATTAGCTACAGGCTCCACCCCCACCCACTCCTGATCAGCTGGATGATTTCTTTTGAAGGGCTGAGAAAACTCAGTTTGAGGTTGGAAGCAGAGGCAGGCTGGCTCCCACTCCTGTGAAAGGCCCTGAAGCAGGGTCCAGAAGGAGCCTGGGAGTCAGAGCTCTATCCCAGAGCCAGAGGGAGTGAGACTGTGAGAGGGACTCAAGGAAAGCAGCTCAGGAGTCAGTCTGTCCCAGAGTGGAGAGACTTAAAGGGAGCCCAGAAGGTGGGCTGAAGAGGAGCCCAACCGGGGATGTGTAATAACTGACTTACAAAATTACCCTAATTATAAGCTTGACTGGAAGCAGTGAGCACAAGTTCATACGATGCCACAATAACTTATAACAAACGTTGATGGGGAGAAAGTGCAAAAGGGAGACACACTGGATTACTCCAAACAAGATGGCCTACTGATAGAACTCGAGGACTGTGTTCAGATCCTGCCTGGTAAACAAGAAAAGTGGGGGACCACAAATCAGTGAACCAAACTTGGTGTGTTGGAAATTAGGCCTAACTGGCACACAAAATGAGGGGGCGGGCTATTCCACTCACCACTCCCTTTTGTGGTCCTTAAAAGAAAATACTTTTTATGTGAGGGAGGGGAAATCAAGAAGTTGCAGTCTGCCAACAACCACTGCAGTGTGTTTTACCATCATGACTGCCACCCGCACCATCTTCTAGGACCCAGGATCTACCACAACATGGTGGGCCTTCATTGTCCTCATCCCGAGAGATGTCCTGACCAGATCGGGCCACCATACCCACCTACTTTGGCTAAATCCCAACCACCACCCTACTCCGCTCCCATATGTCCTTTTCCTTCCCCGCCTTATTTCTTCTCTTTCCTCTCCCTATCCCTCTATCTAATAAGAGTCTAGCTTAACTGGCCAAGACTACATTTTGCAATACTGCTATAAACCAGAGAGGCAGCTAAAAAAGCAATGCCCTCAACAGCCTGATACTGGTACAAATTTGTCAGGTCTCAGAGTGTGTTCCATGCTTGCATTTCTCCAGTTGTGGGGTCTCAAGTGAGTCCTTTGGTATAACTTACGTTGCTCAAGAGTGTGAATAATCTACACCCCATGAGCGATGTAATTATACCGACCTAAGCGCTGGTGTAGACAGCGCTATGTTGGTTGGAGAGTTTCTTCCGCCGACATAGCTACTGCCTCTTGCAGAGGCAGGAGTTAAGATGACGGGTGAGCTCTCCCATCAGCTTAAGAGCGTGTCCATCACAAGCGTCACAGCGGCAGTCTGCATTGGTGCAGCTGCGCCTCTGTAAGTGCTGTTGTGTAGATGTAGCCTGAGAGTCCACACCAGAGACAGAAGCCACATTTTCCAGCTTTGCTATTCTTTCTTCGCCCGGTGTGTGCGCTCGTCTTCTTTTGTCTTTTAGAAAATGGTATCAGACTTTAACAGCAGCTTCGGCACAGCTCAAATAACCTCTTTTCTTTTCTCCAAAAAGGAGAGTCATTACCATCTTTAAATACCGTCTAACAAGACTGTCAAATGGGGACAGGATAGGTGGGAATTAGAAAAGAGGGTGCCCTTTTAAAAACTCTCCCCAGCAACAGGGAAAGGAAACAAAAGAGGTTGTTAAAATAAAAGCCTTATTTAACAAATACTTTGCCTTTCAAATCTTTAGTGTTTTGGAGGTATCTTTAATAAGAAGGTTAAAAGGCTGTCTAGCGTTGTTTCTCCCAGGGTACTAAGAAGGCGGAGGTTTCTGGATACCAAATCTGGACCCTCGTTTAAAACTGTTTAATGTTAGACAGTTTCAGTGTCATGTTAACACTCGTGACTCTTTGGGCCCATTTAGTCAACTGAAATGAATACAACAGGTGAAAAGAACCTTCTGTTTGTTTGGGACTTTTTGCTGGGTCTGTTACCCTGAAAGAGGATTGATATCAGAGTGACCCAGCCAGAAAGCTGAGTCATGTTAACCCCTGGGGGAGACAGAAAACCCTGGGCAGGAGTCAGGGAACACATGCAGTGCCAGGCTTAGCCAGCAGGGAGTGCTACAGAGTAGGCATGCCCCATGACACCCCTTTATGTAGATTTTCCCCTAACTCCATGCAGTTGTGCAACAGCAGCATCTGTTGGCACTGTTAGAAAAATGTCAAGTAAATAGGGTAAAAAACTAAACAATAATAATTTTGCTTCTGGCCTTGCTTTTAGTTTAAACAGGCTAAATAAGCAAGCAAAAAAATGTAAGTGAAAGCACAAGGCTGCCTGCCCCTTTTCCTTCCCCCCGTAGCTGGTAGCCTTGAAGATAAGGGGCTAATCGAGCAAGGGGTTGCTATGGTAACCAAGCAGCTGGAGGGGTGGGGAGGATGTAAGAAGGAGATGCAAGGTCTGCAAAATAGTAACGATGGCCAAAAGTAACCCCTCTCTTTAGCCCTCCCATCAGGTACAAAAGAGGTGGTCTTGTCGACCCCAGACTCAAGACCACCCAGAACTGAACATGACCATATATTGGAAGAGGTGGTACCAGGAAAGGAGCACTACAAGTATAATTAGGTTTGCCAAGAAGAGGGAGGTGAAAGAGGGAGCTCCATCGGCATTTGGAGATAGGGGTCAGGAGAAGAAGGGGGTTCTATCAGCGTATAGAATAATCGTTGGGGAAGGGGAAAAGGAAAACTCTATCAGCATATAGAAATAGCCCAACTGGTGTGAAGAGCTTCGAAATATGCTTGCTTGTTTAGCCCCAATAAACCCATCAAATTGCCTGCAGACTGGACTCTGGACTGTTATTTTCCAACAAACTGTGTCTGGGAATTAAGAGGGAGGAGGAGCTGGACCTCCCGCCAACATTTTGGTGCCGTGACTCGGATACACTTCGCTGAATGGGTAAGTAATACGGTAGCAGCCTGGTAAGTCCCCTGTGTCAACTGTTCACGCAGCTGTTTGACGTGGGTATGGAGGGCTCTCGTGAAGAGAGTTGCGGTTTCTTGCAAGCTAAAATAACGAAGTTTTAAACAAATATATACAAAAAAATCAGGGTCTATACCAGGTATAGGGGTCAACCTAAAATAAAATAAATAAATAAATAAATAAAAAAAATATTTAAGACAGTAGATCCAGGGTGTTTTTGCTGGCACTAGCTTATCTGTAGAGCGTCTAGAAAACAAAAGAACCATTTCCCAGCCCGGTGGTGGGGACAGATTATTGCTTAAAAAAATACCCCTTCCTTTTGCACATTTTTTTGGCTTAAAAGCCAGGGTTCTCCCTGCGTGCTCAGTTAGCCTTAGCAAAAAATTTAGGGTGGATAAGCCTTAAAAGCTGTTTTTAAATTTTTACCCACCATGGATTAAGAGCTTTGACTTGATTTTTTTTTAATTCCATTTTGTGGCATGTGATGGATTTTTACTCCAGTGGAAAGCAATGCAGACTATGAGGTGAGATGCTTCAGTCCTTACGATCAACTCTGTGCTAAAGCTAACATTACAAAGATGGACAAGGCAGTTTAAACAATTCCTTGCCACAAACTCAGTGGCAATATGACGATTACAAGCACAAAGATCAGTGAGAGAGCAGTCCTCTTGTGAATGTTGGAGGGCAATTACCCTTACCAAGAAGCGGCTTGACCTGAGACATTCATAAGCCTGAGCCATGGAGTGGAGAATACCACTGGCAGTGTTGGAAATTTTTCATGCAGAAAGTTTTCCAGCAGAGGGATACAGCTCCATTGAAACTGAAGTTTTTTGTGCAGAAAAAAAAATTGACAAAAATAATTGGTTTCCCCCATAGGAAGTTTCTAAATGAAGTGTTTCAACTGTAAAGACATTTTTTAAAAAACCCTCAAAAACAAACACAATGAAGTGACATTTTGAATAGGAATATCAATTTGAAGTAAACATTTTTGTTTAAATGTAAAATGTCATTCCGTGTTGGTTTTTCAATACCAAAAAGACATCTTAAGTTGAAAAAAAAAAAGTTTCAAATAGTTTTGTAAGCTTCCCATGGAAACTCAATTTTTTCCTGTGTTTTCACCACAAAAAGCACCCTCACAACTGGCTTCCTTGATGAAAGTCTCAGCAGAGAGGCCATGGATTGAATGGGCCATAGGGATTAAACCATTTCCTTAATCCTAGGTGCCCAAAATGGTTTCAAAAAAGTGCTATATTGCCCAATAGCACAGTCCACAATACCATTTTAAAGCACAAGCTGCTTATTTAAATTCATAGCATTTATAAAGCACTTTACAAAAGTAAGTATCATTATCCCAATTCTACAAATGGGGAAAGTGAGGCATGGAGAGGTTAAGTGACTGGTCCAAAGTGGGAGCAAAGGAGTCAGATGCTGGGAATGAATCATGGTTGTGGGTTAGTGACACAGACTTTGTAGTGGAAAAAAGGGGCAAAAGAGTAAAGAGTGGAGTCCAGGGAGTTGCCAACAAGTCAGTAGAGGAGTGGGAGAAGGGGACTGAGAATAGGAGAGAAATAATGAAAATCAATGGGTTGGACGTCCAAGAAGGTCCAGATGGAGGGGCAGGTTGGTGGCAAGAGGCAGTGGTCTGAATTGAAAGAAAAGTGGCTGTGGCTGGAGAGAGGGAACGTGGCGACAGCAAGATCAGAGAGGGAGCAATGTCTAGGGAAGACAATATCGCATGAGTAGCAGTCGATCTGAGGTTGAAAGGCAGATACACAAGTTAACGGAGGGAATAAAAGTCATAAGTATACAATAGTGTTTGATAGAAATAGTTTTATTTTTGTAGGCACGTGGGCCAGAAGTTGACTCCAGTTTCCTCCAGAACACGGAGCTGATTTGGTGTTCATAGAGAAATTTGCTCTGATTTGGTGTTCATAGAGAGAACCATGAAATTCTGAGTGAGCGATCCACAGCAGTAACCCTGTACTGACTACGTGGGCATTGAGCCCCACCCTGTCTCCTGGAGGGGAATCCGTGACTCCCTCCCCCATTGACAAATGGGGTGTTCCTCCCACCAATGTCCCAGCATAGAGAGTGCGATCTCCCCAGCTGACTGGCAGCCAGAGATGATGGAAGGAACCAAGTGACCCATCCTTGAGGAGCTGGCTGATGTATTCCTTATCCCTGTATCTCTAATCACATATAAGAGATTCACTATTGGTTGAATACTGACCGTGTGCAAAGGGAATGTTGTCCACACACCAAACACCAAGATTATGAATTTGGGGTAAGAAAGGACTTGTACAAGCTGAAAAGCTCTGAAGAGACTTGGGGATTGGCAACAAAGCAGAAACAGGAGGATGGAAGTGTTTAATCCAACCCTCACCTCATATTTGGATTTACCCAGACCCTCTTAGACAAGGCTGATCCATCCTGCATATAGATGTAGGTTTGCCATTGATTCACTGGGAGCTGGAGCAGGCCCCAGGAGCCTTATTCTGCATTCCTTACTCAGGCCAAATTCCCAAAGCAACTGGGATTTTTGCCTGAGTAAGAATTACAAGATCAGAGGTTGAATGCAAAATCTGCTTGCTTCTGAGACCAAAGCATGATCATTCAGCAATGCACCCTAATCATTCCACATAAAGAAATTAGTCAAAATAAAGTAAGATTACCCCAAAATAATAAATGCTCTCTTATAAAGACTTAATGAACAATAAAACACAGAAAGACACATTTTTGTTGCACACACATACTTTCTTGACCTGTCATGAATCGTTGTAAGGCAAGTGTAGGGTCGCTGTAGCTGCAATATAGCAGATTTCCATTTAAATCGCCCATCATACAAATAACTCAATGGCACATTGCTCCCTTAACAATAGCACCTTGTAAATAACATCTAAAAGAGAGGTTAGAGCACTTGTGTTGTCTTTCTTAGGGCCTGATGCAAAGCCCACTGAAGTCAGTGAGGGCTCTTCCATTGATCTTAAATGGGCTTTGATTCAAGCCCGTAAGCCAATTTCATACCAGAATCTATCCATTGACTTCAGTGGAGTTACTCCTGATTTATGATGTAAGTGGAAGCAGGATCAGGCCTTTAATGCGTGGCTGGAAGAGACTGACGATACAGTTAAAATATTCTTGCAAGGTAGGTTTTACTTTAGGCAGTCAAAATGGATCCTAGCATAAAATGATGTTCATTTGGCTTATTTTTATTACAGAGGAGTCTGTATTACAGCTTGGTGAGTCTGCCTGCTGGAAATCTGGCAAGAGTAGCTAGCCAGAAATTAGTTTCATTGCACATGATCAATCAGTTGTGCATTTTTAACTTTCGGGCCACTAGCCTCAATTCTTTCTTCCACATTTATTTTGGAAGCTGTACAAATAAGTTCAAAGAAAATTACAGGACCCACAGGTTATGGAAATGAAAATGGCACCTAATAGAGTATTCAGGGTCAAAAGCCATCGTCAGACCAACTTATAAAAAGGAATCTGAAAATTGTCTTTATCCCGGGGGCAATAGGACTTTTCGCCATAAAAACAAGTTGTGTACTGAACCAAACTCACACAAATTATATGTTTTCATAGACCTCCCAGATCACTGTAAGGCACATTTCTCACAGCCAACCAGGCATATCGGGGAAAGCAGAGCAAGGAAATTCGGAATCATCTGCAAACGTTTATGATACTGGAGAGGAGTTTCTACCCATGGAAAATTCTGTTGAGTAAGAATTTTGTAAATGCAGTGGAGCCTTTTAGAATATTGGGATGCTTCTTGGAGCAGCCAGGGCAAAGAGTCTCCTTGTTACAACCTGCCTCCATCGCGAGGGGAGGTCTTACCGTGCTGACTGGGTGTTAGGGAGTGAACACATTGAGCCCGTCAGCCCCTCAAACACTCTCCTCTGGGCTACACCAGCCCTGTCTTTGCCTTGCAGGTTGATAGTAGATGCACCCTAGCCCATGAGTCCCTCAGAAGTGTCCCACTCTGGTGTCTAGCCCCCAATCACCGGATACCCAGAGAAATCCCAGATCCTCTGTTCCCAGAGGAACAGTATACCCAGTTTAACCTTAGACGACAGCTCTGGTAGTACACACAGCACACGTTCAATTACAAAACAAAAAGGAAATTTAAGAAAGAACAGAGATTCAGTGAGAGAGATGAGAACAAGTGGTTACATCTAAACCAAAACAATAACATGCATTCTAAAGCCTGCGCTTAACTAACAAGTTTCCCTCTTTAGACAGGAGAATCTCTCACCGAAAGTTTTCTTCAGCCTTTTCAACCAAGCCTGGCTGAGATCCCTTTATCATGAAGCAAACCCACTGTCAGTTTACTTCTTAGGTGAAGGATGCCAGGATGCCTCTCTGTACCCCCAAAATATACCAGAACAGAACTTTGAAGGTCACCTCAAAATAGGGGCCTTCCACCCCTGTTTACTTCTTCCTGTTAATTTCCTCTCTCTGAAGATTTCACAATCCTTCATTAGCATTCAGCTTAGACTGTAAATGGATGCCAGTTATGAACCATACAACATTTGAAATGAAAACAGACAGCCAGATAAACATTTCTTGCCTGAAAAAGCAGCCTGCTTTTTCCCTTTGCGGGTGATCAGTCCCTAGTCACAGACCTTAAGAACATAATTTTCAGTGTTTAATCTCCTTACATAACATCCATAGATATGTGTTGCAATGATGATGATGACCAGGGTGACACAGGCTTTCATTAGAGACCTTGCATGGCATCCTTAGGGATATAGGATTCCTTGGCTTCATCCAATGTACTGCGAGGTGCCAATTGACAGAGGGCACAGAGGTCCTTGGGTCACAAATACCAAAAGCCCAATTTATTTCTTTAGATCTAACTAATAGTACCAAACCCAAAAGATCCATACAAAGAGCTGAAAACCAGTTGATCATCCAACATAATAGCCACACAGCAGGATTAAGTATATGAACCACATATAAGCTCATCTCACCAGCAAAACAAAACATACATTATTTTTTTATTAAACAAAAATATATATACAATCACACCTGATTCCACAGATACCTTGTCCTCCCACCTTCCTCCCTTCTCTTTGTCTGCTTATTCATCTGTTGCCTATTATCTGAATCTTTGATTGTGAGGTTTTTGGGGTAGGGACTTTGTTTTATTTGGTTGAACAGTGCCTAGTATAATGGGGCCCTGATCCCCAGTTAGAGTGTTTGTGTAACCCTCACACCTTCTGGGTGTGGTGTTCTGTCCCATCTAGTGGCACTGAGACCACTTAGAGAGAGAGATTAATAAGTCTGCTCTACAACCTTAGGTAGCAGTAATATGGCTTTTAGCTCATGCAGTAGAGGCTCATGCACTAGGCTCCAGGTTCAATCCCGCCCGCCGATGACTGGAGTCTGTTGGTGTTACACTTGGACACTACCACAACAGAAATAATAAATAATAATCTGGGCAACAAGCTAACACCTCATGGAAAATTGGAAGAGGCTGCTCTCATCACCACTACGCAATGCACATAGCTAGCCTGTGTAACAACAAACACACCTATTCCAATCAAATGAGGATCATTGAATATTGTTGTCTTTTGACACCAGATGTTCTCTTATGAGTAAGAGTACGAGAGGAGCTCTGCCATAACTGGGGAGTATCTGAGATACTGATCTGTGTGTATTTCTGCTAACAGTGCCAAACATGCACATGTATAACAGTTATCTCTGCTAGCTAAATTACTGGAGCTGCTCATGTAGCTAACTTGGTAGAGGGTTCTTGTTTTGGAGAGGAGACCGATGCTCCAATTCTGCTGACTCCTTTTGATATTGAATGTTTTAAAATAGACTAATATTAGCTGGATGTAGACAGGAGACTCCAAATAGGAGTTGTGTGAATCAATCCTCAAATATCAGAATAACATTATAGGATCTTTTAGTTCTTACTAAAAAAAACCCTAGTGAAGTCAGAGATTTTGCCTGAATGTAAGGTAAGAATTATATAATTTGATGAATCTTTCAACATGGGGTGTACAGATGTAGCAGAACACTAGCACTAAAAGGACTGCATTCATGTGCTTACAGGAAATGTGAAATTAGCCTTCTTTATGACTGGAAAATTATTCAGTGTCTTTCTCTGTTCACCAACATAAATCAGTTCATCGCCACTTGTGTAACAAGTTCTCAGGATGAATCATGAACAAACTATGCAGTCTCTCATAAGATCCCATTTTTTCCTCAAACATACTAAAACCTTTATTGTTGTTTTTGTGAATAACCCAATAGACTGCTTATGTTAACAGAATGCCCAATGTGACATAAAAAAAAGGAAGTATTGACAATTACAGTACAAGTCCCACACAATCAGTAGAAACAGGTTCAAATCAGATTTACTTATTTCATTAACGTATACAATGTATGTCCTGATCCAAAGTCGCCTGAAGTCAATGGAAAGTCACTTAATACCAATAAAGCACTTGGGCTGTGTACCAAAAAAATAATTCAATAATTAAAAACTCATGGACCAGGCCCAATGGCCCAGCTACAGAGCATTCCCCACTCCCACCCCTTACCCCATCTGTGCAGAAGGGAACAACTGATAGAAAAAAAGGGGAATTTCTACAAATGATCAGGGACAAAATGTGTGAAATTGGAAAGAATTTCAGGCCTGGGGCCTTAAATTTTCACCTGTCCTGAGGTATTTCCTGCCCTGCAAAGTGAATGCTGTTGAACAGCATTGATTTCCTATAGAAAGACCCTGCCCTTTCTCCACGAGATGTGGAATTAAGACAAATAAACTGTACGATAAACGGCTTCAAACATTTCTGGGGACTAGGTGAGCATTTCAGCCCTGATCCACAAAGAGACTTAGGTGTGGCAACGCTCAGCATCACAATGCTTAACTTTTGGCACCTAGAAAAGTCACAGGAACAACACTGTGATCTATAACGCCTGAGTTAGGCACCTAGGCTCCCTGTACAATGAATGGGCAGAGCTAGATGCCTTAGACTATGAGCCACATAAGCCAGCATGCTAGGCCATGAACCACCTAAGGTAGCCAATGGGAGATGCTGGTGAGAGAGCTGAGTCCTCCTTACAGATAGAAGAGGTGAAGTGACCTGCTCAGCGAATTAATGAGAGAATTAGGTATAAAACGAACAAGTCCCTGACATCCAGTCCTGTATTCAGTCACTGGGCCATACAGACCACACTCAGGTGCTAAAAACAGACACAGAGGGCCGAAGGTCTTCCTCAAGCAGGAAGCACCAGTAACAAAGCCTACTACTCAGAAGGCCCTTTCCTACTCCAGTTCATTTTGTCCTTCAGTACAGCAGCACCCCTTCAATCACAGTGCTGCAGCGTCTCAGCCCTGCTTGTAGTGGAGCCATACCCTCAGGTTATGAAATTGAAATGAGTGACAGTAAAAACTACAGCTGAGATTTTCAAAGCTGCCTAGGCTATGCAATTCCCGTTAACACCAGTGTGGTAGGTGATAATTGCTACATTCTAATAAGACGAGCCCTGTGCTACATGCTTATAATGGAGTCAAACTTGCCTGGACTTTCATTCCACTAATAGTGAAGTACATTAAAACAATGTAGGGTTTTCACTCCATTTCACTGCATGCAAAGTTTGAGTATAACTAGGTTCGCTACAAGTGTTGCCGGCTCCCATGTCTTTATCTAGAGGACTGTTCATCGCAAACTCTCTGTATACTACTATATCACGTTCCATAGCCCAATATGTTGGCATAACGGGGGCAAAAATCTATTAGCAGGGATTGGAATCAAGCAGAGAGCTGCAGGTTAATTATTACTGACTCACTAGAGCATGTGTGGCTCATTAGACTCCAGCCTGAATATTAGGAAGGTGGGAAAAGCCCATGGAGAGAGATGCTAGGGTCTGGGGCAGGGCCAATGGGAAAGTAGCACTAGCAGCAACCAAGCCTGGGAGAAGGATTAGCTTGGGGTTTATGTCATGTTATTTTTGAATTAGTGTTTTGTTAATAAAACCAAGCCCCAAAGGGGATGACTGACTTTTTACAATGAGGGTAAAGTTTGTTTGGAACTACAAGGAGACTCCACCAGCTTGCAGTTATAATATAATATATGGAGATATACCTACCTCATAGAGCTGGAAGGGACCTCGAAAGGTCATTGAGTCCAGCCCCCTGCCTTCACTAGCAGGACCGAGTACTGATTTTTGCCCCAGATCCCTAAGTGGCCCCCTCAAGGATTGAACTCACAACCCTGGGTTTAGCAGGCCAATGCTCGAACCACTGGCATAACCTAGGCTATTTGCACTCTTCTCTAACCTAGTTCAGCCTTTATGTACCCTAGACATGATCTTCTGTAACCTGGGCATGACCTTTGAAACCTCAAATTCCTTGTATAACTTCTTTTTTCTTATATTTGCGTCTCTCTTTTAAAACCAGCTGTGTCTTTTCACCAGCAGTGGAGCTTTTCAGCAATGCAGCATTATGTAAACATGCATTGATACATCCTCCAAACTTTGTTTTATCAACAAAAGATCAAAAGTACTCACTGCAACCATCAAAGCAACCTAGACTTTCTTGGTGAAAGCAGCCAAGCTCTTTCTTTTAATTGCCCAATAGCAAACATAAGGGGATTTTTCTTTCTTTTACAGTTAAAAATAAGTCAGGAACAGGAGGGCAGTGGTTTAAATGATCTCTTAATCATGTATTTCTAACCTTCCCCGCATTCCAAGCCGGAAGTCAATACTTCAAGCTCCTTCCCCCCCCCCCGCTAAGAAAAAATCTTTATCTTAACAATGGAAACAAATCTTTTCTTTAAAATGTTTCAATAGGCCTTGATTCTGTAAAACAAGCCACTTCTCTGACAGGTGCGTTGATTTCACAGAGTAAGCATGCTAAATAAAAGGGCAGACAAACATCACAGCTGCTTGAGCAAAAGTACCAGGAACAATTCAGCACATACAATATGTACCTAGCAGTATGGGGGCAGGCAGATTTGGTTCTCCTTACTGTGCTTTTTAAAATGTCACTAGTTTGTTGTCTCTCACATATAAAAATGGCCTCGTTTCTTCCCATTTAGGAATTTACTTGACCAGAGTTATCTCCATTTGCTTTCTCAAAGTCTCAGGATGGAACTAAGCACAACGGTCAAAGCTGGCCCCAGATCCAGAATCTGAAGTTGTTCAGGTCATGTCCAAGGTTTGCTGAGCTACAGTCTGTTTATTCATCTACTTTCCCTAGCTTAAGCAGCTGTAAAGTGAAACTAAAATCTAATCAAGTTACCAATTTGCCATGCCCAAGAACATTGCCTGCTAAGATAGTCCGAGGGGCATCACCCCTTTTATTAATAACAAGTTACTTTGCAGAGAACAGGAGCGAGATCTAACAAGCCGTTTTCCAATCACACTGATTGCTTTAGTTTGAATGTTGCTTCCCTTTCCCCTCCCTTCTTGTACCTCCTTTGAGGCAGGAACTCTATCTTCCTATGTGTTTGTACAGCACTTAGTACATTTTTGGGTGCTACTGTGATATAAATAATATTATAAACAGGGCTGCTCAGCAGACATTGATTTGCAATAAGCGGGGGAAATCCCTCCCTGTGATGCAGAGGGGTGGTATGATAGAAAGAAGTCATGGGGCCTCTACAGCTTTCCATCAGTGCATCCTCACAATAGCCAGGCAGGAGACACAACCACCATAGCACTAAATGAAGGGTCCAGCTAGCAGAATGACCAGCTCCCTCTACTCCTAAGAGAATGTGGTTGCTAGTTTGGGCTCTGATCAATTAAGCCCAGACACTGCCCCACTGCAGATGCTGTGATACGGAGCACTCACTTACTGGGAGGGGGCACAGCTGCTGTTGTCCAACATGTTCCTTTTGGGCCCTACGCAGAGTCCCCTCCCTCACACTGGCAGGATGATTTGGGGATTTCCGTCACAACTAGCACTGCTCTGCTGTGCAGCCACATTGCATAAGGAGTAATATTTGCCCTTAGAGTGGTATAGACAGGGGGAAGAGCTCTTAATTGTGAAGTAAATGCCAGTCAGCTCAGCTGACCTGAATAATTCTGCAGCACACTGGTGTATCTGTGATCTTAAAACCATGTCTCTATTTACAGGGACTCGGAGAGGGTGTATTTTCAGTGAATGGAATCACACTGCAGACATTTTCTCTACTTGGATTTTGGCATAAAGGTGGGTACAGCAAAAGAAAAAGCCGAGGGTACAGAAATTTGTTTCTACTATTGTAGTGCCCTGGGGAGAGGTTAGAAAAATATATGATGTCTATGAAATCATTTGAAACAGTTCATTACAGTGCAACACTTGACATTCTACTTACATTTAACACCTTTAAACACATTTTTAACTGGATTTGCTTGTGTGCACATTTTTAATTACTTGCCTCTCGGCTTGCTGGTTATGGGCAACATTATTCGTGCTAGACCTGGGCCCAATCCAGCATTCTTTGAGCACTTCAGTGGGAGTTTAGAGTGCTCAGAGAACATAAGGATCAAGCCCAGTGTGCATGTCATCATAGGAAACAGAGCAATTAATATTGTTGCACATGCTGTAAACCAAAAGTCATAGGCTACATTAATTCTTGGGTGTAACTCCATTGGAATTACACCAGGAATTAATTTGGACTGCTACATCTCCCCTTGTTATGCCATAGGCTCCCCTTTTGGTACTAGGGTGACCAGATGTCCCGATTTTATAGGGACAGTCCCGATTTTGGGGGCTTTTTCCTACATAGGCTCCTATTATCCTCCATCCCCGTCCCGATTTTTCACACTTGCCCTCTGGTCACCCTATTTGGTACATTCATAGAGCTGTCAGTGTTCTGTATACTCTCGCTACCAAAAGCACTCCTTTACAGAAGCATTTTACCATACATCCTGCAGAAAATATTTCTGCAGTGCTGTAATATGTAAAATATATGAAACACTCAATCTAGAAACAGTGGGATCTATCAAAGTCAGATCAGACAGTGACTTGTTCATTCTGCAACACATGTGTGAGCCATTGCTTTAACACGGCACAGAACAAGTCACTTTCAACTCTGTCAGCGTACCAAAAAGAACAGACAAATGCAGTACCGGGGCTGAAGCTGAAAGGATTGGCTACCCTGGGTTTCATTTACTTGCACATCTGACAAAATGAATTCTAGGCCAGCTGGAATTGCCGGGGAAGCAAGCTGTGTAACTTCAGGGGGGATGATGCTACTATCCCGAGAGACATTTTGGTCTAATATTTTTTCTTGCTGTTAACAATTTGTACATGTTTATTTTTACTCTTCATCTTTTAATGTGCCCCAGTACTTTCCATTCCACCAGTGATGCCAGTTTTGATGTCCTATTCACCTTGTTCTCGCATTCCTTTCTCTATGCTTCTCCATTCCCTTGTTGCATTCTCTAACTTGTTCTTCATTTCTTCTTCCCTGCCATCCACTACATAGGGAATGCCTTGCCCATCCCAGTTCACTAAACTTCCTCCCTCTCCTCACTGAAGTCCCTCCTTCGAGATTCCCAGTGCATCCTGTCTTACAGAATCATAGAAATGTAGGGTTGGAAGGGATCTCAGGAGATCATCAAGTGCAGCCCCTTGCACTGAGGCAGGACCAAGGAAACCTAGACCATCCCTGACAGGTGTTTGTCTAACCTCTTCTTAACAGCTTCCAGTGATAGGGATTCCACAACCTCCCTTGGAAGCCTATTCCAGAGCTTAACTATCCTTATAGTTAGAAAGGATTCCCTAATATATAACCTAAAATTCTCTTGCTGATGATTAAGACCATTAGTTCTTCTCCTACTGTCAGTGGACATGGAGAATAATTGATTGCCTTCTTCTATACAACAGCCTGTAAGATATTTGAAGACTGTTATCAGGTCCCTCCTCAGCCTTCTTTTCTCGAAACTAACATGCCCTAGTTTTTTAACCTTTCCTCATAGAGCTGTTTTTTTAACCCTTTTATCATTTGTTGTCATTTTCTTCTAGACTCTCTCCAAATCTGTCCACATCTTTCTTAAAGTGTAGCACCTGGAACTGTACAATGCTCCAGCTGAGGCCTGACCAGTGCCAAGTAGAGTAGGACACTTATCTCCCACCTCGTACACACAGCACTCCTGTTAATACAGCTGTGAAGGGGTACACTCGCTGCAGGTGCACCTCCTTGTGGCCAGGTGGGGTGGAGTGGCTCTCTCCCTGTATGGTGCCCCCTGCTGACAGTTGCTCCAGCATTGCAGGGGTCTCTTCTTCTTCCTGCAACTTGGCCCTCCAGCTGGGCCATGCTTTAGTCCACCCCTTCTGGAGTATCAGAGAGTCCAACCAAGCTATGACCTTACCGCAGATCTTTTGTCTGTCTCTGGGCGCTGTGGTCCTTACATCTTTTATCTCAGGGGGTTTCACCCCATCTTCCTTAGTGGTAGGGGAACTCCAGCCCTCCCTCTACTCTGGGTTCCAGCCCAGGGACCCTGTAGCTGGCAGCCAAGGTCTGCTCTATCCGGCTCCTTGCTGCCTCCACGGACTGCTTCCTAGCTCTTCTGTCCCCCAGAGATTGACTGCAGACTCTCTACCAGCAGCCCCCTTGCTTTGTCTTTGTTTGGTTTTTGGCACAGCGACCTCATCCCACAAGGCTACGACTGCCACTTCCTTCATTCAATTTTTAGCCCCCCCATATATTTTTTTTTTAAATAGCCTTTCACTCACTTTAGTATCCTTAAGGAAAACCCCCCTTTCTGCTGCAACCCTCCTGGCTTTATAATCACCACCCAGCCATTCCCCAGCTGGGCCTCATTATCAGTTAAACCCGGCTTTCTCTCAGGCCCATGTTAACCCCTTCCAGGCCGGTGTGGGGTAGACACCCTATAACAATACACCTTAATGATATTAGCCTTTTTAGCAACCACTTCATATTATTGAATCATATTTACTTTGTGATTCACTATAACCCCCAGGTTTTTTTCAAAAGTGCTGCTGCCTAGCCAGTTATTCCCCATTCTATAGTTGTGAATTTGATTTTTGCTTCCTAAGAGTAGTACCTTCCACTTGTTTTTATTGAATTTCATCTGTTTGATTTCAGACCAATTCACCTATCATTTGTCAAGCTCATTTTGAAATCTAATCCTGTCCTCCAAAGTGCATGCAACCCTGCCAGCTTAATGTTATCCACAAGTTTTATAAGCAGACTTTCCGCTACATTTTTCAAGTCATTAATGAAAATATTGACTAGTACCAGACCCAGAACTGACCCCTGCAAGACCACAGATGGCTGGTGCCTCCCCATACTGGGAGGGCCCACAATCTAAAGGGGAGGACATGTGATCACCCCACATGTCCTCTGTCCAGTGACAGCCCCACCGACCTCTGCCCAGTCTGGGGACGCCATGCTCTCCCCATTCCTTCTCTCCCTGTGTCTCCCCCCCGCACATTTGGCCACTCTCCCTGGTGGGATGGAGCTGCTTCTGCCTGAGAGAGCCTGGCTGGGAGGCAGCGGCAGCCTGCTCCCTGAGTGGGCTCGGCTGCCAGGGACAGGGGCCAAGTATGCAGGGGGCTTGGCCTATGTCCCCGGCAGCAGGGCCTGGGTCGGGGCTGGCCTTCTGCAGCCCCAGCTGCTGGGGACAGAGGCTGGGTAAGCCAGATGCCCCACCCATTTCTGGCTCACTCATCCCCTGTCCCTAGCAGCCAAGCCCGTTTAGGGAGCGGGCTGCCGCTGCTTCCCAGCCAGGGTGTCTCAGGCAGAAGCAGTTCTGTCCCGCTACCCACCCTGCTGCCAGGGAGAGCAGCTGAACGTGCCGAGGAGGAGGCACAGAGGGAGAAGGACAGAGCGCCTCTCTCTTTCCCGCCCCTGGCAGGCCAATCTGGGGGGGGGGCACTTGACCTTCCATGCCCCCCAAACGTCGCCTCTGCCTTGAGAAAGCCACTTCACCTCTCTGTGTCTGTGTCCCCTCACATCCTTTTTAAAAATCTATATAAAGTATAAACTCTTACTCTCTCTTACTCTGTGTTTGTACAGCACCTAGCACAATGGGGCCTGATCTCCACTGGGATACCTAAACACTGCTGCAATACAAGTTGTAAATAATGCAGATTTTTTTTAATGAACCTGGGGAGACCAACTTCTTATTTCTTTACAACTCAGCCAACCACCTGACAAGAAAAAAAAATGGGGAAGAGGCTCATTTACATCTGTTGTCTGCACCCACAGCCCATGTGTTTGAGAAAAATGATGCTTCTTGTTATATCACTCTGAAATAAATGTTCAGCTACATTTTGGAGAATGTCTAGAAATTGGAAGAAACACTGTGTGGGAATGAAACTGGACTACATTGAAGGCTTCCTATCTATGGCCTCTTTCCACTTTCTCTTTCAGACTCTCTATGTTCAAGAGAAAACAGCCTGGTCAAGTTCTTTAGGACCACTACTACTTTAGGTAAAGAAGTGGCTAGAGAGATGTCCTTTAATTTCCCCAAATATGGGCGAGTTACCTATAAATCTGCTAGAAGAGAACATCTAAATTGATTCTTAGTCTTGTGCTTCAAGTCTAAATTTTGCTGGAACTCTGCAAGCCTGTGAAGCATTCTGATCCTTTGAAGTACCTGTAGGTGCCTTATACACAGACCAACAACTAGAATCTTAGACCCACCTCAAACATTCAGTTTCTGTTGTTATAATGCAGAGGCAGTGACTAGCTTTTCTCGAGAAAACTATGCAGAGATAAACAAATGCATATTCGCTACAGGAAAAATAAATACACAGAGAGAATTCTCTCAATTCATGGGGTTCTGTCTTCTGAAAAGCAGCAGCTCGAGCCTCCACAAACTGCTACAACGCTATGCGTCAAACTTGGCCTGAAGGGACTACTTGTAGGGACTTGTCGGGACTGCTAATAAGAGTGTCAGCTATGAGATGTGGACAACTGTTAACCAGGAATTGACTGAGGCAATAAGCTACTAAACAGCCGTCAGATAGTAACAACTTTCAGTTAGTATCAGTCTGGGTTGGATTTGACTATATCCATCTGTTGTCTTTTGTCTTCTACTTAGGGTATGTCTACACTATGAAATTAGGTTGATTTTATAGAAGTCGCTTTTTAGAAATCGATTTTATACAGTCGATTGCGTGTGTCCACAGTAAGCATATTAAGTCGGTGGAGTGCATCCTCACTACCGTGGCTAGCATCGACTTATGGAGCGGTGCACTGTGGGTAGCTATCCCATAGTGGTCACAATGGAGCACTCTGGGATAGCTCCCGGAGGCCAATACCATCGATTTGCATCCGCACTACCCCAAATTCAACCCAGCAAAGTCGATTTTAGCACTACTCCCCTCGCCGGGGAAGAGTACAGAAGTCGATTTTAAGTGCCCTTTAGGTTGACGGAATGGGGTTGGTTGTGTGGACGCATTCATTTTTAAATCGACCTAACATGGCTAAATTTGACCTAACCCCGTAGTGTAGACCAGGCCTTGTAAACTCTGTGGGGCAGGGACCACCTTTTAGGTCTGTGTTTGTACAGCACCTTGCGTAATAGTCTACTATTCCATGACTAGGGCTTCTACATACTACAGAAATACTAATAAATAATTAACAATAAACAAAATACTGTTATCAGTCTCCTCAAATAGGATAGCTCAGGGAAGAGTTTATAGGACTTGTTCAAGGTATCACACACAGAAAGCTCAGGGCAGAGCTAGGTGACATCACATCCCTGCTCACACCATCTTTTAAAAAAGTAAACATCTATGTTATGCAACAATCTATCCTACTGGAGATTCCTATGCTTCAGGCAGGAGGAAATCAAGGGCCAAGCCTTGGAGTCAATGGGAATTGCAGATACTCAGCAACACTCAAGATCTGGCTCAGGGTGCATCAAAACAGTGACATACCCAGTCTTCCCTGAGATAGCCCAGCCTGACCTCCGCAGTGTCCAGAAAGTCATGTTGGCTTACTCATGAAATGGCATCCGTGCCAGTCTTGGAGGTGCCAGTGAAATCCAGTGATTATAGAAAGTCCTCTACGAGTGAATAGGTGTAAGAACCAAAAGGAGTCTTTAGAAACTATTGTAAAAACCAACAAGATTTAATATTGAGAGTGAAATCCTTTCTAGAGGAAGTTTTAAAAATTCTATAGAAAGGATGTCATTCTTTATTAAATTCCACTGCCTGATTGAAACCTTTTCTAGAATTTAACAGAGTGTTATATCCTACCTATGGAATTCTGTAGAAAAGTTATTGCTTGCAATTAATTTCTGTAGGTCTAACCCATTTTTCCTTTGTTAGGTCAAACAACAGTTATGATGGAGTTACTATGGGAAAATGATGTTTGTGAAAAAAGTTAGAGGGCAATTGTGACAGTCTGTATCGCTATGTTCACCCTTTTTGCAAGATTAGGATAAACTTTGTACAAAGTATGTTGTGTGAGGTATCATTTGAAAATTCATAATTTGCTGATCATGATTGTCCTGGTAAAATATGTGTTGCGACATTGTATGTAAAGTTATGAGATTCTACTATATAACATTACTGAGACATGTTCCAAGTTTAGAAAAGCAGGCACAAACCAGTTCCTCAGAGACAAAAGGCAAAACTGATGCCTCAGCCAGATGTCAACAAAATCAAATGGACTATCACCTGGTTAAGTGGCCATTCCTTGGCAGGAAAAAGGGTGTGAGCAAGAAATGTACATTTTGGCAAAGAAACAGCTGAGGGTTCCCGTCCCAACAGACTTTCTGACTCCTGAACCTCATCTGGAGATAATTTTCAAAGAAAACGAGAACTATAAGAAAGGGAAAAGACAGCCCAAATACTCCTCCCTTTCTCTCTGCCCATGGCATCAACAACACCTGAAGGACAAGGAAATTATACTGAACTGGGGGATGGGTCCTGGCTGAAAGGAATCCAGACAGTGAGACTGCTGATAAAGCATGTGGTGAGCGAAACCTTTTCCTTTAAATTCATTTAGCTTGCTAAGTTAGGTGCTAGTAGCATTTTACCTTTTATTTTCTTATAACCAATTCTAACCTTTATGCCTCATTACTTGTAATCACTTAAAATCTTTCTGTAGTTTATAAACTTGGTTTTTTGTTTGATCTAAACCAGTGTGTTTGGATTGAAGTGTTTGGGCAACTCCATTTGAGTTAACAAGATTTGTGCACATCATTTTCTATTAATGAGAAGATGGACTTTATATGAGCCTGTATTGTCCAGGACAGAGCTGGGCAGTACAAGATGCACATTTCTGGGGGAAAGTCTGAGACGGGGAGTTTGCTGGTGTTGCCCTACAAAGTAGCACTCATTCGAGCTAGCTGGAATTTACATGCTGGAGGCTGTGTGAGATCTGACCACGAGTGGTTGCTCTCACAGCGAAGAAGTATAAGAGGCACCCCAAATTGGAGAATTGAGGGGACACAACTGTCCATGTGTCTAGATTATCCCCTGGGTAATGTCACAGTGACCACGCAAATGATTCATTTTAGGATGCTTTGTGTCTCTCACTAGCAAAAAGCAGATTGCGGGGGAGAGAAGAGGGGGAAGAAGTAATACCGCTGGTGAGTATCACATTTCTTCATTAGAATTTAACAAACAGAATTAATTACAAGTTCAGCATGATGACTGGACACACACTGGACATTTTTTCTTGTCATGAGGCTCTCAGTACTATTACCAGCTACTAATATTATTTTCAGGTGCTTCCTTCATCTAGTCTAGTTTAAGAATTCATTACCATTTTGGAATGGGTCTCTAATCTCACATCAGCAGGACATGGACTTCTGCTTCTGCACACAAGGAAAACCTTTGTCTATTATTTCTTTGTTCCTTGGTCAGAATGAGTGCACTTAGGGAAAGGTAATCAGAATATTCCTAGATGCCTTAAATACTTTGACATGGTTTTGCTCTTTATGGTTGAAGAACAAGGAAAACAGAGAGACTAAGAAAGGGACAGTGCATATTATGAAAGAGGCATATTAAGAATGGTTTTCTTTGCTTCTAGATTGCATGAGGAAATCAATCCCCAAAGCGATCATTGAACGTGACAATGGAAGTAGGTATATATATATAATATATATATATTAATGGAATGGCAGCTGGTGGCCTTGTACAGAAGCAGGTGCTTTCAAACAGTCTCCAGATGGCACTTATGCACCCTCTGCCAAACAGTATGTTTTATCAATTGCACCAAAGAAAGTGAACCTGTCATCATTCAAGTCACTCATACAGGGTTTCCTTTCACTGTCCTGGAATCATATGACTTCATTTCAGATGGGCAACAGTAAGAAAGCCACCATGCAAAGAGCAACTGATTTCAATCAGTCATAGTGGAATGGTTTGAACTCCTTTACTTCAGTTCCCTTGAAATGGTGGCACAGTGAGTGAATGGAAGAGCTGGCAGTCCATTCAGAGTAACGTGAAAGGTAATTTGCTGTATCTTGCCATTCAGATAAGAATAAAAGAACGGCCATACTGGGTCAGACCAATGGTCCATCTAGCCCAGTATCCTGTCTTATGATAGTGGCCAGATACTTCAGAGGAACAAACAGGGCAATTATCGAGATAAGGATAAAAGATGAAATTCAGTCTTGGCATAAGTGCATACATCTTCTATTGATTTAAATAAGTGCATGCAGTTTGGGGAGAGGTGAGAGTGAGTGAATATATGAGTGAGTGCTTCTGAGGAGTTTGGAGATAGCATCTGAATAATGGAGGGGGGGCATGGATCAGCATTCATGTCGCACTCCCCGTCAGTACCCGGTCCAGGTCGGGGAAGCTAATGATCTAACTGGTAGACCAAATTCCATGATGAATCCTGGTCATGTGCCAGCTGAGGCACATCATATATATGCTAAGAAGAAAAAGAAGAAGAAGAAGTAATGAAGTGTAAAGAGGTAGTGAATGTGAGTGATGGTGCTTTCTGGTTTGTGAGGGGAAAAAAAGGGTAGGATTGATGGGAGACTTGAGAGAACAGGAAAGATGGGAAACATATACTACAAAATCACAAAGTATTCAAAACCATTTCACTCACTAGCCATGATATCTCTTAAGCAAAAGGAAGATATTAGTGCACAGCTCAAAACTAGTAAGTAGGTAAAATTTTTCTTGCATTACACTGTGGTACTCTGTACCTCAAAGCAGCACCTTGGAACCTCTATATTCACCCCATCATATAATTATGATATATTTCATAAAAGGCATGGCATGTAAGATATCATATGAAGGCTATGATCTGCTGAAACTCATTGTTCTGTCAAAATATGTATATCATCAGTGTGTAGGAAGTTATGAGATTTTGCTGTATGGTTGTTACTGAAATATGTTGTAAGCTTGTGAGTTGTCTACTGCCAGTTCTCCAGTGACAACAAAGGAGGTGATCCACTCTCAAGAGGGTGTTAAACGACCATTAATCAGCAGAGGAGTTGTAAACAAGGGGTTTACAAGGCTGTAAGAGAGCTGCGCAAGCATCACATACTGGGGGATTGCTCAACTCTGTGACTCAGCAAAGCCCACCAGGACATATCTGGACTAGTGTTTTCCAGGCACCTGGACTAAGAATATAAAATAGGGGACAGTGGCATCATGCTTTTACCTTTCTCCTCCCTCACCTATGCTGGAAGCAACAAGAATGCTGGGAAGACAAAGACTTGAACTGAGGAGACAAGTCCCAGGATTAAAGGGGAAGCCTGTGTATTAAGAACTATAACCTACTTGCAACATCCAGTGCAATGAGAAAAACTGCTTGATCTGAATACTGCCTAGCCTAATAAGGTTTAAGATTTAAACTTTGCACTTACCTTTTATTTTCTTTGGTAACTATCTCTGACCTTTTGTGCCTACCATTTATAATCACTTAAAATCTATCTTTCTGTAGTTAATAAATCTGTTTTATATTTTACCTCAAACAGTGTGTTTTGGTTGAAGTGCTTGGGCAATCTCAGCTCAGTTTACAAAGGTTGGTGTGTGTCCTTTCCACACTGAGGGAGGAGCGGACTGGGTAAAAAACTTACATGGGTCAGGCTTGACAAGTACAAGACGGTACAGTTCTGGGGTGCAAGGCTGGGGGTTTGGGCGATTTGCTGGTGCCTTTCTCTGAGTGATTCATGAGTGGCTCAGGGAGCATTCTTGCAATTTAGCTGAGTGTGGGGCTCCACATGCTATTGTGCTGAGTGATAACAGTGCCTGGAGGGGTTTGCTGCTTGTCACTATATCAACATTGTGAGAGAAAACCCAGGCTGGAGAGTTAAGGGAGCATGGCAGTATCCCAGTCCCAGGTTGTTCCCTGGGGATCCCATCACATACACAAAAAAGGGGTTTTGTTTTATTTTCTTACTGAAACACTATAAAATCTTGTAGAAAATAAGAAACTCATTAACCAAATGGCCAAGACTACATGGCTTAGAAGAACAGTGATAGGCTTTGTAATGTGTATAGCGAAGGTCATGGGATAATGTCTTGAATGTCTCTGGTGACAGTACTAATCATGATGCATTATTCATGATCATTTATTTGGATTGGATAACATGAAAATTTCCAGTGGACCCAATCTTGGTAAGGACTCCATTGTACTGGGTTCTGTACAAACACATGGTAGGATGAGATTCCAAAGAGCTTACAATCTAAATAGACAAGATAGACAAAAGGTTGGCTCAGGGTGAAAGACAAACAAGGAACTCTGGTGAAGGAAGTGGCATCAGTGAACAGAATTTATCAAGGACGAAGGTTAGGAATTGTGAGGAGTGGAAGAGGGAGAGCTAGAGTTTGAGAGCCAAAAGGCAGGAGCAAGAGTGCAGTATATGATAGCTACAGGAAGCAGGAAGAGAGAGGAAAGACTGAGTGTGTGTTGCTCAAAAGAAAAGAATAAGTGAAGGGGTGGGGAGAAGGGAGCAACTGGAAGTGGCAGGAGGGGAGAAGCCTGATGCCCAACCCTTGTTCCATTAGGGATGATTTGGTGGAGAAGGGGACAGGATGACAGCTGCAGAAACGGAGTCAGGAGTGGGGAGATCCAGGTTTCAGTGAGAGCCAGCAGATGGAGAGAGAGAGAGAGAGAGAGACATGAAAAGGCTGTGGATGGAGATGGACCCAGTATTCCAGAGGGAGGAAGAGAAGAGGAGGGGGATGGGATTGGTGATGTGAAGGGAAAAGCTATTGGGACAGGTGGAAAGGAGGGGGATGGAGAGAGGGCTAAGACTGGACAAGATATCACCCAAGGATGATGCAGAAGTAGGATAGATATTTGAGGGATGAGCTGGGTCAGGGGAGGATGGATGAGAGGGAAAAGAAGGTGCTCAGATACCAATGTGGTGGGAATAATATAAAAATAATTGACTAGAGTAGGCAGAGTGGAGGGACCAATGAATGAGGGAAGAATAAAAAAGCTGGTGGGGAGGGAGAAGAGGAAGGAGACAGTGATAGAAATGTTCTGTGATGAGCACAATGGAAGGGTACTGGCAACCTGTTATCCAAATAGTATCAGAAAAACAGGAAATTAAAAAAAAAAAAAAAAAAAAAGGCAGTGAATACAGCAACAAACCAGCAAATGATTGTAAAGCAATTTAAATAATGGGTTTAAACAGGCAAATGGTTATCTAAGTAGCCAGAAAAAGCATATTAATCTTAAAAGCACAGAAGCACATTAAAGTCTGTTTCTCAGCAGGAATCATAGGAAAATAGGCCAGTTTTGTTTTAATGAACCAGCCACAGGGAGCCTTTCATAAAATATAAAATAGAAATGTTGTAAGAGTATCTAAAATAAAAATTTACACAGAGTATGGTGCCTTTCATTTGCAAATGACCTAAATGATTATGTGCAATATTTGGCCATCTCCATAGTAAGTGCTGCATTATGGTTATAGGAACATGATGCCTTTGTATGGGGGGAAAAATTCTCTGAATGTAATTAAAAATTCATGTAACATGTCCTAAAAATACCCCCCCCCCCAAAAAAAAAACCTCTTTGCCAAACAAAACAGGAGAAGATATTTGCCTTTGACTGGATATTGACCTATAAAATGTTCCTTCTCTTTCCCTCGCCTTTTTGATTTTTTTCCAACCATCTCCACAAGACTCATTCTTTCTGGTGATTACAATGGAGTGAAGGAAAGGTGCTTTCGGGGTGGGGGGAGGTAGGGGCGTAGTACACCCCAGAATCCAAATGTTGTTAACTATGGTGTGAATTTCATTTACGCTAGGCCCCTTTACACCACTCTGGCAGCATTAAGGGGCCTTAAGAGTTTAAACATATTTATGCTCACTTTAAGGTCCCTTTAACACTGCCAGAGGAGTGTAATGGGGCCTTAATGTAAATGAGAATCAGAGTCATAGAGTTTAGTGTTTAAATTCTTTCAGAGTATCCAGAATTTCTTTGATAATGCCTCACTTACATGGATAGAGTGGAAGTCAAACTTAAAACATTTCTTCCTTTTTAAAAGATTCTATCCATCTGAAAGAGAGGCTTAAAATGGGGAATGTCACTAGAACCAGTGACAGCGCTCCAAATTCACCAGTACACTATCTGCCTTGTACTGCTGCGGTGATGCAAAGCACCTGAAACCCTGGCTTAAAAATTAAGACCAGTAAATCTGGTCACTCAAATGTACCCACTGTAGCTGGGCTGTGAAAGCTAATTCAAACCACCTGGAGTCTCCCTACACTGGACACTTTTCGCCTCTTAAATCTGTTTTACACTGCTGTAAGTCTGTTGATTTCGATGGATTTATTCTCAGTTTACATCATTGCAAGAGGAGTGCAGTATAAAGAGTATAATAAAGCTCTACTATTATTCCCTGTAGGAGATATGTTTCTATCAGAACAGCAACCCGATACCCGAATACTCAGTAAGAAATCAGGTTAAATTGACAAATATAGAATGCTATACCTCTGAATTTGAAGGAAGTGAATTTTGTGGCTAACTAGTGACCCCAATGATTGGTTAAGAAAGAGGGTTGATGCATATTGGAGTAACATCCAATCCTCAGTCAGGAGAAAGGAAGGCCATGATGAGTAAGCTGGATGTCTGAAGGAAAAACATTTGCTATCTCCTTATATATGGATAACAGCTCCCATATTGCTAAAATTGTGATTCCAGTAAGTAAGTGTCCAGTTTGTGTTTTGCTTTGGTACATGTTTCCTCAGTAAAATAACTTTGCTTAATAACTGTTAAATATTATATTACTTTACTGCTATGGTGGCAGGGCTAGTTGCACCTCCGTCCCCTTTCTTTTCTTGTCTCTCTGAGTACACCCCTTCAGGTTTTAGGCTTTGGGTCTCTACCCATCCTGAGGTGGAATTCCACAATTCTCCTACCCTTAGACTATGATGTGCATCAACATAAAAGGGCACTCACCTCTTAGGCACTTTGAGAGATTGGGTGTGGTACCAGTGTCCTTTTCTTGACCCTGTTGCCCCCAGGAGGCTGCCGGCCAACCGTAGCAGGTCTTCAGTGATGTGATACTCCAACCAAGCCATAAAGTTTGAATTAATCCCTTCTGGGGTATTAAAGAGTCCAATAAAAAGACAATCTATTTGCCCTCAGTTGGGTCTTCAGCCCCAGCCCTAACCATTTTAATGCAGCCATTTGTTCAGGCTCCAAAATAAGCCCTGTCCCCTTCTTGGTGTTTACATCACTTTACCTGTGGCCAGTAGGGGAACCCAGTCTACGCACTATTTCAGGTTCCAACCAAGGGACCCTTTAAACAGCAGCTACGTATTACTCAACTGCGGTTCTCTGCAGCTATTTCCTTGGGCCTCTTCCCACCAGGCCCTTTTTTCTCCAGCCCTCTCTCAGGAACAATGTACGCGGGTCCTTCTCTCTCTGCAATCCCAGCTATGTAAATTCAGCCAGCCATAAACTGTGTCTAAATGTTGGGCACCTTTGGTGAGGGAGAAGCACCCTTCTTCCCCTCTCTGATCCCAAACAGGAACTGAACTCCTAAGGCCAGGCAGCTCCTTTTATCTGTCCCAGCATTTCTAGCCTCTCTAGCCCTTGGAGGACCAGGTCTCTGTGGTTTCCCGAAATGGCTGCTCCAGAGAGTCCTCTTTAAGCAATCAGGGAGGACTCATATTCTCTGCTAATTTCCTCTCAACTCATTACTTCTTGGGGTGGAGCGGTTGGCCTGTAGCGTCCCTAGTAGGGAGCTGCAAAGGCAGAATGCACCCCATCACAATCCACTGTTCTTAACCTGGAGTTCCAACTGAGTTGTGATTTTTCCCTTGGGAAGTCTGTGCCAAGAGGTACATAGTGAACAAACAGCCTTCTTAAAACAAACTGTTGTTTATTTAGCCGTAGGAACAAACAGTTAGCAAAAAAAGGACTTCAAAACAAACTAGAAGCATGTCTATCTTACCTAGAGTTCAACCATATCAATATGGTGACCTGTGCAGGCCTATCTTCTCCAGCCACCTCCAGCAGATTCCTGTGTCCAAGTCTCATTCCCTCCTTAACCCCCCCGCCCCCATTGACTCCCTCTCCTGCTGTGACAGTGTTCTTTAAACCCTGATATGGTTCTTTGTTGTCCTGTGTTTGGGGGATCTGCTCATAACCAGTTTTTTAGGTAGGTCAGAGACAGAGACAGAATCATCAAAGCTAACAGTTCTGGCACTGTCCCATAAGAACTCAAAGTGTTTGCTGATATGTGGCTATCTTGAGCCATTCTTCTCCTTCCTGCCTGTATTTCAGACAGATCTCTAATGAGTTAAACCAGTATATTCCTACTGTAAACATCCGAATAACCAGCTCAACATACAGTATCAATATATAATCACAGGGCAGCCCCAAATCCATCACAGTCACATTTCAATATTGTTTTTGTCGTGAAATGTCTAGTCATGAAATAATTTGTTTAAACATTAAAGCTTCTTACATTTTATTTATTTGCATTTCTAAGGACAGACAAAAATGGGGCCTATCCTGAGGTCTAGGGGCTCTGGATGTCTATTTAAAAATACCGTCAATAAAACCTATAGACAAAAGCCAGCAGTAACCCCAACCATGCAGCGGTAAGTAACCTAACCTTACAGCAAAGGAGAAATGAGGAAGCAGGCCCACTCCTAACTATTGGCCCTCAAGCAACAAGCCTTTCCCTGATCCTAAAATATCAGCTTTACCACATGCCCAGAAGATCAAGAAATATTTGCTCTCTTAGACCAAGGGAAGAAGGTCCCAAATCAGTGGGTTTTCACAGAGAAAGCTGTCAGCAGCCCCTTCGTCTTTTCTTCTTATTTTTTATTTATTAGCAGATCTAATACATTGTTACAAAAGCATTTTTATAAATCTAACTTTACAATTCCACCAATAATAGTCTTGGTGCCTATACAAGTTCCAAAATATAAACTGGCCTTCAGAAATCTGTAATACTAGGGTGATGGCCAACTAGTAAGGTCATAGTTTAACCCTTTCTCCTGTCCTTAGTATTCAAAGAAAGTTCTCCGATTGTGTGGTGAGGAATGATTCTTTCCCAGAAGATTCAAGGTTTCTAGGTAAGTATCCATTTTCCTTTGACATTTTCTAAACAAAGCATTTCAATTTTTTTACTTGAAATAACTTTTCATTTTGAAATTTTCTTCAATGTTATTAAATTCAAAATATTAAAAAATGCTCAGCATTTAAATGGAATGTTTTGTTTTGGGTTGACTGCAACTTTTCATTTGGCCCCCCAAAATTTATTTTTATTTTTCAATTTGCCAGAAATATCATTTTCAGTTTGACCCAAATGATTTTTTTAAATTTTTCAACAAATTGAATTCACAGAGCACTAAACATTAATGTTTGGTAGCACCACTTCCCCTTTGGTCAACGTCGTTGTAGAGTGGCCTGTTTGACACTTGGCTTGCCCCTTCTCTTTTCCATTGTGGGAGCGCTAAATTGAATCCTCTCTGTCTGCTAATCTCAGTGGTGGTAGTATGGAACAAGGAGAGAGGCAGTCTCTCCAGAAGACACCTCCAAGTTTATTTAGGGCTTTTACAGGTCAAAATCAGCACCTTAAACTCCATCCACAATGCAGATCACAAAGCATAGTATGTGCATCTGACGAGATGTCCCATTTAACAAGCAGGTTGCTGCATTCTGCACCAGCTTCAGTTTCTGAATAGTTCATGAATGTAGCTTCAAGAATAGTTCATTGAATTATCTAGTCTTGAGGTGACAAAGGTGTCACTGATTTACAGGGTCTGGTCTATGCCCCAGCCTTTAACCAGTCCCTTGGGAGTGTCCCTTTTAGTGTGCCAGACCCCAAAGATCCACACAATTCCACAGAGGCAGGGCTGTGGCTTCCATGACTCTGAACCTGAGCCTTCGGGCGCCAGCAATCCCTGTCCCTCTCCATGGCTCCCTGCAGCCAGTCCAGCCAAGACTGACTCCTGTGGGAGACTTGTTCAAACTCTTCAGGATGCAATGCTCTCAGTGAGTATTTGCAGCAACACCAGGCAGCCTTTTCAAAACAAGGTAACAATTTATTAATCACCTGGCATACAAAATCTGAAAGTCCTTAGGGTAGCATAAAGAAGCAGAGGATAAAACTGAGTTCAGGCTGGCGTAAGGTTTAGGAACCATCTTTGCTTCCTCTCTCTGGGTACGTCTACATTGCGAAGTTGTCAACAAAACTTTTGTCTTTCATGGGTACTTTAAAAAGCCCCCCCGTGAAAGACAATAGTTTTGCTGACGCAAGTGGCAGTGTGAACACGGCTTTGTCGGCAGGAGCGCTCTCCTGCGAGAAAGCTAACACTGCTTGCGGGGCTGGAAGTATTTTGTCGGCAAAGGTGCCGACAAAGTACTGACCAAGAGCTTTTACACATTCTGACTTCTAGCAACAAGGCTGTGTCAACGTAGCCTTGTCGCTAAAAGCTGCGTGGTGTAGACAAGCCCAGAGTCTTCGTCACTTTTTCTGTCAGTCTCTGGCTGGTGGGCCCTGTGTCTCAGAGCTCAGCTCTTAAAACAGCCTCCTGAAACCTTTCCCCTCTGTCCTCCAGTCCTGGGGCTTTTATTCTGTTTCCTTGAAGAGAGATGGGGGGAAATCTTTGGACTGTGGGTCACTAGGTGTGAATGTCCCAGCCCTGCGGGTTTCCAATGTCTCTTCTGGATCCTCCATTTACTTGTGCAGACTTTATTCAGTTTGTTAATGACTCTGGTCTCCAACTAGGCTGGTATGTGAATATAATACCTCATCCCTTCCCTTTATGCTCAGTACATAGCAATGTAAAGCACAGAGGGAAACTGAGGTATGCATAAGAATCATAAAAACATTATCAAAATTCCCACGTTCCTCACAAAAGGCACGAATCTCTCACCAGAGAGTGAAGTTCTCATCAGAGAGAAAAGGCCGCAATTTCCTGGCATGATGAAAATGAAAAGTTGTTCTGGTTACTGCTTAAAATTGACCATCAAACAATAATTGTGAATTAAAAAGGAATGAATCAATCTTTATATTATCTGTATCACATCTGTGTGTGCATTTGTTTTAGACAGCAAATCTTGTATGTCATAGTTATGTTACATAAAAACATCTATTGAGCCAATTAAATGTTTTCAGTTAAGTGAAAGGATGTAATATTCTTTCTGTGAAAACCAAGAGGCCTTTCCTGAGGATGGCATAATCCTTTCATGAACAAAATGTCCAAAAATGCAGCTGTTTTCATTGTACTGAACAGCAAATTTCACCCTGGATCACATGTACAAATACATGCAAATATATTTTTCACTTGCAAATACTCACAATGTGGTAGTTTTGCACAGCTTTGCTGAGTTCCTTTCCTCCATCCTCTCCGTTGCAGCTGAAATAATAATCTTGTGGAACTAGGTATAATTAACACTTCATGAAGCTAATTTAAATGTGTTTCTTGTATCACCTTTAAGGACTGGAGGTATCTTTGCCTATAAGTAACGATTTTGTATTTTTTACCAAATACAGGGCTGTGCAAATATGTTTGTACGGTAGCTAATGGTCCAGCGCTGCTTTTAGCTGGACTATGAGACGCTTTCTCATTATTATTGTAAATCTAAAAGGCAGCAGAGTATAAAGTTCCCAGTCTTACACAACACCCTCAAACTAAACCCTTGACCAAGCAAGGCATCAGGATTGGGCCCCAAATCATTATGGGTCTGCTCCTGCTCCCACTGAATTTAAAGGGAGCAGGATTATGCCCAGTAGGTTTGTTTTCACTGCCGCTGCATCAACAGTAGAGACGGAGTCCTTTACATTTTATAGCTTTTTATTGTTAGCTTTACTATTGGGTTCCTATTTTTCTACATGTTGCTATAAACACTACTTTTGTGCAAGACAAGGAAAGAAGTAACAGCCAAGAGCTGCTAATTCGGGAGCAGTTTGCAATTTCTAATTGTAAAACAGTCTGTCTTTTTTCCTGGCAATATTAGTGTTTTGTGATTTTACATATACTTGAAATATCCCATGCACATGCACAGAAATGCATCTTGTTCCATGATCCACCTTCAAATTGAGATTTCTCATAAATGTGAAGTAAAACTGTTCCACGCAAGTGAATAAAGCACAAACACAATTGCAGCAATGTGTTTCTTACATTTTTCTGGCAAATTATAGAGGTCTGCTTATCAAATTTATGATGTTCTGCTCCTGTAATAAATAATCTGTGAAACCATTAAAACTCTGTTTCTCATATGTCATTTACTATGGATAGACAGAACACATGTGCAAACATAATCTCCTTCACCAAGCCAGATACTGTATATAAAACTTCACGGCTTTCATTGTTATCTGTTTATAGTATTCACTGAACCCAGGGAATTAAACTGTTTGATACATATTTGAGGCCTTGAAAAAAATTGGTTTTCTCCAAGTAGACACAGTCTACCAAGTTCAAATAAGTTATCCTTTAAACAGATTCATTTGAGTTTTGACACAATACCTCTTCCCATCAGATCTTCACTTGGAGCCTACATACCTGCTAACTCCTTGTAACAAAAGCAAACACACGAAACAAAACCACACACACTAGATTTTTAATTTGCATAACATTATATACATTTGCATAAAGTGCTCCCTGTTGGTGACGGAGTTCCAGCTTCTCCCAAAATGCCAAATAATTCTGTTCCCCTCCAGCCTCATATCTGCCTGTCCCCTACACCCATGTCAGTTAATTATGCACCTCTAGCACTCCTATCACCTAACCAATTTTACATCATCTAGCTCTCATATGAACTGTGCACCCCCATAAATAAACAAGGCAGACAAAGGATGAAAAAATGAGGAACAGCGAGATTAATTGACTTTCCCAAGGTTACATTGGGAGCCCGTGGTAGAGTCAGCAATAGAAGCCAGATTGCTTGAGTCCCAGTGCAATCCACAAACCATAAGACCAACCTTCCTCTCTGCAGTAAATACTGATGCTTTTTCAAATATTCATTAATTCAACCAACAAGAATGTTGCTCTTTCTGCCAGCAAACACCATGTCTCACAGCAAAAATCAGCAAAATTGCACTCTGAACAAAAATTGGCCATTTTCTCCATACCAAGTTGCTGTCTCTCTCATGAAAGTTGCAATTCATTGTCATGAAAAACATATCTTCTTCTCTTGACCACATTAAATTATGAATTTTCACTGGCGAGAATATTTTTACCCAGCTCTATTTTTGACCAAGGTAGGAAGAAAGTCCTGTGGTATAAAACCCTTCTAAAATCATAATACTCACTAACTAATCCCTTGCTACATCAATCCAACTATTTTCCTTGGAGGGAAACAAACATTCTTGCAAGTACAACAGATGACATATGAAATGATAAAAGTGCCCACTGGGTAAATGAAAGATCTCCTTTCTTCTCTGGAACATGCAGCTTTATAAGCCTAATGTGAAGCTCCGTACTATGCCAGATACATTTGGAAAATATCCCAAGTATAATTTTGAAACTCTGCCTATTTAAAAGTTTTGGCAACTTTAATAATTGCTTACAAAAGCTTCAGCAAAATTGCCATTTTCATGAGGCTTGCTCTGCCAAGAAGTGACAAAGGCAGCCCATGCCATCAGTTTACATCCTCCTGTATTTAATTTAATAATGTGAGCCAAACTTATAGCAATCAATATTGTTTTACCAGTCTAAAAATAAGTAGCAGGTCACTCTTGGGGTAACTCTACTGAAAAGAGTTACACATAGTGTAAATCTGACCCAATGTCTTTTGGCCATGAAAAAAGACAGGAAAAATCCATCTCCATATGCAATTAATGCAACTAGCTTATGGCAAAGTTTATGATTTTTCCACACATATATTACAGCTAACTGACAACTAAGTACAGTTGTGCAACACTGTGAAGATAGCTGGAATCAAATGTTTGGGACAAGACCAATTAATAAAGAGATCATCTGTGCTCATATCATGTTCCTGCTGAATGCCCCCATCATATAGTAGCTAAAACAAATCAAACCAGGGATTAAAGGATTCCTTTCCTTAGCACCCCAAGTAAACATAAAATTTCCCCCCATATTTCCCCCATATGGATTGCTGATGCAAAGATGCCAATTGTGATGATGGCTTCTGTGTTGTCTGTCTATGCATTAAGAACTGGACTGAGGCCACTAAGGCTATGTCTACAACAGGGATAAAAAACCTGCGGCTGGCCGGGGTCAGCTAACTTGGGCTCACGGGGCTTGGGCTTCAGGGCTGAAAAATCACTTGGACTGAAGCCCAAGCTCTGGGACCTACGAGGGTGGTGGGTCCCAGAGCTCAGACTGCAGCCCAGGCCCGAACGTTTACACGGATATTTTTTCAGATATGGAGCCTGAGCCCGAGTCCTGATCCGGGCCAGCCACAGCTGTGTGGGTCTTTTATCCCTGTGTAGATGTACCCTAAGTCACTTCTCATAGGCCCTGAACAGCAACCCTTTGATCACTGCCAACCTATAAACACATTGGCAACGGTGTCTAGAAGTAAAAGACTTCATTTCCCGAAGCACAGCCTCTGAAATATCCGGCTACTAGGTTTTTTTTTTTAATGTTCCTGCTCCAAAGCTGTTTGTAGTGACAATTAATTTAGATACTTGAAGTAATGATTTAATCCAATTCACAAACCCAATTTTTTAAATATCCATAAAAAAAAAAAAAAGGAAGAGATAGCTCCACTGCAATTTATTATTATTTTTCAACATCTAGAGATTCAGTCAAGGTTTTCAAGTATGGGTTATAGGAGATGATATAGTCAGATTGTTACCAGGTTTGCCTGTTGCTTTGGGGTACACTCATTTATTAGGGTTACTCTCCTGGGGGGGGGTCCTGTAATTCTAGCAATGTACTGCTTGCGTCACTTGTGTTTTCATACAGAGCTCTACTTCAAGTTCCCTCCCAATGGAGCTATCCTGCAGGACCTCGGTTCCCCAGGGCTGGGTTCGTCCAGCCCCAGAATCAGACGAACACACACACACATTAACACAGCGCGTCTGAGTGGACCGGGTCAATCAGCACTCCCAAGCTGACCCCTTATATGTCCCTGGACTCAGCAGGCACCGCACCGGAATAGAGTATGCCTGAGCAGGCTGGGTCGAGCAGCACTTTTGATCTGCCACCCTTATATGCCCCTGGACTCAGCAGGCTGGGTCAAGCAGCACTTCCAAGCTGCCACCCTCCTATGCCCCAGGTTCAGCACATCCCTATCCCCACTTTCACGTTACAATTGTTCTGGTAGTAACTCACCTGATGAGCAAACCCCACAGGATTTTTGGGCGCTGCAGGGGTCTTTAGCTTAGGTACGAGGAGCATTGCTGCAGAGCAAATGGGGAAGCCAAAACCACAAAATGGGGGGGGGGGAGATGCAACCAGCTTAACCATAAAAGTTATTTATTGCCAGGTAATAACCATACAAGGAGAGCCAAACAAACAAAACAGTTACAATGTTAAATCTAGCTTAAATTTGATTACAAAAGCCAGGTTTAGAAAACTATACCTGATCACACAAGTCAGGGTTGGAAAAATATACCTGATCACACAAGTCAGGGTTGGAAAAATATACCTAGAGTAGAAAAAAACACAAGAGAGAGAGAGTTGGGTTCTCACCACTCCATGAAACTTCAACTGGTTGGGGTTCCCAGGTGGTGGTGGCAGCTGAGGGTCCGAAGTGCTGGAGCCAGGCAGAGCCCACAGCACGATCAGTCAGGAGAAGATGAAGTCCCAATGGAATTGATGCAGATTTTGGATCCAGGCATCAGAACACTTACTTGAGCATGGGTAGGGGTTTTTTGTAGGGAAACAACAATGGTTCAAGGGAAAACACTAGATTTGTTTATGGGTAAACTGATGGCTCAAGGGAGTATACCAAAGTTGTTTTGTTCAGGCTAGACAATAGGAACTGATAATTCCTGGTCAGGGCCGGCTCCAGCTTTTCTGCTGCCCCCCCAAAAAAGAAGATGAGCGGCGGCACTTTGGCGGCAGCTAAATCGCGCCACTTCTTCAGTGGCAGTTCGGCGGGGGGTCCTCCCTCTCTTCTTCCTCGATGGTAATTCGGCGGCAGCTCAAAGAGGAAGAGAGGGAATGAGGGACCCGCCGCCGAATTGCCGCCGAAGACCCAGACGTGCCGCCCCGATACCGGACGGAATGCTGCCCCTTTGAATTGGCTGCCCCAAGCACCTGCTTCCTACGCTGGTGCCTGGAGCCGGCCCTGTTCCTGGTAATGGGTGGTGTTCATTCGAGGGAGTTCACAATGCAATTAGGCAGCTTTAGTATTTTGGATACCAATAAAGGATTTATTACTAGAATTGGTCTGATAAGCACTGAGCTGGGTGTGTGCAGGCGTAGGTTCATTAACATCTGGAGCAAAGATTCCCCATCATGCAGTGCTTCCCTGCTTTTCTGGTCCCAGAGTTCAGTGCGGTTCTTGCCTTGGAATCTCTGTTCTCCATTCTGTATGCTAATGGAGATGCCTTCCTGTCCCATCTTCGAAGCAAATGTGGCTAGGGGAGTTGCCTTAATCCTGTCACCCTGGTCCAGAGGGGTTTAGGTGGGTCTCCCACTGCCTTTTCATTGCTTTTTGTAAGTCTTTCTTCTGATTGGTTTTGGTTCAAGCAGAGGCTGGGGGGAGGAGGGGCCTTCGTGAGTCAGACAGGCTGGATACTGCACCCTGGTTCCCCAAGAATACAGAGCTGACAGGTAACAAGACTGCATGTCAGCATACTTAGGCCCAGGTTCAGTGCTTCATTTATGAAATTTTTAGAGGGTGTGGAACCACAGAATAGTAACAAACCTGCAGATTAAGACAAATAATTATGATATTTAGCAGGTAGTAATGAAAACCACGGATATACAGAAGAGGGGAAAATAAATTCTGTAAGATTTTGAATACATGTAGCATTCGGAAACAGATAATTTGTGGGGTGTAGCGAGGTAAATTTCCCTGGTTTCTCCTCAAATAGATAAATCACTCTCCACATTTTGAGAGTGAAATCTAGAGGTACAATTGATATTCTGGGGGCTTCACTGGTTGATTGCAGAAGTCTCTTTAGACATGATGGTACTTGGATAAGAAACTTATTTCAATAAGGTGTTAGCCCTCAGAGCAAAATGCCTTACAAACTCTCCTGCTTTTTGCAGTTTCATATACTACTTGCTCAGAAACTAGTTGTGATCTTTTCTATCTGTCTAATTGTGATGGATATGACACAGTGGATTAACGCAATCATTTTCCATCTTTGGGATCGTGAGTTAAGTTATTAATGTTTTACTCCTTGTACCTATCACTAAACCGACACAGAATTTTGCACAATTGATTATGGCTGGCTATTTTTATGCAAAGCCCAGAAACAATAAGCAGGAATGTACCATACTGCGTAACTGAGCTCCATTGGCACAGCTAGTTTTTTACTACTATGGACTATCATATTAATGAATATCCTCCCACCCCAAACTCACACATTGGGCCATCTTCTATTCTGTCTCTCTGCTGTAATTCTAGAGTACTTCCATGGATTTAACTGGAGTTACTTACTTTGGATTTACATCCATTTAACTCTATCAGAATCTAGCCAACTGTCAGCGGGTTTGCTCAGAGTATAAAAGAGGGCAGAATCTGGCCTACTATCTAACTGTCTGTTTTTTAATTAGACAACTCTCAGCCGCTCTGTATTACAAAGAATATACTGTGCTTATTGATAAAACTCTTAGAATGTCTTACTTTTTTAAAACAAGACCCTCTTTCCTGGCATGTCTGATTCTTAGGTGCCAGTATGAAACTAAGCTTGGACATTAATACATGTTGCCAGTATTTTCTCCCCATATAATGCCCAGGTTCAGAAAGAGTTTAGAGATTTAATTTGCCTTGCTCAGCTCATATTACAGTTAAACTGGTTCCATCAGTGCATCATGTTCCATGCGTAAAATGGTTTAGGGTTTAAATTTAAAATTCGAATGAGCATCAGAAATCACAACATTCCATATCTTAGACTAGATTAGTTCAAACTTTGCTGGGCAATGAATACAGGAACATAGCAATTTCCATACTCTTGGCCAGAACTGCCAGTGGACCATCTAGTTCTGCATCATGTCTCTGATAGTAGTTAACGCTAGCTGCTTCAGAGGAATGTGCAAGAAATCCTGCAGTAGAAGTTATGCAATAACCTGTCTCCAGGGAAAGTTCCTTCCTAACCCCCAATTAATTAGAGATTAGTTTACGCCCCAAAGCATGAATGTTTATATTCCTTCCAAAACTTTTTTAAAAAAAATTCTTACTACTATAACTTAGATATTTGTGTTACCCATATGTACCCTTTTCCCTCTAGTGGTGGTCTCCAGGCTCTTTTCTTTTCATATCTCCCTGACTATTAACTGGCGTAACCATGTGCAGTAATAGAGAGACAAGATGGACCAATAAAAGATATTACCTCACCCACCTTGTCTCTCTAATATCTTGGGAATAAAAACACTGCATACAACAACGTACAATATGCATATGATATGTCAGTACTACCACGTTCTTCCTCCTTGCACTGACACAACAGGTCCTTCTTCTGAATAATCTTCTATCACTTGTTAATTGCTGCTAATTGTACTTTTTTCCTTACTCTATTGTACTCCAACAGACCTTAATACACAACTTTAGTGTCTGGGCCCATCACCTTTCTTAAACCACCACTCCCCAGTGACTGGAAGGGTGGCTGTGAGCAGTGGCAATGAATGGGAGAATCAGATAGAGGTTTTTTGGGGAGGAAAGATACTAAGGCTAATGTCTACACTACACAACTTTTAGTGACATGGCTGTGTCGCCACAGCCGTGTTGCTAAAAGTTGAGCAGTGTAGCTACTGTTCGTCAGCTTGCTTGCTGACAAAAAACTCCTACCAATGGGTAGAGTTTGTGTTCATAGAATCATAGAATCATAGAATATCAGGGTTAGAAGGAACCTCAGAAGGTCATCTAGTCCAACCCGCTGCTCAAAGCAGGACCACTGCCGACAACGCACTGTTCACGCTGGCTCTTGTCATGGCAAAACTTTTGTCTTTTGGGGGAGGGAGGGCTAACATCTCTGAAAGACAAACATTTTGTTGTTCAATTGCCAGTGTAGACATAGCCTAAGTTTATTCGGGTTTTGTGCAGAATGGTGTTGGGAAAGACAGTGTGAGGAAGCAACATTTGCCAACCAATACTTAAAAAGTGAAGTGCATGTTACTGATAATGTTGATAATAAACACCTCTCTTTGTATATAGTAATGCAAAGGTCAATTAAAATCCATTCATCTTAATACCCTTGACACAGCTGCCAGACCTATCATTTCTAACATCCATAAACAAGTAAATCTATATCGAATAAGCATGTCACAGCCTCATAATACAAAATGAGGTTTAAGCTAAAGCAAGTTTGATTTAAAACAACAATGGGCAAAACTGCAGCAATTATGTTTAATATAATATTTATTTATTATCACTAGTTAGATCCTAACCAATATCCATATTTAGCAGGCACAGAATGTCAGCTTGAACTTTAATAAACTTTCAGGGACTGACTCATTAGTGGATTTATCCCAGTGTAAAACTGGAGTAACACAGCCACGAATCAGCCATCATTCCATATTATGGGCCAGGCCCTCAGCTTGTGTAAATCTGAGTAGCTGCAGAGACTTCACAGTCGCTATAATGATTTATACCAGCTGAGGGCCTGGCCCTTTATCTTTTACTTAATTCAAAGTAGACATCAGACATTGTCCCAAAGTGGATTTTACAGTGTGATTCTCTGCTAAACGAAGGGCTAAAGGTCTTTAATTTTCAACTTGTGTTCAGTCGCTTACATGACTGATAAGCATTGGGAACTATTTCACAATAAATAAACAGATTTTGTTGGGTTTGTTATGTCCAAAAATACAAAGTCTCCCTCATATTATGATAAGAGTACACCTATTACAACAAATGACATTTAATATCTAGAATGACACAGCCGTGAATACAGGGAATATCGTATCTACCAGATGGCTAAAGGGTGCTACTGACATGAAATTAGCCACATGTGCCAGCTTTGCAAAAAAGAACACTTTGTTTCTGCTTGGCCTTGGCACACTTTTAACCCTGGCTAATTTAACATTAAAGCTACACTACTTGTCTCAGTTCCACATTGTTAAAGCCAGCTGGATATGCCAAAAACTGCAAAGAGAGAAAACTTTTGCCTAAACAAATAATACTGTCACTTTGCATAAGGACTTAATCTTGTTAATGAGCAACAGGTAAGGCGACTACCCTGACTGAATACATTTTTCAGAGACAATTACATTTAACATATTGCATGCTGATATCCAATACAAGACGTGCACTGAAATCTTAACTTCACTATTATGCAATAATTCGTACTTCGCTTATGTTTTTCCTTCACACTGATTATAGCAGTCATAGTACATTTAAGTAACCACGTATCAAAATGGCACGGGGGTCACTATAGTTAAGGTTGCGTCATGATATCTGTTTAAATGTCAACATTTCAAGTCCTCTAAAATCAATATGCGGAGTCAGATTTCTTTGAAATTAGTTGTGTCTCAGGAAGGTTCAGAATAGGGTTAATAACCCACATTTGGAGTCATTTGAGCCAAGGGTTCCAGAGATGTAAGCCCCACATAAAATAGCCATTTAAAAAAAAATTCCACACGGTGGGGTTCTGGTGTTTTTTTGTTTGTTTCCCCAAAGCTAGAGATAGCACTATTGAGGTGCTGTGGGTTAAAATGGCATCAATCTGCTGAGTTTTATCTAAGGTATTGCGTGGCACTCATTAAATCTTTGGGGGATCCAAACTGAGAATGGTATTAAAGAAAATGTACACTTCTACACTCTGCATGCTCCAATACAGAAAAACAGCTAGATGGTTTCCATCGCCACCATTTTATAGGCTTTAAAGCTTGACCCTTGCAAGTGCTCTACAATCTGAACAGTTAATTTGATTGCTTTGAAATTTGGTGTGCCTCATGGGGATGCAAGGTTGCATTATTGACTCAAATTTGGCATCATTTGACTAAGGGGTTCCTGAGTTACAGATCCTCCGCCCCAAAAAACAATTTCCATCTACTACCTTGTACTGTTAAACTGAGAGGTCCTAATGACTGGATGAATCTTGATTGCTGTAAGCTCACTCTTCAACATAACTAAGGACAAGTTAATCACACAACACCACCTAAGAGAAAGGAGTTTTGGACTCATGTTGGCTGGATGTTGCTACAATTTGTGAGTCATGGGTGACACATTTTATTTTGGTGCGAATGTAATCAAAGTCTTTAGTGGAAAATAATTAGACACGTGAATGCTTCCTGGGAGGGGAGGGATGATCAGTGGACAAATAAGTGTTTGGGGATGCAGTGAGAGGAGGCGGATTTATAGGGGGATGGATATAGAGGAGGTGAGAGAGGGTAGGGGCTCAGGTAAGGGAGACATGGCACACCTCAGCTCTGCCAGGTCACCCCAGCCCCCATGCATTCCACAGCTTTGTCAGTGCACCCCACTTTCCAGTTCTGCTAATGCTCCCCAACCCCCATACACTCCCCAGATCTGTCAGTTCACCCCAACTATCCTGTACTCCAAGTACCCTGCAGCCCCAGCACTGCCAGTGTATCCCAACCACTCTGCACCACAACTTGCCTGCATCTCCAGCTCTGCCAATGTACCCCAACCTGCCTGCACCCCTCAGCTCTGCCAGTGGACCCCAACTGTTCACCCCAGCCCCTGCACCCCAACCTTCATACACCCCATAGCTCTTCCAGTGCACCCCAGCCCCATGGCAGTTAATGCAGAATTAAGGTTGCTTGGTGGTACGTCATACCCTTGAGGAACATTTTGTTGAGCAACGTCTGAATGTCTGAAATCCAGGAAAGACAGTTAAAGTTGCCCATACAAACTGATCTCTGCCCTCTTTTGGCAATACATCCAGTTAACTTTACTCTGCTAATCCCACAGTTGCTGAAATGCACATCTTCTTCATCTCCTATTCACACATTCACTCTCACCTACAGGATTCCATCTAATACCATTAAAGAACAAAAAGGAAAAAATAAAGCTTGCCCACAACACCTTCCCTCTGTTCCCCTGGAGCTGAGAGTAGCCTGTGAGAACTAATTGGATACACTTCAGGTGTAGTCAGTGTGGCCTTGTCTACACTATGAGTTTAGATCGAATTTAGCAGCGTTAAATCGAATTAACCCTACACCGTCCACACAACGAAGCCCTTTACTTCAACATAAAGGGCTCTTAAAATCAATTTCTGTACTCCTCTCCAACGAGGGGAGTAGCGCTGAAATTGACATTGTCAGTTCGAATTAGAGTTAGTGTGGATGAAATTCGAAGGTATTGGCCACCGGGAGCTATCCCACAATGCACCATTGTGACCGCTCTGGACAGCAATCTGAACTCGGATGCACTGGCCAGGTAGACAGGAAAAGCCCCGTGAACTTTTGAATTTCATTTCCTGTTTGCCCAGTGTGGAGAGCACAGGTGACCACGCAGAGCTCATCAGCACAGGTAACCATGCAGTCCGAGAATCGAAAAAGAGCACCAGCATGGACCGTACAGGAGGTACTGGATCTGATAACTATATGGGGAGAGGATTCCGTGCTAGCAGAACTACGTTCCAAAAGACGAAATGCCAAAACATTTGAAAAAATCTCCAAGGGCGTGATGGAGAGAGGCCACAATAGGGACTCATATCAGTGCCGCGTGAAAGTTAAGGAGCTCAGACAAGCATACCAGAAAACCAAGGAAGCAAACGGAAGGTCCGGGGGAGAGCCGCAAACATGCCACTTCTACGCTGAGCTGCATGCAATTCTAGGGGGGGCCGCCCCCACTACCCCACCCCTGACCGTGGATTCCGAGGAGGCGGTACTCTCAGCCATGCCTGAGGATTCTGCGGACGGGGAAGATGAGGATGAGGACGAGCTTGCAGAGAGCACACAGCACTCTGTTCTCCCCAACAGCCAGGATCTTTTTCTCAGCCTGACTGAAGTACACTCCCAACCCTCCCAAGGCGGTATCCCAGACCATGAACCTGTGGAAGGAACCTCAGGTGAGTGTACCTTTGTAAATACAAAACATGGTTTAAAAGCAAGCGTTTTTTAATGATTAATTTGCCCTGAGGACTTGGGATGCAGTCGCAGCCAGTACAGCTACTGGAAAAGTCTGTTAACGTGTCTGGGGATGGAGCAGAAATCCTCCAGGGACATCTCCATGAAGCTCTCCTGGAGGTACTCCAAAAGCCTTTGCAGAAGGTTTCTGGGCAGTGCAGCCTTATTCCATCCTCCATGGTAGGACACTTGACCACGCCATGCTAGTAGCAAATAATCTGGTATCATTGCATGACAAAGCCTGGCAGCGTATGGTCCCGGTGTTTGCTGGCATTCAAGCAACATCCGTTCTTTATCTCGCTGTGTAATCCTCAGGAGAGTGATATCGTTCATGGTAACCTGGTTGAAATACGGGAATTTAATTAAGGGGACAGAGGTGGCCATTTGGTTTCTGCAGGGATCTTCCCTGATACCAGCCATGTGGTGGGTAAAGCGATCATCCCAGAGAATTGGATGGGTGGTGGTGGGGTTTAATTTGGTTTCTGCTGCTGCATGTTAACAGGAAAACCGCAGCACTCAACAGGCTTTGCTTGGTATGGGAAAGGAGGGCGCTGCTTTAATGAAGGTTGCAGAAGCCGAAACACAATGGCTTACCATGGACACATGCAAGCCGAATTCTGTTGCCCGGCCCTGCGTCTGTGATCTCTAACACCAAAGCCGCAGGCACTCAATATAAGATGCAAAATGCGACCTTGTACCGAAATCACATGTGCTATGTAACGTGAATAGTGTTGTTCACCGTGAAAGAGTATAAGCATTGTTCTGTAAAATGTATCTTTTTAAATACTTCTCTTCCTTTTTTCCCTCCCTCCCGCAGCTGCAAATTTTTCAAGCCTCCCTCCTCCGTCCCGAAGGCTATCTGAGATAAGGCGGCGAAAAAAACACACGCGAGACGGAATGTTCTCAGAAATCATGCAATCGACCCGCAATGAAAGAGCTCATCTGAATGAGTGGAATGACATGGTATCAAAGTACAGGAAAGATGCCAGCGAACGTGGGGACAGGAGGGACCAACGTGAGGACAGGAGGGACCAACGTGAAGAGAAGAGGGACACTCGAGATGAGAGGTGGTGGCAGGAAGATCAGAGGTGGCGGCAGGAAGATCAGAGGAGGCAGGATGCAACACTGGGGCTACTGTGGGATCAAACGGACATGCTCTGGCATCTGGTGGAGCTTCAGGAACGGCAACAGGATCACAGAGTGCCGCTGCAGCCCCTGTATAACCGCCCTCCCCAAGTTCCATAGCCTCCTCACCCAGACATATAAGAATGCGGGGGAAGGGAGGCTCCGTGCACCCTGCCACTCCCCCCCAGTGGACAGCCCAAGCAAAAGGCTGTCATTATTTTGAACTTTTGAAGTGGCCTTTTCCTTCCGTCCTCTCCTCCTCCCAAACCTCACCCGGGCTACCTTGTCAGTTCTCTCCCTCTTTTTATAATCAATTATTAAATAATACATGATTTTTAAACGATAGTGACTTTATTTCCTTTGAAAGCAAGCTGTGATCGAAGGGGGAGGGTGGGTTCCTTACAGGGAATGAGTCAATCAAGGGGGCGGGTTTTCATCAAGGAGAAACAAACAGAACTTTCACACCGTAGCCTGGCCAGTCATGAAACTGGTTTTCAAAGCTTCTCTGATGAGCAGCGCTTCCTGGTGTGCTCTTCTAATCACCCTGGTGTCTGGCTGCGCGTAATCAGCGGCCAGGCGATTTGCCTCAACCTCCCACCCCGCCATAAAGGTCTCCCCCTTACTCTCACAGAGATTGTGGAGCACACAGCAAGCAGCAATAACAATGGGAATATTGGTTTGGCTGAGGTCTGAGCAAGTTAGTAAAGTGGGCCAGCGATCCTTTAAACATCCAAATGCACATTCTACCCCCATTCTGCACTTGCTCAGCCTGTAGTTGAACAGCTCCTGACTACTGTCCAGGCTGCCTGTGTATGGCTTCATGAGCCATGGCTTTAAGGGGTAGGCTGGGTCCCCAAGGATAACTATATAGGCATTTCAACATCCCCAACGGTTATTTTCTGGTCTGGGAAGTAAATCCCTTGCTGCAGCCCTTTAAACAGATTAGTGTTCCTGAAGACACGAGCGTCATGAACCCTTCCCGGCCATCCCATGTTGATGTTGGTGAAACGTCCCTTGTGATCCACCAGTGTTTGCAACACCATTGAAAAGTACCCCTTGCGGTTTATGTACTGGCTGCCCTGGTGCTCCGGTGCCAAGATAGGGATATGGGTTCCATCTATCGCCCCACCACAGTTAGGGAATCCCATTGCAGCAAAGCCATCTACTATGACCTGCACATTTCCCAGAGTCGCTACCTTTGGTAGCAGCAGCTCAGTGATTGCTTTGGCTACTTGGATCACAGCAGCCCCCACAGTAGATTTGCCCACTCCAAATTCCCGACTGACCGGTAGCTGTCTGGCATTGCAAGCTTCCACAGGGCTATTGCCACTCGCTTCTCAACTGAGAGGGATGCGCTCATCTTGATATTCTGGCGCTTCAGGGTAGGGGAAAGCAAGTCACAAAGTTCCATGAAAGTGCCCTTACGCATGCGAAAGTTACGCAGCCACTGGGAATTGTCCCAGACCTGCAACACTATGCGGTCCCACCAGTCTGTGCTTGTTTCCCAGGCCCAGAATCGGCGTTCCATGGCTATAACCTGCCTCATTAACAACATGATCTCCAAACCACCGGGGCCCGCGGTTTGAGAGAATTCTGTGTCCATGTCCTCATCACTCTCATCGCCACGCTGCCGTAGCTGCCTCCTCCTCTCCTGGTTTTTCAGGTCCTGGTTCAGCATAAACTGCACAATAATGCACGAGGTGTTTACAATGTTCATGACTGCTGTCTTGAGCTGAGCGGGCTCCATGCTTGCTGTGGTATGGCGTCTGCACAGTTCACCCAGGAAAAAAGGCGCAAAATGGTTGTCTGCCGTTGCTTTCACGGAGGGAGGGGTGAGGCTGTACCCAGAACCACCAACGACAATGCTTTTTGCCCCATCAGGCATTGGGATCTCAACCCAGAATTCCAATGGGTGGGGGAGACTGCGGGAACCATGGGATAGCTATGGGATAGCTACCCACAGTGCAACGCTCTGGAAGTCGACGCTAGCCTCGGTACATGGACGCACACCGCCAAATTAATGTGCTTAGTGTGGCCACATGCACTCGACTTTATACAATCTGGTGCCAAAAATCGAATTCTGTAAATTCGGAGTAATCCCGTAGTGTAGACATACCCTGTGTTAGGTGTACCTACACTAAATGGTGGAGGCAGTAGCTGGGCCTACTTGGTAAAGGTGTGTTTTTGATACGAGGATGTGTGGATTACTTTCGGATGTGTGATAGCTATGATTATGATATGAGGAGATTAATATTTTGCATTCTCTGATGTGTGTGAGCAAAGGAAAGAGCTGTGTGTCTACTTTCAGGCTCCAGTACGGAGCATTTAAAGGTGGAAATGTGCACGTTATATAATTATCAGGGCACAGGAGTTTTTCAGCAACTGTGCGTTAATGTGGGGTTTTTTTTGCCATTTAATCTATAGTAGAGATGGGTCAAGGAAACACTGTTCCAGTTTATAACAGGATTTGCAGTTTGGGTTCTAAGATGAACCAGAACTCAGGTTCAGACTCCATGATGTCAAAATCTTGTAATCTGTTCTAATGAGATTTCAGTCTAAATGGTGGAAATCTTGCAAGATCAGCTGAGTTTATATGATTCTGCCACCTGGAATATTGGAAATCTCACAGGATCATCTGTTTTTGCATGATTTCTTCTACCCTGGGCTTCGAATGAACTGGATCTGAAAATCAAACTCCTTATGGTTTTGGGTTTGGCCTGGATCCAGAACTGTAGGGATGAGTTAAGATGTGTGGTGTATAAAAGGAAAATTCTGCAAAACATATAGTTTGTGGAAAAGCTCTGCTCCATCTTATTTTTAAATAGGAGGCATTATGTAAAACTATCACTGAAAATGAGGTACAATAGGTAAGTAACATTATTTCAGCTTCTTAGATCAGAATTTGTAGTAGCATATGAACACAGTTTTAGATTTAACAGCTTAAATGTAGGAAACTTATTACAGAAAAGCTACTTGTTTTAATTGTATATTATTTTTATTTTTTCTTATTTGTATAGAACCAGCAATATCGTATGTGTGTAACACCTTCAAAAGATGAACTTGGGAGCTTAATCTTTAGTGGACTCAAAAGAGACACTGATTTTATGTCTCATTAACAACCTGAACTACTAACCCCCCTTTGTTCTATGACTGCAGAGATGTTAATTGCCCACTTCATCTTGAAAGGTCTCTTGCAATATGTGTTAACTCCTTATGATTAATAATCTGTTCCACCTTGTATTTAGCTGTGGCTTTCTGATTATCTTTCCCAGACCTGAAGAAGAGCTCTGTCGGGCTCAAAAGCTTGTCTCTTTCACAAACAGAAGTTGGTCCAATAAAAGACATTACCTCCTCTACTTTGTCTCTTACAGATGTATAGGAAGTAGTGCAGATTAGCCACTGGGCCAACGGAGCCCATGCCCAATTGGAGGGTCCCGGAAAAATGGGCGCCCCTGTGCCCTGACATGCTCCACCCACACGGCACTTCTGCCAGGGAGTGGGGTTGGCGTGTGGGAGCTTGCCTCGCTCCACCCATCTGAGGAGCAGGGTCGGGTGCAAAGGCTTGCCCCGCTCCCTGGGAGTGGCAAGAGCACCGGGCAGCAGAGCAGGGCAAGCCCCCACACCCCGACCCCACTTCTCGGCTGGAGTGCCAGGGTGGGGAGCAGTGTGTGTGGGGGAGACTGCAGGCAGAAGGGGTGGGGAGGGGTCCCCACTTGCTCTGGCCCAGGGCCCCACAAAACCCTAATCCGCCCCGATAGGAAGATAAGGTCACAACATATTTATTCGTTTCTCTTGGATGCACATGGCCAAATTTTGCTCTCTGTGTTGCTCCCATTGAAGGCACATTCCATATCACATTTTGCCTGTCTAAGTGCATGTCTACACTTACAACGCTGCAGTACCAGTACAGCTGTACCACTGCAGCACGTGTGGTGAAGACACTCTGTCCCAACGGGAGAGAGATCTCCCGCCAACATAACACTGTGCACATTAGCACTTATGGAATATTCACACCCCCGAGCAACATAAATTTTGCCGACATAGGCAGTAGTGTAGACATAGCTGTAATTTCCCTCACTTTTTGAGGTGAGGGATGAAGAAGAAGAGATAGAATATGTGTGAAAAAGGTATCCATAGGCTACGTCTACACTACCACTTATGTTAATATAACTTATGTCACTCAAGAGTGTGAATAAGTCACCGCCCTGAGCAACATACGTTATACCGATCTAAGCGCAAGTGCAGACAGGTCTAGATAATACTTAATCCTGCCATGAGTGCAGAGGACTGGACTAAATGACCTCTCGAGGTACCTACCAGTCCTATGATTGTATGACAGTGCTACGTTGGTGGGAGAGCTTCTCCTGCCGACATAGCTACCAGCACTCATTGGGGGTGAATTCATTAAGCTGATGGGAGATCCCTCTCCTGTCGGTTTAGAGCAGCTACACTAGAGAGTTTACAGTGGAGCAGCTGCATCTGTGAAGCCATAGCCATAGAGGAGAAGGCAGCTTGAGGCACCCAGCCTACAACTTCTATCAGTTAACTTTCCAAATATAATTTTTCAGTTCTTAGAAAAAAATATTTTTTTAGCTGAAAACCAATAACATTCTGGATATGGGATATTGAGTTTTTTTCACAAAAAGTAAAACAAAACAAAACAAAAAAACCCCCACAGCAAACAGATCCTTTTCCCCCAAGAAATTCATTTATTCAATATTCCAGTTTCTGTTGAAAAACAGTTTCACCTCACTTCCTTAGCACCTTTGAAATCCCTGCTCTAATTAACATTTTTAATTGCAGTTCATTTTAAAGTAATAATTAACAATAGCAGTTAAAAAAAAAGTGAAATAGAGATATGTGGGATCTAAGTGTATATGACAGAACAGGGCCCTAAGTAGTGTAGATAGTTGGCACCTCAAGAAAGGATGTTCTACTGCTACACCTTAATCTAATTTTCTTCTAGCCTAACTAAGTCATTCTGACAAAATTACAGTAGATCACTCTTTACCCAAGTAATCAGCACCAGATTATAAAGATATAAAGATATAATCAGACTTTTTGGAAACATTTCAAATGTAAGCTCCATTAGCTACCAACTCACAAATGTTTGTTATCTCTCTTGTTATAAGAACCCAGTTGCCAGAAAATTGGTTAATTATAAAATTATCTGGCAAGATGTATACATACATATCTGGCTAGATGCCAAAGTCCACAGTGTTCTTAGATGCAACTAAAACTGACTCCCATGGTTCACTCAAAAGTGACCTCTACAGAAATTAATGTTTTGGATATTATAACACATTTTTGTTGTTCTTTGGTAAAAATAATTGTTAAGAAGCAAATAAATATACACCAAGCATTTCTGCCCAAAGAGTTCACATTGAGTAAAATTCACCCTTTGCAGAAAGCCAGTACAAAGTCTATGCAGAGAACCAGCACAAGGCCCATGCACAACTTTTGTCCCACTGAATCTCTATTTTGAGGATTGCATGGGAATTAAGTGGTGCATTTGCCTTTTGCTAGCACTCTTTCCTTGAGTAAATTTCATTTTCTAGGTATCAGATGCTCACCTGGCATTAATTAACAAATCTTTATTGACTTTAATTAAGCTACACTAATTCTCACTGTGACGTTGTGCAGTCTATATGGTTTCATAAAAACATGATAATAAG
>NW_020664417.1:89401692-89594893 GCF_002925995.2 Terrapene triunguis | reverse complement strand
TAGACCCCATTGGGAGTTGGGCATCTGAGTGCTAAAGACAAGCACACCCCTGTGAGCTGTTTTTGAATAAACTTGTAGCTTTGGGACAACTGATTCAGACCCTGGATCTGTGTTGAAGTGGACTGGAGTGTCTAATTCAGCAAGACAGGGTGCTGAAGCCCTGAGCTGGCAGGGAAAACAGAAGCAGGGGTAGTCTTGGCACATCGGGTGGCAGCTCCCAAGGGGGTTTCTGTGATCCAACCCGTCACACTCACCATCTAGCCCCGAGTGTTTAATAGCATAATTTAAGTGGTTGGTCTTGTATTCTTTGCTCAGCCAGAATGTTCACTCTCTTGGGCACATGTAGAATTCAGGACTGACTTCTATGTAAAACTGGACAAAACACAAAAGAAATTGTAAATGATCAGTCCAGGGAAAATATATAAGTAGTATGCTGACGTTTCATCAAAAGTGATCAAAGCAGTAAGATGATGTTATATCTGGCATGTTTAATAAATTGAATACCCATTAAGTAATCATTTAGGTAAAGCAGAAGAATACTGATTAGCATTTCATGAAAACAATTCTGAAAGTATTCTACTTAAACTTTTGTTTTTTATTCATGATCTTAATTAAACTTTTTGGAAACAGGCAGTATTTATGATTTTTGGAAACTAAATGAAACACAGCAGGGATCCCAGTTTATTGCCTACAAAACTATTACCCTTTTAAATGTTCTGACAGGCACAACTAGGTCTTATAAAAGCTATTTCCTTCCCTCACCACCTCTCAAACTTTCTGTTACCATTTTAACAACCAATTTAGAAGACTTGCAATTACCTCAACAACACATTTTTAGAAGGCCGATTTTCTAACTGATTTTCCTTCAATTTATTGTCAAGAAAATTGTTACTATGTGAGTTACAGTTTCAATTGGCAGACAAGTTTTCATCCTATGTATCTGTAGTGTTTACTTTACAGCTTACAAGTTGATGAATAATGTTTGTAAGTTTGTCATCATCTATTGCGAGAAGATTTTTAAGGAGAGAAATATTTTAGGAAAGAAAATTGACACAAATAAAGAGTGGCTGAGTTGTAATTTAGTGAAATGTTTGTGCGTATGAACACTAGTTATGAAGCCATCCTTTGGTCTGGTTTACAGTACCTGAATGGCTGAAAGTGTTTTCACTACTTAAATGCTGCAACAATTAGTAGTAGGGCTTAGAAAGCCTATCTTGAATGCTGGGGAAAGAGGCGCAAAGGGGTTTTAGGCACCACAACACAGGAATGCAAAAGAGGCATGGGCGGAAATGGCATTCTGCTTCACACATAAATCTCTGCAAAGTTTTCAAAACAGCTGCCTTTCCACTGTGAACTCTTTACTCAGTGAAACCAATGGGTCTAGTTGAGAGTAACTGCTCATCAAATCAAGGAAAGCATTCATAGTTTGGATCCTTATTAGTATTCTAAAGGTTTGTGGTGTGGGCAGAGAGAGCTTATGACCATGGGCATATCTCTTCTGCTCCCCTACCCTAAAATGCAATCTCAGATATGCCACACTCATGTTGTTCAAATAGTTATTCCAGCACACTTGCAGGAGCAAGTGAAGATATATGCCTGCAGTGGCCACTAGTGAACAGGATGGGGATGATGGATACCAGTTGTTCAGGTGTTTGTCTTAAACATACTGTGACAGACCCAGACCAGTGGGGTACAGGAGTCTGGTAGAGGGCAAATATACTGGTCACTGGATGAGTAGTTTTCTGTTCCCTGAGTGACCAGAGCAGGGGCTGCACTAGAGTAATCAGGAACCTGCTAGAACCAGTTAAGGCAGGCAGGCTAATTAAGACACGGGTTCCCGCCAAACCTCCCAATTGACCTGGACTGTGGGTTCTTCCAGAGGGGAAGGTCTCTGGGCTGTTCCACAACCCACATGGTGAATCTCTGAGATTCATGGTGAAAATCCGCCAATAAGCGCAGGACCCACCAAGATAGAGGAGGAACTTTGTCACAATACATACATCTTCGGCCCTGAAACTGCAAATGCATGAAGTATTTGAAAAACAAAATTATTTAATTTTACTGTGTTTATTTTATAATCCCACCTTTTCTGTCAAATGTGAGGACTGCATGTTATTATTTCATGTCAGATTCACTGACATGAGAATAAAAATGAGAGGATAAAAGGAATACCATTAAGTATGCATATATCCATGTAAAAGGTTTCCCTACATTTCATTCACATACTTCCTACAACAGCTAGAAAAAAAAAATGAAAACTGATAAAAGAGCAATTAAAATGCATATTTCATGAATACAGACTCCAAAGTTTTCTTTAAATAATTTCACTCTAAGGGTACGTCTAAACTACGAGATTAATTCGAATTTAGATAATTCGAATTTGGGAAACAGATTGTATAAATTCGATTGTGCGCGGCCACACTAAGCACATTAATTCGGTTTTTAACCACATTAATTCGGTGGTGTGCGGCCACACTACCCCATTAATTTTAACCACATTAATTCGGTGGTGTGCGGCCACACTACCCCTAATTCGAATTTACAAAATCGATTTTGGTGCTACTCCGCTCGTCGGGGTGGAGTACAGAAATCGATTTTAAGCGCCCTTTAATTCGAAGTAACTGGCGCCGTTGTGTGGACGGGTTAAGGATTAATTCGGATTAACGCAGCTAAATCCGAATTAAAGTCGTAGTGTAGACCAGGCCAAAGAGTGCTGTGTCAAAGAACTGACATTGTTATACACTGGTAATTTAGCACTGAAAACATAGTGTGAGTATTCAATATACTGCACTATAGCCACTTACCTTATTACTTTAGAGTTGCAGTTGCACCAAAAGCAGAGAATATGAAGGAAGCATATAACTGGCAAAATGGTCCCCTCCCCAAAACACACAGATAAGAGACCCTGTATCTAAGAAAAATATGCAAACCAAAGTACAGTATTAAAGGCTAGAACCTTGCTAATTCACACGTCACTAATCTGTGCACCCTATAATTCTCACACACCCAAAACTCTTCCCACATCTCAGGAAAAATTTAATAAGTATACTATAGTGTCATACCATTACTAAGGCTTTGTTGTGTTTACAAAATATATGCCATCCATGCGCATGAATTGTTACCAGAAATAATGAAAACTAAACTACACTTGTGAAAAAAGCACAAAGTTCTAGATATGTTGAGGTGCATTACCCTTGCTTTTTAACTCTGCCCATTTACTCAATAATTTGCAAAATTCAGTGATCTGCAATAGGGCTTCTGGCCATTAGTGAGAATTAGAAAGGGTCTCCTGTTCAGGGGTATATGGGAAGATGGAGAAAACTATTCCAGAGCTCAAATGACATCAGAAAGTTTGGTGTTTTCATGTGAAACTCTCTTTGAGCTACAAAATACCCAATTACATCTCCACTTGCATGAGTGCAATTCAGGGGTAAAAGTAAGTTAAAGGACTTACTGGTATGCCACAGTTCTGAGCAGGGCTGTGGCCTCAACCGGAAGAGGCGGGGCCTTTAAATCAAGACTTAAAGGCTCCGGCTGTGGCTGGGATCCCCAGGGCCTTTAAATTACCCCCAGAGCTACCAGCTGCAGAGGTGGCTGGGAGCCTCGAGGCTCAGGGGCAATTTAAAGGGCCCGGGGTTCTGGCCACTGCTACCGCAGTGGAGCTCCGGGTCCTTTAAATCATCGCCGGAGCCCTGCCGCTGCTACCCCAGGCTCCAGCACCGGGGCCCAGGAGGCGATTTAAAGGGCCCGAGGCTCCAGCCGCTGCAGGGAGCCCCGGGCCCTTTAACTTGCCATTCTGGGGAAGCCAGTCCAGTCCATCATGGCTTACCGGCTCTTGACGGTACTCCATACCGTACCGGACTGGCTTACTTTCACCCTGGTGCAATTCCAACAGATGTCACTTGGAGCTGCACTCAAATAACTGAGGGCAGATTGGGGCCAGAAGTATTTCTTGTTACATCAGATGCCTGATAGGACACAGACATTAACCTGAAAATATCAAATACAGTTAAAAAGTCAACATTGCTACATATAATGAGAAATAACCACAGTATCTGATACCACAGTGTGGCTGGCAACCATTACAACCATTTTATGCCTGAAAAAGAAGAACTGGTACTACTGCCCTGATAAAGAGCAAGTGTGAAACCACAGAAAAATCTCTTTTCTATGGAATGGATGAACAGTCCCACACATGGGCAGAAGACGGGATTAAAAAATCAATGTGATAATCCCAAAGCATATAAAAGCCAAAGTTCATGGCCTATGTGGATGGCCTCCAACTAGTCTCTGAATCACTGAAACCATCTTTCTTTCACCCTGGGAACTAAAAGGACCTAACATAGACAAATGGACTATTTGATTTGAGAGCTCCTTGGAACCATAATTCTCCAGGGATGATAAGATTTAGAAGGTTGAAAGTACTCAAAGTAGAGTAAAAAGTGTCTCTGACCTGAATATTATCAGCCAATAGCTTCTCCTTTTAGGAACTCTCCTGTTGCCAAGAGGATTAAGGGAAGCCAAAATTATTTCCTGGCCTTGGCCAGGGTGAATGGTGGGAGGGGATTTATTAGGAGACAGCTTCTGTTTAAGTCTCTACAGGAATAGGAGGCCAGGGCTAAAGGAACACAATGCTGATTTGCAGGTAGAGTACTTTCAGCCCGTTTTATCCATGCTAGCCTGGGGAAGAAACAAAATAGAGTTCTGTCTCAGAAACCATGGAAGGAGTGAACTACTGAACTGCACTTCTTCTGATCAGAGACAGATTAAGTACTAGCTGAGAAAGGGAGTGTTATGGATGGATGGTGCCCAAAAATGCTGCATCCTGTTTAGTTACTCTCTCTTGTCAATCTTGTGAAGAGATCTGACTGGCAGAACCTGAGAGTACAGAAATAAGCAGTGGCAATTTCGCATCTTAATCAGCTTGATTGTACAAAATGCTACTTGGCAAGTGTTAACTCACAGACTAAACATTTGTCTGCTGCAGACTTCCCCTCTATTGCAAAGTAATAAATAATTGAGAGGATGCCTTATATGGTATAAGAGTGTCATCTTGTGAGAAAGGTGAGTGAGAAAACTACACAGGGAAACTCAAGTAACCAGGGTCGGCTCCAGCATTTCTGCCACCTCAAGCAAAAAAAAAAAAAAAAAGGCCGCGATCGCGATTGGCGGCAGCAATTGAAAAAAAAAAAAAAAGCCGTGATCGGCGGTCCTAGAGGGAGTGAGGGACCTGCCGCCCCCGAATTGCCGCAGGTGCTGCCCCTCTCCCTTGGCTGCCCCAAGCACTTGCTTGTTAAGCTGGTGCCTAGAGCCAGCCCCGCAAGTAACTTGGCGCAGACACTGCAAATAACTGCTATACTTGTAGCACAAGCAGTAACCCCAATGACATCTATTACCTCATGATATGCCAATCTAATTTGTTATAAAAATAATACTCGTTTTTTTTGTTTACATGTATTTAAAACACCCTTGGTTTATTGGAACTTTCCACCAAGCGAAAATGGATAAGCACCCTATCATTCCTTCCCAAGAGAGTGGGTAAAAGGGAAGGAAAACTCCATAACCTTTTTCGTACAGAGTTTACTCCCCCATTATTCTATTGGGGGAACATGGATCCCCTAAGATCACTGGGAGGTCTGGTTCCAGGCTGGCTCTGTGACATCCTTGGCCCCACTCCCTAGCAGTGCTCAGTGTACCCATGCTGACAAGTCTCAGGCAGTTGGTAGCTGCTCCTGAGAACTGGAATCTGCCTTAAAGGAAGATTCCCCAGTACAGAAGACATGAAAAGACATGAAAAGATAGCACAGCCAGGGGCCATATTATTTTTCTGTGTGTCACTCTGGGGAGTTGATGGGAACTGCCTAGCCTGGCCACTCCCCGCCACAGATCCACAGACCCATGAACAGACTGCTATGGAAAAGATTCTGTGGATCTCTGGATCACAACTAGGCCCTAAGTTTGGTTTTGCTCTGAAAAGTGACCCTCTAAAACTGGCATTGTGCACCTCCACATTTATAATCTGTCAGCAAGCTCCAGATCAAATTTTCTCGGTTAACAAGTAAAAAAGTGCTTTTTTCTAACAGTCAACCTTGCAAACTCTACCTGAGATTGAAAACTCAAGCAGTGTTTTTTTCTGGCTTCTGCATCCTCTACAGTACTAACGGAATTTAGTTAACTATTCTGCTGATAATATGCAAGGCAGAATAGAGTCAAGATCTTGCAGCTGCATGACTAACAGGGAGAAAAATGGTAAAACTATAGATTTATCAGTAAAGAAGCAGATATGCTTTCCATACATATAGAGTTCAGATCTGTTGATTACAGGTTACTCACCCGTAACAGCTTTTTTCAGATAAAAGCTTGTACAACTCCACTTGGGTACACATGCACTCTCCATACTTTGCCAGGATCTTTCAGTAAGCTTTGGCTCTTGGCACTGTGTATATGCTTCCTCCTATTACCAGATATTTGTGGCATTGCTTGTTTGGACCTGAGAGTGTATAAAGAGGTGTGGCGCTATCAGTTCCACTACCTGAAAGTCCATTACCTAGACTGGCATGGGGGATAGGGCAGGTCATGTGGATCTGCACATGAAATCAACTAAAAAGCCCTCCGGATACAGGGGAGTAACCTGTTCCTCTCTACTGAGTATTGCCTGAACAGATCCTCATTTCTTTCTTTGTTTCACCCACATTACATCTTGTCTTAAGCTAAAGGCCAGCCTTTTAAAGGATTAGGACCCCTAGAAAGGCAGATAGATGCCTAGTGGGATTTTCAACAGCACTTAGGGCCAGGTTCTCTTGAAATCAGTGGAAGTTGGGCCAGATGTTTACAGGTATTTAGGTGCCTAAAGATGCAGTAGGCACCTTGTGGGATTTTCAAAAGTGCTCGGCATCTAGTTCCCATTGATTTCAATAGAACTTAGGTAACTAGGCAATTTTCAAAATTTCATTCCTACTGCATCTTAAGGTACCTAAATGCCTTTAAAAAAATCTGGCCCTCAGATCTTAAATTCTTTGGGGGAACGGTCATTTACTATATATCTGTACAGTACCTAGTATAATGGGGCTATTGGTATAACTGTACAAATAAATACAAATAATAAATATTATGCAAAGGGCACGATTTGAAGCTTTTTACTAGGGCTGTCGATTAATCGCAGTTAATTCACATGATTAACTCAAAAAATTAATTGTGATTAATCGCAGTTTTAATTACACTGTTAAACTGTAGAATACCAATTGAAATTTATTAAATATTTTGGATGTTTTTCTACATTTTCATAGATATTGTATTCTGTGTTGTAAATGCAATCAAAGGATATATTATTTTTGATTAAAAATATTTACACTGTAAAAATGATAAACAAAAGAAATAGTATTTTTCAAGTCACCTCATACAAGTACTGTAGTGCAATCTCTTTGTCGTGAACGTGCAACTTACAAATGTAGATTTTTTTTGTTACATAACTGCATTCAAAAACAAAACAATGGAAAACTTCAGAGCCTAGAAGTCCACTCAGTCCTACTTCTTGTTCAGCCAATTGCTAAGACGAACAACTTTGTTTACATTTACAGGCCCTCTTCTTACAATGCTGCCCTCTTCTTATTTATAATGTCACCAGAAAGTGAGAACAGACATTTGCATGGCACTTTTGTAGCCAGCATTGCAAGGTATTTACGTGCCAGATATGCTAAATATTTGTATGCCCCTTCATGCTTCGGCCACCATTCCAGAGGACATGTTTCCATGCTGATGACGCTCGTTAAAAAAATAATGCATTAATTAAATTTGTGACTGAACTCCTTGGGGGAGAATTGTATGTCCCCTACTCTGTTTTACTCACATTCTACCATACATTTCATGTTGTAGCAGTCTCGGATGATGACCCAACACATGTTGTTCATTCTAAGAAAACTTTCACTGCACATTTAACAAAACACAAAGAAGGTACCAATGTGAGATTTCTAAAGATAGCTACAGCACACGACCCAAGGTTTAAGAATCTGAAGTGTCTTCCAAAATCTGAGAGGGACGAGGTGTGGAGCATGCTTTCAGAAGTCTTAAAAGAGCAATGCTCCAATGAGGAAACTACAGAACCCGAACCACCAAAAAAGAAAATCAACTTCTGCAGGTGGCATCTGACTCAGATAATGAAAATGAACATGCATTGGTCCGCATTGCTTTGGATTGTTATCGAGCGGAACCTGTCATCAGCATGGATGCATGTCCCCTGGAACGGTGGTTGAAGTATGAAGGGACATATGAATCTTTAGCACATCTGGCACGTAAATACCTTGCAACGCCGGCTACAACAGTGTCATGAGAACACCTGTTCTCACTTTCAAGTGACATTGTGAACAAGAGGTGGTCAGCATTATCTCCTGCAAATGTAAACAAACTTGTTTGTCTGAGCAATTGGTTGAACAAGAAGTAGGACTGAATAGACTTGCATGCTCTAAAATTTTACATTTTATTTTTGAAGGCAGTTTTTTTGGTACATAATTCTACATTTGTAAGTTCAACTATCATGATAAAGAGATTGCACTACAGTACTTGTATTAGGTGAACTGAAATACTATTTCTTTTGTTTTTTTACAGTGCAAATACTTGTAATCAAAAATAAATATAAAGTGAGCACTGTGCACTTTGTATTCTGTGTTGTAATTGAAATCAATATATTTGAAAAGGTAGAAAACATCCAAAAATATTGAAATAAATGGCATTCTATTATTGTTTAAAAGTGTGATTAATCGTGACTAATTGTTTTAATCACACGATTAATCGTGATTAATTTTTTTAATCGCTTGACAGCCCTAATTTTTACCTTACTGGATTGTTCCACTCTTCAAGTTTTGATGGGAGGTGCCTGTGGCATCATCAAAACTAAAAATAGAGTAAAAAACAATAGTTGAACTTTACACTCTACCCTAAACTATACTACAGTAAATAAAGGAAGAAAATACACACAATAAGATGTGTGATTGAGAGAAAGCAGGAAGAGGAAGCTAGGGAGCTGGGGAGGTTCTGATCAGATGCTTCTGTCTTTCAAAGAAACTGAAGGACAGGATAAGGTTGTGGCTGTTGAGATCCACTTGAGCTCACACCTTTGTTTGAGTACCTCAAATAAGTATGAGACTTCAGGGGATTGCCCATGCAAGTCAAGCTTTTTCTTTTGTGCAGGGAACAGCTAAAATCCTGGATGCAAGGCATAGGGAAGTGTTGGTACCAAGAGTAGCACTATATAATGGTGGGTGTAAAAAAGAGTGCTTTTTTTTTTTGCAGCTGACTGATTGGTTGGCCGACTAAATTTGCTCCTGTTTAAATAGTTGTTGTTTAAATGTTGCTGGGTATATTGTGCTGTTTTAAGATTCACTTTTAAGATTTACTTACATCAAAATAAATACACATCCAAAAGGAGTTGGAGTGAGGTTAGGGCCATGCCTCAGATACCCCGTCCTATATTTAGTAGCGCTGGAAAGAGTGCATGTTACACTCCTTTTAAAAGTAGTGGTGCCACCTCAAGCCTGGTCTACACTGGGGCGGGGTGGGGGGGGATTGATCTAAGTTACGCAACTTCAGCTATGTGAATAACGTAGCTGAAGTCGAAGTACTTAGATCTACTTACCACAGTGTCTTCACTGCGGTAGGTTGACTGCTGACGCTCCCTTGTCAACTCTGCCTACGCTTCTCGCTCTGGTGGAGTACCGGACTTGAAGGGAGAACACTCGGCGGTCGATTTATCGCGTCTTCAGTAGTTGCGATAAATTGACCCTCGCTGGATCGATCGCTCAGGAGGTAAATGTAGACATGCCCTCAGAGTGCTCACAACTGCCACTGGAGGTTCCTATGGCTAGTACAGTACATTTTCACACACACATGATTGCAACTGACAACAAACTCAAAAAGACACAATTTAGCCCTTTTGTATAATTTGTATTTAAGTAAGGAATAAAGAGCTGAAATACATAGAATTGTAGCTAAACAGGTCAGACAAAAAACTCTTAGGTCATTCAGGCCGACCCCTGCCTTTTTCAGGACTATGCACTACATCATTCCCACCAACATCTTATCTCATGTATTCTTGAATATCCACAATGATGGTTCCTTGACCCTATCCCCTGGGAGTCTACTCCATTGCCAAATTATTCTGTTAAGAATGTTTTCCTATATCTAGCCTAAATATTTCTCTCCTTCAGGTCATTGCTCCTTGCCCTACCAGTGTCACTAATTCTCTGCTTCCATTACTATTATTACCTTTAAGGTATTTGAAGACTACAGATCATGCTCTCTCAGAGTATTTTTTCTGAATTTAATTATAGTTCCTTCAGTCTCTTCTTGTATGTTTTATCTTCAAAACCTTGTATCATTGTGTTGCCTTTCTTTGTATGATTTCTAGCTTTTTTTTTAAACATTCCCTGAACTGAGAGGACCAGAACACTTCACAGCTTTTATACTAGCAAGCCATGAATTGCCTACAAAAATCTGATGACTGAAATTATTTTGTTTAAAGGTAATTTAGCACCCTCTGGTGTACCGTTGCTCTATTGCAAATTTCATGTTAGATGAAGGAGAGTGAAATCTCCAGAGCAACAATACTATATAAGTTTTCATGTTAATGTTTGTGAAGCAATAGTTATGGGTGGTTCAGCCGTTTTATTATTTATGTTTGTATTCAGGAACTTATGGCTCATTGGAAAACTGCTCAGGACTGCAACATGTGGCTAAAAGTTAAACTTCCATTGACTTCAATAGGAGATGCTTAAATATGAGCGTAGTGTTTGGACCTTTGTGTACAGTGTATTACAGAGAACACCTTCCTTTTTTTTTTAAAGAAATTCTCTTTCAAATATTTTACTCATTTTTGTGTTGTACAATGCTAAAAAAACCACAAACAAAAAATGACAACATGGGAAGTTAACCAATTTAAGATACTCCTTTTTTTCTTTGCTTAGGTCACACATGGTTTCCATTTAAGAAAATTATTTTTGCAAGTAATTAGTCTGTACTGTAAATTAGATCCACTATGATGATGATGTTGTTTTAAATTTCATATGATCTAGTTATAAACTCTTGCTGTAGGTTTCAGGGTTGGATTGGCAGCCACCAAGTGGACTACTAGATGATAGCTTTTGACCAACTTACAATATTGAGCAATTTGCAGCAGAACCATAAATAATATGAGCACCCCATTTATTCCCAAATCCCTATCAATGTCAATGTAAAAAAAAAAATTCCCAAAACCTTACCCCAATCGGTGTTTTGACTTTGAAAAGAGAGACGTTCCAGGGACTCCATGAAGTCCAGTAGGAACTTAGCTATTGCTATTGACTTTACGTAGGAGGCACCCAGATACTTCAGGATGGGCAGCAGTATAAAACCCTAAGATAGATACTACCTTAGTAAGGGACCGCAGGCATATTTTCCCCTGTTAAAGTCTTTTGAAAATATCCTATGCTTGCCACTTGGTGCAATATGGCACATTTCATTGAGTAAATTACTTTTCAGAAGTATAACTAAGCTCGAGAGATAAATTCAAACTGTGTGGGTGAGCATTCCTATAGAAGTTATGCTGCTGCCTGGGAAAAGGAGTGAGGAAAGAGGGGACCTCAGGCTGCCTCCTGCAGGCTGTGTGTGTGTTGGGAAGGGCAACTTCATGTTGCGCACCAAAAGTTTTGCTGCTGCCTGAGGGGAAGAGGAGGATCACAGGCCTTCCTCACTACATGCTGCCTTTTACCAAGTGGGGGCCAAAGAACTCTGAAGGGTAAGAAGATTCACTAAAGGAAACCAGTAGGGCCATAGTGCTACCATTCAAAAGGTAGAGGGGGACAAGCTCGGTTGAGGCACAGTTTAGTTAGTTTACTTTATAATGAAAAATGACTATGTAAATATGGTACCTTCCTACTCACACAATCTGCTCCGTGTGTATTCAGAGTCACAGCTGCTTATTTTAATGACAGAAAGTTTTTACTACTTTTAATTACTGTCAGCTCTGCAGAATCAACAGCTCTAAGAGTGAACTGGATTCTTTCCAGGTGTGTTCAACATCAACAAAACTGCCAAGTAAGTTCCATTTGAAGAGCCAACTGTGCAATGTCATTGTGTTCCGTTCTGCCCTCAGTTGCATCTGTGCAATTCCACAGAAAGCAATGAAGTTCAAAAGTTATAACAAAGGGCAGAATTTGGCTTTCAGAAGCCAGAAAGAACACAGCTTGACTTTCAGATCCCAGGATGAGTTTGCAGTGAGATGAGATGGCAGTTCAGAAAAATATATTTTACTTGTCATCTGAACTAATCTGATATGGAAATCATTGAGACCTATTTAGTATGGATGCTTGCAATGACATTTTTATAACTTCACCTCTCAGAGGTATTGTAAGCAGAGTGGAAGGATGTACAATAATTGTCATTGTAATCATTTGTTTTAATGTTAATATCTTTCTAAATCATTCACCTTGGGATAAAATTCTGCCTGAAGGTGAATTATTTGGGAATCTTGTCTGCTATTTGAGTTAGAGGAGAATGGGGACAAAACTTTCTACTGTAAAATAAATAAAGTAACATAATATTAACCACACATTTCTGAACATGTCTGCAATAAAACCATCTCAAATGTGTAGCTTGAAACTTGCTATGGACAAAAGCCTCAATGAAGCCTTTCTTGGTTTGAAAAAATGTTTTTTTTTAATGTATCAGTTATGAGCAATAGAAAATTGTGTATTGAATTGAAATGGGCTGACCCAGATGTGCTTAAAATTGGATGCTGTCAAAGTTGGAATTGAGATTTTTATTCAAACCAGGGTAGCAGTTTGGATCCAAATTCAGACCAAGCATCTGAACTAAAATGGTGGAAATTTCATAAGAACTTGTTCTTCCAAGACCAAAAGCTGTTCTCAAAAGACCTCTCTCACCCAGGCACCCTGCTGGTCTCCAGACCCCCATTCATTATTGCTGTGTTTTATCAAGGTAGCAGACAGACCTCCAGTCTCTTCATGGGAGTACCTGCTGCTCTTCCCCCACTTTACTCTCTGTCTGGCAAGTGGGGAGTGCCAACCAAATCCAATAGTGGACTTTGTGGAGTATTGAATCTCTTACTTCATTATACTCATGGGCACAGCAGTGTCTGCCAGAATTTAAAATCCCAGAAAACTTGTGCATTTCTCTAGTGGAAGCCAACAGTGGTCTTTTGAATAGGAATCAAGATCTGGTATCCTGGATTCAAATACCACCAAAGATTAAGATGTTAGGATCTGGAGTTTTGATCTAGAGCTATCTATAATACAGAGCATGCACACAATAGTGTATACATGCACAATCATTTAAACAAATATGCACTTTGCAGCTACTCATATACATGGCTAGTTTGGCGATTCAGAGAATTTATAAGCTCTCACCAACAGAAGAGTACTTTAAAGAAGTTCTTATTGAATATGCAGTCATGTTAGTCTTGATGCCTGGTTACAAAAGCATGAATATTTATGCAATAAATTTTTGGTCAAAGATTTTAAGAACAGTAAAAAATTTTCCATTTTTTTTTAAATTAAATTAAATTTCCATTTAAAAGAACTGTGGATGTTAATTAGCACTATTATTTTAAGAGAGCTTTTACCAAGGTGACCAGTTTGTTGTTTTATTCCAATATTACATTTTATAGAAGTTACATGTACTCTCCAATGTACACAAACTAGTGGAGGGTTTCTCCAGATGCTTATTCACAATACAGATTGCAGACATTCGCTTATCTTTCTATTGAACGTCCTCCAAGATTAGTAGATCCTATAATAAGGAAGATTTAAAAATAAAAAGGTATAAATATTTTTACATAAAGTTAAAGAATCATTGCATTCACTTGTTTAAGTGCTTTTAGAAATCTATTTTGTTAAGAAAAATAAGAATAAAAGAATCAAAAATGAAAAATCATTATAAATATTAATAAAAAAACAACCATAAAGGACCACATGTTGCTGTGAGTTTTGACAAAGCTGTTTCTATGTATGCAAGTGCAAATATGGTAAGTGATTTTACAGGGAACATGAAAATGATTCAGTGTAATTGTGAATAGGATTGAGCCCCATACTTAAAATTAGGATTCTAATTGTTTAAAAGGCACTAGGGTAAGACTCTCATCTCAGTTATACTGGTGTAAATTCAGAGAAACCCTATTACACTACATTTAAATTACTGGATTTACACCAGAAACTGAGATCAGATCCTTGTTCCTATGGTTGAAGCTCAAGATATCTTTCCATTATTACAAGTCCAGTTTTCTACCCAATCCTCTATCACCCATTTTTCCCGAATCCATCAAATGCATATGTCATTTCACAAGCCAGATCATAGTCCATGGAAGACATTTCTGGGGCAAATTGCATAATATGGGGATTCAAAAATTAAGGTCAATTTAATTTCTCTTTCTTTCTTTTTGGCTTGTCATATTTCCAAAACTGCTTGGCCTACAAACTCCAAATTTTTCTGTCTGTTGGTCTTGGGACAGAATGGTGCTTCTTACTCGCTTTGGGAAGGAAGGTTGCAATTTTACATCAGAATTGCAATTTTTGGATATATCATAAATAGGGCTGTCAAGTGATTAAAAAAATTAATTGCGATTAATCATGCGATTAAAAAAATTAGTCATGATTAATCGCACTGTTAAACAATAATAGAATACCATTTATTTAAATATTTGTGGATGTTTTCTACATTTTCAAATGTATTGATTTCAATTACAACACAAGTATCAGAGGGGTAGCCGTGTTAGTCTGGATCTGTAAAAAGCAACAGAGAGTCCTGTGGCACCTTTAAGACTAACAGATGTATTGGAGCATAAGCTTTCGTGGGTGAATGCATGCATCCGACAAAGTGGGCATTCACCCACGAAAGCTTATGGTCCAATACATCTATTAGTCTTAAAGGTGCCACAGGACTCTCAATTACAACACAGAATACAAAGTGTACAGTGTTCACTTTATATTTATTTTTATTACAAATATTTGCACTGTAAAAAAAAGTATATTTCAATTCACCAAATACAAGTACTGTAGTGCAATCTCTTTATAATGAAAGTTGAAGTTACAAATGTAGAATTATGTACAAAAAATAACTGCATTAAAAACAAAACAATGTAAAACTTTAGAACCTACAAGTCCACCCAATCCTACTTCAGCCAATTGCTCAGACAAACAAGTTTAGTTACAATTTGCAGGAGAAAATGCTGCCCACATCTTGTTTACAATGTCACCTGAAAGTGAGAACAGGTGTTTGTATGGCACTGTTGTAGCTGGCATCGCAAGATATTTATGTGCCAGATGTGGTAAAGATTCATATGTCCCTGCATGCTTCAACCACCACTCCAGAATATGTGTGTCCATGCTGATGACGGGTTCTGCTCGATAACGATCCAAAGCAGAGCTGTTCATTTTCATCATCTAAGTCAGATGCCACCAGCAGAAGGTTGATTTTCTTTTTTGGTAATTCAGGTTCTGTAGTTTCCACATCGAAGTGTTGCTCTTTTAAGACATCTGAAAGCATTCTCCACACCTTGTCCCTCTCAGATTTTCGAAGGCACTTCAGATTCTTAAACCTTCGGTCGAGTACTGTATCTATTCTTAGAAATCTCACATTGGTACCTTCTTTGCGTTTTGTCAAATCTGCTGTGAAAGTGTTCTTAAAACGAACATGTGCTGGGTCATCATCCGAGATTGCTATAACATGAAATATATGGCAGAATGTGGGCAAAACAGAACAGGAGACATACAATTCTCCCCCAAGGAATTCAGTCACAAATTTAATTAATGCGTTATTTTTTTAAAGAGCATCATCAGCATGGAAGCATAACCTCTGGAATGGTGGCCGAAGCATGAAGGGGCGTATGAATGTTTAGCATGTCTGCCACGTAAATACCTTGCAACGCCGCCTACAAAAGTGTCATGCGAACTCCTTTTCTCACTTTCAGGTGACATTGTAAATAAGCAAAAATCAGCAGTATCTCCCGTAAATGTAAACAAACTTGTTTGTCTTATCAGTTGTCTGAACAAGAAGTAGGACCGAGTAGACTTGTAGGCTCTCACGTTTTACATTGTTTTGTTTTTGAGTGCAGTTATGTAACCAAAAAAACCCTACATTTGTAAGTTACACTTTCACAATAAAGAGATTGCACTACAATACTTGTATGAGGTGAATTGAAAAATACTATTTCTTTTGTTTATCATTTTTACAGTGCAAATATTTGTAATAAAAATAATAATATAAAGTGAGCACTGTACACTTTGTATTCTGTGTTGTAATAGAAATCAGTGTAATTGAAAATGTAGAAAAACATCCAAAAATATTTAATAAATTTCAATTGGTATTCTATTGTTTAACAGCGCAATTAATCGCAATACATTTTTTTAATCAAAGTTAATTTTTTGGAGTTAATTGCATGAGTTAACTACAATTAATTGACAACTCTAATCATAAAGTTTTCATGGGAGATGTGCACTTTCATCCATGAAGAATTAACACTGAAGTCCTCATGGAACTCCTACCTTGGCTGTACAAAGCTTGTGGGCTAGCTTCTGTGCAGGTACTCCAGCTATCTTTATGATGCATTCAGTAGTTTTTATGCTAAAGTGACTCTCACTTCCTGCGGTCACTGCCGAGTGTTTATGTGGGTGATGATGAGTGTTGGGCCCACAGGGAGGGTGAAGTTGAGGTAGGAATTCTGGCAAATGAGGGCACAGTGCTGTGATGGAAATGCTTAGCGATTGGGGAAGGTGATAATATAATGAAAGTAGCAACCAAGACAATTGCTATTAGATGGCCAGGAATATTAATATACATTAAATGCACATAACTGCTCTCTGTTCCCTTCCCCCCAAACTTATTGAGATACAGGACATGTAATTAAAATGCAATAAATATAAAAAATAAAATTTGATAATGTAAAATTTGTGTCTTTTCTTGCATCTTCTCTTCCATTTCTTTCTTTCTGGTTTCAGTCTATCCCTCATATATGTCAGAGCTTCTTCTTTCTCTTTTTGTTCTTTGAAAAACAGCATTTCCTTTCCTCTAATTTTGTCTTTTCCTTCAATTCCCTGTTTTACTCAAATGATCTGTTACAGTGTCCATTCTTCTTTAATTCCTTTCATCCTGTCCCCCTTATCCAACCCCACTCACTGTTTTGTACCCCCTTTACTATTTTTCCACCTAGATCTTTCTCTTCTTCTTCAATCCCCACTTCTCTCCATATTTTCCTTCTCCCCTGAGTGTCATCACTTCTCTCTCTTCCATCTCTGGACTCCTTTCTTCCTTCTTTCTCTTACCTGCTAATTATTTCTGAATTCCTTCTAGTCTTCCTGCTCAGTCCCAGGGGCTCTCATTCATCAGCTCCTCCACTAGTTCTCTCCAGCTCCTATCCAGACCACTACCAGTTCATTTCTTCCTTGACTCTCAGGATCTTCTGGTTTCTTTTCCACACAGTTCTTCTTCCTCCTCAGGACTTCTCAACTGCCCCTCACTCTCCAGCAACATCCTATCCATCCTTCCAACTACTACCTACAGCACCTTCATTACAGATGCTCCCTCAGTTTATCCCCACCACTACTGTTCATTCCTGCACTAAAAGAATCTCTCTACGTATGCCAGACATTCCTAAATTCACTGCTCAAGGTTCACAGCTGAAATCCTCCTGTCTCTTCAGGGTTCCCATTCAGCCCCACATTTAATACCTTTGTCCTTCCAGGGCCTCTAGTTCATCTCTTCAGAACACTCCTACCACATTTGTATCTACAATTCACCTGGTTCATTCCTCTTCCCCAGCTCCTATAGAACTACTTCCAGGATACCCCCTTATGTGCTCTGTTTTCTTTCCCTAGTCTTTACCATTACTGAAACTTTGGAGGAAGGAAGGTTTTGATGTTACCACTGGTGATGTTGGGAAAGAGGTGGGTGGGGTGAATGGAGGTGCCAGAGCTGACACCAGCTTCCCCCTGCTACTATCTGGGTGCCAGCTGCAGAAGAACCATAAACAGCCTCATGTTGCCTGGCATCTGAAGCCCCAATAACCCCTAGAGGTAGGGTGACCAGATAGCAACTGTGAAAAAATGGGATGGGGTGGGGGGTAATAGGCGCCTATATAAGAAAAAGTCCCCAAAAATTGGACTGTCCCTTTAAAAACAGGACATCTGGTCACCCTACCTAGATGCCGAGTGCATGCTATTTATGAAAACTAAACTGCAGCCAAATAGAACCACTCGCTCTTGCATGTTTATCATCTGCATCTGCAGTTTCTTCAAGAAGCCAAGGCCACCACTACTGTTGATTTCAAGACTTTCAGAGCATGCCTACACTGCAATTAAACACCTGCGGCTGACTTGGCTCATGGGGTTCAGGTTGCAGGGGTGTAAAATTGAGGTGTAGATGTTTGGATTTGGGCTGCAGGCTGAGTTCTGGGAGTGGGAATAGTCCCAGAGCCTGGACTCCAGCCCAAACCCAAATGTCTACACTGCAATTTTATAACCCCACAGCCCAAACCCTGCGAGCCCAAGTCAGCTGACATGGGCTAGCCACGGGGGCTTAAGGTAGACCTACATTCAAATAACATTACATTTTTTAAAACCTCTCAGGGTATTTGCCAAAAAGGTCAGTGGTAGTAACTTCTTATTCAAGTTTTTTGCCTCGGAATAATTACAGATTTCAAGGGATTAACTAAGGGAAAAAGAAGTACATTAAAGTTGCTATCACAATAATGTTTACTAAATTATTATATAGATTGAATTTTTCAAAACTGGGACTTTGCTTAGAAGCAAATATTAAAATTATTAGATTTAAGCTTTTCTATATCTTTATTATATTATTATTATACAAATTAAAACAAAAGGTATATTGATATTATACCCCAAATTTTCCAAAATTATAACTTATGAGTTGCATAATCAATAATTTATATTGTACCTTGAAAAATTTTCAAGGCAAATAATTTCATTTTGATAATTCATAGAATTTACTTGCCTACATGTTGCCTCTGTAGAAGACTGGAGATGGTGATTGGATGTCTTGTTACAGATGCCTGTGAGGAAGGTGGTGTACATGCATACAACTGAGGAGTTCTGAAACCAGAAGTATCCCATAAGCCTATTCTAGTACTTTGTGAGCCAGATGATGAAGTAAACGAATGTCCGTTATGTGGTATTCTTACTGGTGTTGACCTGTTAATGCAATCAGTGCAGTGAAAAGATCTGAGGCATTTTTATACTTCAATAGATTTCAAAAATTGTTGAAGAAATTCTCAAAGTTTATATTTTAAAGGAAAAATGTATTATCAGTTATTGCACACTACACGTGTATTATTTATCAGAATGTTAGACTGTTAGGTGACATTTTTCAAACAACTGAAAGACAAGACAAGGGAGAAAGTGATGAAACAGGAAAAAAGGACATTTTTATATTTGTATTATGTATTTTAAAATCAATCTGAAAATGTATAATAATATGAAATTAATAGGTAGCAGGTTTAAAACAAACTAAGGAAGTACTTCTTCACACAACACACCTCCAAAAGTATAACTGGGTTCATAAAAGAATTAGACAAGTTCATGGAGGATAGGTCCATCAATGGCTATTAGCCAAGCTAGTCATCCTCTGGGTGTCCTCCAAGCCTCTGACTGCCAGAAGCTGGACTGGATGACAAGTAATAGATCACTTGATAATTGCCCTGTTCCGTTCATTCCCGCTGAAGCATCTGGCACCAGCCATTGTGGGAAGACAAGATACTGGGCTAGATGGACCATTGGTCTAACCCAGTATGGCCATTTTTCTGTTCTTATGATTCAAAACTGTGAATGCAATGCACTTGCATGGTCTGGAACCATATCACATTGTTCTGTGATTTCCACAGTTCATGCAAGTTAAAAAAATGAGTCTTGTCAATATTTGGATGAGAAACTTCAAAGTGAGATGTAGGTGCTGCAGGAAGTGGTTCAGGTGATTCAGTGGGTAGCACTGTTCTCTCTGAGTAATTACAGAAGCCATATCCCAAGTATAATGAATGCAATATTGTGCTGGTGGAAGTGTTGCCTTTCAGATGTGACATAAAACAAAGCTTTTGGCCACTTTGTTTACATTAGAGACAGATTTTTGTGTGCAAATACCATGATTGCAGGTGCAAACAACTATATATGCTCTAACTGCCAGTGCAAATTTTGGAACCCATAGTTTCAAAATCAGACCCTCCAACAAGAATAAAAATGTGTATAAATTACAGTTAGCTTGCACAATATCTTTTCTTTTTTGGAAAGGCAAAATACACAATACAGCCTTTACACTACATAGATTTATTATGAGGAAAGGCAAGATTTAATTTCATTCTCTTTACAAAAACTGTAACATCTTGAAAAGCATGAGCTGTATCTAGTTACCTTAGAGATCCTGCTATGCTATTTTGACTTCCTGTTAGTCCCAATGATTGACAACCTTTATAAGAAACACTACCTATAATGAACAATAGATTTAAAAACAATATTAAAAATTAAGTACACGCTTTACTGAAGGTATCCTTTTTGGAGACAAAGGTAAGAATCTTAGTTTATATACTTTGGGCCAAATTCACCACAGGTTTATGCCAGGTGGAGAGCTCTGATAACAAAAAGTGAAAGATAGAGCTAGGCAGGTTGTGGCTGCAGAAAGTGACCACAACTAGTATATGTATGAGGGAGTAACATAGTCTTAAAATTGCGTAGAGCTGTGTGAATAGCTAATTTTTCACTTCACTAACTATACCAAAAATTTAAAACAAAATTTTATTTCAGTTGACCCCAAACAATTTTTTGGGGAGTTTTTCAATAAATAAAAAAAAGTTTAAGGGGTTTTTTTTCAACTGAAATAATCTGACAATTCTACATCCATTTGTGAAATGTTGATCAACCCAAATCTAAATATTTTGGTAAAAAGAGGTTTTGGCTGAAAAAATTGGCCCAATTCTTTTGTTAGTTTCTTTTTCCTGTTGTTGTTAATTAAAATATTAAAATAGCATCCACTGAGCTGCTTCAATTCTCCAATTATTGTTTCTCTCTTTCACCCATCCTTTCTTAAGAAGCTTTCTTTAGTTTACCAATAAATTGCTTTCTGTATTAATAGTCAATTTTGTAAGCACTATGCCTATTGTACCAGCTTGCTTTGATTCACTGAACTTTGTCAACTGCAAACCTTTGTTTTCTTTGGGCTGAATACTGAAAAGTGCAAAGCATTTAATTTTATTGATATTACAGGCAGTGCTAGCCCATTAGGGACTCTAAACAGGAATACTCCCCCCCCCCAAAAAACAAATAATATAAAGTGAATAGGGCTCCCCTTGAGCTGCTCAGGGCCCTAAGCAATTGCTTAGTGTGCTCATGCCTAGCGCTGACTCTGATTTACATTTATGCTAAGTTTTATTATTTAATTCATTTCATGCATTTATTTATATTTAAACATCATGACAAAATGCTTATCCAAAGCTCTAGACATACAGACATCTTGAAAGGAAAAATGTAGCTTCGGAGGATCTGAACATTTAAATAAAATATGAAATAGATGATAAAATCATTATTGATTACTGATAAGTAGAAATAAAAGAATGTGTATTACAATTACAAAATCATGTGTACTGCACACAAACTAAGGACTCAATCCGGCAAGGTGCTGAACAATCTAGCCCTGATCCTGTGAAACACTTAAGCATGTGCAGAACTTTAAACATATGAGGAATGCCATTGAAGCTCTGGGAGTCTTCGCCTTTGCTCCAGCTTTTTTACATCATGTAAAATGGCTAGAGGAGCGAAAAGGGCCCCTAAAAAATCTATATCCAGCTGGTGGAGGATTACCCTGGTGCAGGAACTGCAGAACCCAGCCCTACGGCTGCCTCCTGAGGACTCCCCCACAAGCTGTGGTATAAGGAAGCATGCTGGGGATAAGGCTGGAGGTGAGAGGGGCATGCTGGAGATGGGTCTACAGTACATAGCACTGCAGAAGATCTGGGAAACATAATACACCCCAGGAAGGTTTCCATAACATAGACATGCCTCCAGGGTTGTCCAGTTTACCTCAGGGACCTCTCCAACGTCCAACCCCAGAACAACCCAGTATTGGGAAAGTGCAAAGGTGACTTAAAGCCACCATAGCCATTCCCCATTCTCACCCTACCCTTGTGCTAGGAGAAATCAACTCTTATGAAGCTTCTAATTTGGACTTTCTTACTTTCATTACCAAGCTTCATTTTTTCCTTTTCACATCAAATATCTGTAATAAGACAATGTTAATCTGTAATAACTAATAAGACAGTGAACTAATCAAGTAAAAGGCTGTGCATGCACCACAAGTAAATCACTTCTGTTTCTGAGCATTATATTAGTTTAATTTTTCTGCAACTATTAACAATGGTTGTTTAGCAAACATTACTTAGTTTAAGGGAGGTCACCCACTGGCCAGAAAAGATAAGTACTGAGCAGACCACTTCATTTCTGCTTCTTAACTAGCTCCTTCTTACTGGACTGATATCTCCACAATACCTTCCTTACAGGTCAGAGGGCTCAAATGAGCAATCCATTCCTATTCAACAAATCACTCAAGCATGTATTTAATTTTACACATATGCTTTAAACTAAGCATTATAGATATATAATACATTATGTCTAGCCAGGCACTTAAAAAACAAAAAATCTTACCCATACGTCCATCATGAGGTGGGCTTATCAATGACAGTCTTGTTGGACCAGTCACTGTCTCAGGCTAAGTGCATGGAAAGGTATTAATAATAGAATAATACATATGCTATTTATTAATGCACTTTAACAATAAATTATAGATATTCTATAAAACATTAAGGTAAAACATTTAAACTATTTTGATAAATATTGCTCAAATGTGAGACTACGTTTCATGCATAGTGACTTAATGCATAATGGTGCGGGTGTATGCAGCATTCATGTAGTTTGAATGTAGTGCAGCACATATATATGCTGCCTTCATTTTTAAAATGATGCCCATTCATAGTGATTTCTATTTCCCCTCCATGCCTCATTTCTCTACTCAGTAGCCCTCTCAGAATCCTTTTCTGGCAACCAGCATTTATAGTAATTCAAAAAAATAGCTCTTTTCAACTGGGCATCGGAGATATTTTCATTTGACATATATGACTACAAAGCAAAAACTCTCAGGCCTGGTCTACACTAACACCCCAATTCGATCTAAGGTACGCAACTTCAGCTACGTGAATAACGTAGCTGAAGTCGACATACCTTAGTTCGAATTTACCGCGGTTCAGACGCGGTCCACACGCGGCAGGCAGGCTCCCCCGTCGACTCCGCGGTACTCCTCTCGCTGAGGTGGAGTACCGTAGTCGATGGCGAGCACTTCCTGGTTCGAATTATCCCGTCCAGACCAGACGCGATAAATCGAACCCGGAAGTTCGATTGCCAGCCGTCGAACTACCGCGGTAGTGTAGACTGGCCTCAGACAAAATACTGGAGATAGGGTTGATAGCATATATTAGTAACTTAAGGATAAAAAAATTACAAGACTGTTCAGACCTTATGTAAGATAAGAACAAGGAAAGATTGGAGGCTAGTGCCACTACAGCAAAAAGTTAAGGTTGTCTGGGTGCCTTAACTGTGCATTTGCATCCCTTAAAATGTTGAGATTTCTTTTAAGTGTAACCTTACCTCTAAAGTTCCTGCATAAGGACGATTGAGGATGATTACAACATTCTTGTAATGTTAACATATTGGGATTCATTTCAGAACAGATTTCAAGCATTTTCCTATATAACTTGGCAATGGCATGATGTGGCTAAATCCCTATTTATTGTATTCAAAGGATGGACTATTAGAAACTAACTGCTAGAATTTAACAACTAGTGCTTCAGAAAAACATCCTTGTTCTGAAAAACATGCAAGCACTTAAACATGCTGTGATAAATGAGGGGGGTGGGGGAGGTAGCTCCCTTTTATGGACACCCAGCCAGCCAGTTAGCTATAACTTTCTTCTTGGTAGCTGTTCTCTACTTGCTTTACCTGTAAAAGGTTAAAAAGTCTGACTGCATGCATAGGAGAGCATTCTGCATTCTCCCGGAGAGCAGGGACACAGCTGGAACAATGCTGTAAGAGCTTGCGCCAGGTATGAAAAATCATCAAATCATACCTAGAAACTACAAGGTTTGAAACCCCAGATATGTAAGTAGATCAGGAAATATCTAGAAAGACGCGATTAGGTTTATCTTGCTGAGGGTGCAATCCATCCCATCATCCAGATCGTTAATAAAGATGTTGAACAAAACTGGCCCCAGGACCGACCCCTGGGGTACTCCACCTGATACCAGCTGCCAACTAGACATCGAGACATTGATCACTACCCGTTGAGCCCGACAATCTAGCCAGCTTTCTATCCACCTTATAGTCCATTCATCCAATCCATACTTTTTTAACTTGCTGGCTAGAATACTGTGGGAGACAGTGTCAAAAGCTTTGCTAAAGTGAAGATATATCACGTCCACCACTTTCCCCATATCCGCAGAGCCTGTTATCTCATCATAGAAGGCAATCAGGTTGGTCAGGCATGACTTGCCCTTGGTGAATCCATGTTGACTGTTCCTGATCTTTATTTCTTTATGGCTTGTGGAATCAGCCTTGACTCATGCTTAAAAATAAGCATGTACTCAAGCATTTTCCTGAATCAGGGCCTAGGAGTTTAAGAGTTGCTTTATACAATGATTATTAGAATATAGGAGAACTCAGGTTTGTATACATAGAAATGAACTCACTTTCCTCATTGGGGAAGGTACAGGGTCAACCTCCATGGATTCTATCCTAGTAATGCAAAATAAATGTGCATGTTGTAATAATAAATAACAAATGTATTCTAATTAAAATAATATTAGTGAAAATTATATGTTATATCCTCACATTCATGAATGACAAATAATATATTATTGCAGTATTTATTTTACTATTTTAGTTAATAGAAATAAATTCATTTACAGCTCCTTCATTTGTATAGACAATATTATTCTGAAATATGAATAAAACGTGTTGTTTTAAATGGTATCAGTTACAGGTTATGAGATCTGCTCTGCTGTGAAAACATGGAGAATTATGGCTGGGATTTTGAAAAGAGCCTAAAGGAATGAGGTGCCAAATCCCTTTGAAATTTAATTGGATTTGGGCATCTAACTCATGTAAGATCCTTTGAAAATCCCAGTTTGTGTGTATAAATGAGAGGAAAGCAGATTAAAAACAGCATTAGAAACAGATATGAAAAATATGGCCAATATTTTAAAAAGCGATTAATAATTTGAGGTTCCTAACTTGAGACACATTAAGGGGATCCTGATTTTCAGAAAGTGCTGATCTCCCACACTCTGAAAATCAGACCTCTTTAAGTCACCTCAAATGGAGCTCCAAAAATTAAGTCTCTCAAAATGAAGTGACTACACTTTTGAAAATCTTGATCCATTTTTAAAGAAATTAATGTTCATTGTATTGTCATGTACAACTTAATATAAATGCAGATTCTGACGTGATATTGGTCTCTCTCGGACCAAATTCTGCTCTGAATTATAAGTTGTGCAATTCCATTAAAGACAGTGTGAGGTTTGCACAGAAGTAAGTCCATAAAGAATTTGGCTTTAAATTATTTTAGAGATTGAAACGAAAATATAGGTAGGAATTATGGTCCCAATTCAGCATGGCTTAAGTACATGCCTAACTTTAAAGATGTGAGTAGATCCACTGAAATCAATGACATTACTCAAATGCTTATTGTTGGGCATATGCTTTACTACATTGCAGAACTGAGACCTATACCAGTAATACAACAATATTTAGTATTTAGCAGATTAAACTAATTGCATCCTGAATTCATTGACTACTGTATCATAAATAGCTGTCGTTCTCATCAACTCTTTAGTCTCACTACTGAGGAGAGACTAGATACTAAAATTAGAATATATATTAGTGTTTGGGCTCATAGCCAGCAGGACATATACTCTTCTAAAGTAATAACACAAAGTAAATATAAGAGGCTTTGGACAAATACTAATTTTAAACCTCTCATTGTTCCTAAGGTTTTCTGTGATAATTCATGGATCTGTACCTACATTTCTGAGGTTGATGGGCAGTTGGGATGAAGTGTGTATGGAGAATATCCAGTCTGTTTTGCTGAAGGAACTAAAGTAATTAAACTGAATGTTAGAGCACTATTACAATCAATGGTACATATTTCATAATTAATGTTTTAAATTAGTACTTCTCTTACTGGAAATGGGATTTCTAACTGTAGAGGAAACTGACGATTGAGTAGTTTGTTGGGGAGGCCTCATGCTAAATGCAAAACAAAAGTTACAATAGACATAAAATAAACAAAACATATGTTTGAGTTATATAACTATCCTCTATTGCTCTTTTAACATGCCAAAGTTGCTCATAAAAATGCATATGATTAGCTATAAAGTCTATTGTATGTGTATTATATTGTCCACACCAATCCCTCTATGCATAGCAATATCTACTTATGGTAACATCTGGCAGACTATCTTATTAAAAGGCCCAATATTATTAATGTACAAGTAATTGCAATTAACTCTGCAACCTTAGTTTTGTGAATTTCCGTAGTCTTTTTAAATAAAGTTTTCAAGAAAAAATATTGACATGCTTGTGTTTATTCATTAACATATCATCCTGCATATGGGATGCAGGAGGCTCTGATGTTTGTGTTGCCACTGGAATCCTGGTGAGTACAGAAGCTTTATTCAGAAAACCATAAATCACATGGAAAACTTGCCAGGCCCATCAGACTTTTTGCAAACATTTCTAGATAACAAGGTGAAGTTTTAAAAATTGACTTTAAAAGTCCACATCATACAAAAATGCTTGTCTCATAGTATAGCAAGTAATTTTCAAATGTACATCCATTCAGATCTGAGTTATTACCTGGTACAAACATAAAATATGGACAGCAAAATTTTTTTAACTTCTTAGAATACTTATTGATTTGAATGTTAAAATAAGAAGCTTGTTTCCTGTCATGTTATGTTCATGTGGGAAGAGGTAGGATAACAGAAAACATCATTCATTCATTTCTAGAAAGTTAAATAATAAATTCATCTACTCACACAAGTATGTATCATAGGAGACAGAGGCAAATAAGCATGATTCTTTTTGTATTTTAATTTATATAACTTCTTGTTAAACATGCGGTATTCCAAATACAAAGCATACTTCAAACTTATCTTTGCTATGCTAAGCCTCTTACCATTGAATCTGATGTATCTGTTGTGTTGCCTTCTTAAGAGATTCTTCTAATTTTGCAATCTATGACATAATCAAAGACTTATAGACATTCCATTTGTGCGAAACACAGTTTGATTGTCAAACACATACTTTTATAGAGAGTTTACTGATTGAATCACATTTATTCTTAGATACTATTGCCATACCAGTACACGGAAAGAATTAGCATAGTAGTGGGTATATGGATCTATTTTATTTCTGAAGATCTACATGTCCATGTTTTTTGACTGACAAACTTAAATTTTGATTCTAGAATGCACTGACATGTTACAAAGCTCTGGTAAAGTGATACTGAGAAGAGAGTTTAAAGGAAGTTTGTTTCTATCTTTCTTCTCATTTTTGTCCCTGATATAAAAGTGGAGTGAATAAGAATGAAAATAAATGAAAAACCCCAATATAAAAGTGTTATCACAGATTTCCTTTCTGAGATCTGAAATGCAATTAGCTTTTTAGAGTCCTTCTTTGTACTTTGACTTGATTCAAAAAGAATTTTCAAGAGATACAATAGATTGTATTACACACACAAAATACATTAAAAGAACATTATTAAGATTTGCAAAGTCAAGCACTCTAAAGGTCACAACTCTGCTAATGAATCATGTGCATGTAAATATGATTTTTTTTCAGTTTGCTTTTGTAGATATCTAGGAAATCAAACATTCATACAAAAACTATGATAAAAGAACATTATTAAGGCAGGGGCCTATGGAAAAATAGTATGTAATCAGGTTAGTTGTGTCAGGTTAGTCACACAGAGACAGAGGAAAAATGGACATGAGCAACAAAAACAATTTTATTGGTAAAAAAGGAATGTAGAGTGTCTCCAGCATTCGGTAAAGATGTGCTGCAGTATTCTTCACACAGCACCACTTAGTAATTAAACATTATAATGCAGTGTAAGCTTTCCACCACAACTACCCTTATATTTTTCTTTTTCTGCTTTTTAACAATTTTAAAACCATGAAACTATTTTTTAAAACCAACTTCAAATTTCAACATGTGGCCATCTGCTATTTCCTGTCCATTCTTAAATCATACTGTTTGTTTTAACTATCCGGTCAGAACGGGTAACAACTTGGTGACTAAGATGCCTTTTATTTGCAGCAGTTGTCTCTGGCAGTTCTGGACTAGGTGAATCATCTCCTCCTGGTTCTGCATCTGCAGCTTGTAGAGTTTGCTCAGTTGATTGTTCAAACTCTGGAACGAACTGAAGATGTCGATAGTTTCTGTTGAACGCCTCACTATCTTCTCAATAGAGTATGCCAGGGGTCGGCAACCTTCGGCACGCGGCCCATCAGGCATGGCCCCCCCTGCAGCTCCCAGTGGCTGTGGTTTGCCATTCCCGGCCAATGGGAGCTGCTGGAAGCTGCAAGCAGCAGGGACATGCTGGCCGCCGGTTCCCAAAGCTCCCATTGGCTGGGAACTTCGAACCGCGGCCACTGGGAGCTGCGGGGGGGCCATGCCTGAGGACAGTCAACATAAACAAAATGTCTCGCAGTCCGCCAGTGGATTACCCTGATGGGCCACTTGCCGAAGGTTGCCGACCCCTGTCATAGACTAAAACCAGGGCCGGCGCTTCCACTAGGCGACTCTAGGCGGTCGCCTAGGGTGGCAGGATTTGGGGGGCGGCATTTTGCCGTCCCTAGCAGCAATTCGGCGGCGGGGGTCCTTCCGTTCTGTGTCTTCGGGGCGCTTCGGCGGCGGGTCCTTCACTCGCTCCAGGACCCGCTGCCGGAGCGCCCCGAAGACGCGGAGCAGAAGGACCCACGCTGCCGAATGCTCTGAGGAGGAGCGCTGCCACCTAGGGCGGCAAAAACCCTGGCGCTGCTCCTGATTAAGACCTTAAACTGCATCTCCCCATTCGCCTTGTGGAGTTCAGCTGGGATGCGAAATCATGCACACTGTTCCTTCCAATATGATGGTCTGTCAAAGATGAAGCTCTCTCATGCATGAGGAATTATGATGAAATTCTGCAGTTTCTATTGTTCCTCTGACACCACGTCAGCTTAGTCACACAGAGACAGAGAAAAATGGATACTAGCAACAACAACTTTATTGTAAAAAAAATAATGTAGACCGTCTCCGGACTCGAGCACTCAGAGAAGATGTGCTGCAGTAATCTTCAAACAGCACCACCTAGTGACTAAGCATGATAATGCAGTTTAAGCTTTCCATCACAATCACGTAGTTAAAGATTCTATCATAGTGCATATGCATAAATAGGTTGAATTAAGGTTGTACAAACAAACTTAATTCTGGCATTTCCTAACTTTGGAGTGTTTGACTTGCAAACTTAATGATGTTCTTTTAACATAGTTTTTTGTATATAATTTCCCAGGTTTCTATAAAAGCAAACTGAAAAAAACCCTCTGCCCATTGAGCTAATGGAATAACTGGAAGCAATAGCAGGTTATCCTCTGTGACACCCTATACCCCACGTGACACCCTGTACCTCTTTTATATGGTTATTATGATATGTTTTGTAGAAAGTATGCCTTGTGAGGTATCATTTAAAAACTCATAATCTGCTGAACATCATTGTACTATTAAGATGTGTGTAACATCACTGCATTTACAATTATGAGATTTTCACTATATGATTGTTGCTGAAATGTATTGTAGTATTGGGTGACTCCCACAAACCATTTTCTCAGAGAAAAAGGCACACTGGAAAGCCAGCAAGGTGCTAAAGAGCCATTGCCTCTTTAATCAGACATTCCCTGTGGGGGGGAGGGAGGTGTGAACAAGAAATTTACAATTCATCTGAAGGACATCTTGGAGTTCACGTACACAATGGAACTGCCTGGCCCTATGACCCAGCAAGGATTTTTCCAGCACAAAAGAGTTGGAGTATAAGAAGGGGAAAAATTCCTCTAGCCACCTCTCTTCTCTCCACCTTATATCACTCTACTCATAACATCAATAAATGCCCGAAGAACACTGAAGTAAGGGGAGTGGTCACAGGCTGAAAGAAAATCCAGCCTGTGAACTGAGAACTGTGAACTGAGAATTGCTTGCACCATCTGTTGGTCCTCAGAATTATTCTGGATAGCCCTGAGAGACTTTTGGGAAACTGGCAGATTACATCATCTCTGCTGCCATTTGGAATTATAGACAGTGACTCACCTGTCCATATATTATACCTGCTTTGACATCTCAATAACTCTCATTTCCTTTTCTTAGCTAATAAACCTTTAGTTAGTTTACTATTTAGAAAAACTGGATGAACACAAGTCCATGGGGCTGGATGCGCTGCATCCGAGGGTGCTAAAGAAGTTGGCGGATGTGATTGCAGAGCCATTGGCCATTATCTTTGAAAACTCATGGCGATTGGGGGAGGTCCCAGATGACTGGAAAAAGGCTAATGTAGTCCCCATCTTTAAAAAAGGGAAGAAGGAGTATCCGGGGAACTACAGGACAGTCAGCCTCACCTCAGTCCCTGGGAAAATCATGGAGCAGGTCCTCAAGGAATCAATTCTGAAGCACTTAGAGGAGAGGAAAGTGATCAGGAACAGTCAGCATGGATTCACCAAGGGCAAGTCATGCCTAACTAACTTAATTGCCTTCTATGATGAGATAACTGGGTCCGTGGATGAGGGGAAAGCAGCGGATGTGTTATTCCTTGACTTTAGCAAAGCTTTTGATACAGTCTGCCACAGTATTCTTGCCGGCAAGTTAAAGAAGTATGGGCTGGATGAATGGACTATAAGGTGGATAGAAAGCTGGCTAGATCGTCGGGCTCAACGGGTAGTGATCAACGGCTCCATGTCTAGTTCGCAGCTGGTATCAAGCGGAGTGCCCCAAGGGTCGTTGCTGGGGCTGGTTTTGTTCAATATCTTCATTAATGATCTGGAGGATGGTGTGGACTGCACTCTCAGCAAGTTTGCAGATGACACTAAACTGGGAGGAGTGGTAGATACATTGGAGGGTAGGGATAGAATACAGCGGGACCTAGATAAATTAGAGGATTGGGCCAAAAGAAACCTGATGAGGTTCAACAAGGACAAGTGCAAAGTCCTGCACTTGGGACGGAAGAATCACATGCACTGTTACAGACTAGGGACCGAATGGCTAGGAAACAGTTCTGCAGAAAAGGACCTAGGGATTACGGTGGACGAGAAGCTGGATGTGAGTCGACAGTGTGCCCTTGTTGCCAAGAAGGCTAACAGCATTTTGGGCTGTATAAGTAGGGGCATTGCCAGCATGATCGTTCCCCTCTATTTGACATTGGTGAGGCCTCATCTGGAGTACTGTGTCCAGTTTTGGGCCCCACACTACAAGAAGGATGTGGAAAAATTGGAAAGAGTCCAGCGGAAGGCAACAAAAATGATTAGGGGGCTGGAGCACATGACTTATGAGGAGAGGATGAGGGAACTGGGATTGTTTAGTCTGCAGAAGAGAAGAATGGGGGAGGGGGATTTGATAGCTGCTTTCAACTACCTGAAAGGGGGTTCCAAAGAGGATGGATCTAGACTGGTCTCAGGGGTACCAGATGACAGAACAAGGAGTAATGGTCTCAAGTTGCAGTGGGGGAGGTTTAGGTTGGATATTAGGAAAAAACTTTTTCACTAGGAGGGTGGTGAAGCACTGGAATGGGTTACCTAGGGAGGTGGTGGAATCTCCTTCCTTAGAGGTTTTTAAGATCAGGCTTGACAAAGCCCTGGCTGGGATGATTTAGTTGGGAATTGATCCTGCTTTGAGCAGGAGGTTGGACTAAATGACCTCCTGAGGTCCCTTCCAACCCTGATATTCTATGATTCTACTATAAAATTGGCTACCAGCATTGTCTTTGGTGTAAGATCTAGGGTACCAACTGATCTGAGTAAAGTGATTAGTCTCTTGGGACTGGACGCAACTTAACTGCGGTGTGATTTTTCATGTAAGTAACCATTTCATCACAATGTCCAGTTTGTTTAAGTGGCAAGGTAGACTGGAGAGTCTCAGGAGTCTGTGACTCCATGGTAAGACTAATATAGTGAGCCAGCAGTTCACATTTGTTACTGGCTTGGTGAAATCTAATTATAGACTACACCACCAGTTTGGGGTGTCTGTCCTGTTTTCTGACAATCTACCCTGAGGTAGGCATTCATGGTTGTGAACCACTCCAGACACCATGACAGGTGCTAACACCCCCCTCTTAATAAGTAGGAAAGTCCAATCAAAATTTTTTTTCTAAATATAAACCAAAGAAATAAGGCACACAAAACAATCCTCCTTCCCACCCAAAGTCAAGCTTAGTTACCTTTCCTCTGTAGTATGCTAATAAGCGTCTTCTGTGTTTTTCTTGAAATTCTGAAATCTAAAAATAAAACTTGTGTAATGGTTTTCAACTAATCATATGGACAAGTTGGGGGGAGGGATAGCTCAGTGGTTTGAGCATTGGCCTGCTAAACCCAGGGTTGTGAGCTCAATCTTTGAGGGGGCCACTTAGGGATCTGGGGCAAAATCAGTACTTGGTCCTGCTAGTGAAGGCAGGGGGCTGGACTCAATGACCTTTCAGGGTCCCTTCCAGCTCTATGAGATAGGTATATCTCCATATTATATTATATTATATAAGTTGAAATCGCTTCAGTTATAGTACATTTCTACAACATGAAGGAAAAAGAAACTGAAGTAATTCCCATTTTTTTTATTTTTATATGTTTTTATATATCATTTAGGTTCAGATCCAATAAAAACACTCTCCAGTTATACACCAAGGTGGCAACTAAAAACTTGTAAAATGTATATGTTTTAATCTGGAGTGGCCTGCCTAGGAGATGGTGGACTTATTTTATTGAGTTTGTTTTTAAGACCATGTTCAATGACAAGGGAGAAAAAGAGGAAGTGTAGTTTTCCTACAGTGTTTGCCCAAAATTTATTCAATATAGAGTTAAACACAAACACAAATAAAATGGCAATATAAAACATACTATGTCTTATTGGCTATTATAGCTTGTCTTGTAAAAATATATTCTGTTAATTACAAATATTGTCCGAGTGTGACACATGGCTAGAAAGAGTTTAACATCCTGCAAAATAAATAACCCTCAAAAGACATGTGGGGAGATAATGTTTGTGTTTTTGTGTATTTACATATGTATGAGTAGGGTCGACAATGTAATCAACAGTCCCCGTCTTTGCTGTATTCTGATAATACAGAGATCAAAAGAACATCCTATAATTTAAATGAATTGTAAACATGATATATATCAGTATTCGTCTCTCTTTGAAATGTACTGTGAATGTTGGAGGAACAAGTAAATGGCCGTAAGTTAATTTGTATAGCCAAGTACCAGTGATGGACCTCCTTCAAAGTCATCCTAATTACCTTTTGTTCCCTGAGGAACTCCAACTTGTCAAAAGACATAAAATTGTAAAAAAGATCTTTGGGTCTTGATTCTGTCATCTCAGATCTGCTTAGGCTTCATCAGGGGAAGTTTGAGTTGCAAGGCTGAGGTCCCAGTTATGCTGCTCCACCCTGAATATGATATTTGGACATTGGACTTTAACCTATGAACTATTTCTAAAAGAACTCTTTGCAACAACAAATCTCACCATCTCTGCTATGAATCTGCACCTAAATGAATTGAACTCATTTCTGTATGTATATTGATCTTTTAACCATCATCTCTCTTTTTTGTTTTTTAATAAAGCTTAGTTTAGTTAATAAGAATTGGCTGTAGCGTGTATTTGGGTAAAAGATGGAATATTCAATAACCTCAGAGGTAATGTGTCCGATCCTTTGGGAGTAGTAGAACCTTTTATTTTATATGATGAAATAAGATTTTCAGAAATTGTCATATTTGACTTAGGTACCTGGATGGAGGCCTGAGGCTGGATCACTTTAAGGGAACTATGTTGTTTGGACTTCTGAGTAACCAGTGAGGTAATAAAGAAGCTGTTTTATGATGGTTGGGTAAATCTAAGTATTGGAATATCCACCAGCTTTTTGGGGATTGTCTGCCCCATTCTTTGCAGTTCACCCTAATTGAGTGACCATAGCTGGCCCCCACTAGGACCCTGGTCACAGTGAGACATCCTACTTAGTTGTTAATACTACTTTAGTAAGTAGTAACTCTTGCTGAACTCAAAAAATAATTTCAAACTACTTGGAAACTGGCATATTGTGGCAAATCTCACTAATATGAAGTAGCAGAGTATAAATTTACACACAATAGTTACCCTTGGGTTAAACACATAATATATTTTTCCAGCAGCTGGAAAACGAGGCCATGCCAGGTATATGTTGTTTTTGCTTTCAGAACTCATTGAAAGGCAGTAAAAAGAACACACACTCTAGCAGTGAATTTCACAATTATTTTATTAAAATAATATTTTATTTGGGGTTTGACAAATCCGATTGTCAAAATACTAATGGGGCTAGGATGTGATCTGTAATGGTCAGTGCAGACAGCACTTCTATTGTAGGTGGAAATGTATCTTTATCTTAGGTTTAAGTTGTCTTATTTGTATATTATGTTGTTGTCATAGCTGTGAGGGAGGGGCAGCTAGGAGGAAGTTCAGTCCTGTCTCTGTGTGCTGGAGTTGTTACTTGCAGTGTTCCAATAAATACTTTTATTTCTATAAGCAAATATTACAATGCCTAGTCTGTGAGGCCAGGCTCACGGTGGGAATGGGTGTAAGATAAACTGTTAACTGTACATATCAACTGGGCTGGAAGAGAAACAAGTGACTCTCTATATGCTAATTTCTTGTGGCCGTGTCAAAATGGCATGAGGTGTTTTGGCAGTAAAGTATTAGGCACAGGAAAAAAAAACAAAGGCTTGGGTTGCTGATCAAATGTTACTGATAAAGAGGCTGTGAATATAAAATAGTGGAGAAGCAAGAATAACCAACCTCTCTGTGCCCCTTACAGGGAAATAAGAAATATATTGTACAATAAAAAACAGAATCCTAATATATTCGGATCTGGGACTCAGTACCCAAGCCATGTGCCATGTCCTAAATGAAACTTGGATTTTGTCACATGAAACTGTTCATTTTCTGGGAAATTAAGAAAGCTAAGAGTTTACTGGAAACTATTGAACAGACATCTGAATAACTGTCTTTTGATTCTAACTGTAGTCTTGAAAATTTCTGAATGGATTCTGAATTGTGCACATTGAAACATTTTCTATAGACTATTCATCTAGACAACATCCAAATGCTCACATGAGTTTCTACATCATATTTTCCTTCCCCCTCCCTTTGAAACATTTTGTGGTTTGTATTTTTTTTTAGCCATAGCATGTGGTGCCAACAGTGATTTAAATTTACCTGTTTAATTTCTGATATAGCCAATATTTGATACTTTTTCATTGCAAATATTTATGCATCATTAAAATAACAAGAAGTAGTGATAATTAGTATGAGATTAAGACACAAACAGTAGCCCTGATGCTTTCTTAAGCACCTTGGAACTGTGTACTGGAGAAAGAAAATGTGGAAGTTGAACTATTCATACAATTTTTCCCTTTACACTGAAGTTAATAGAAGCTGCAAATGGTTAGCACTTTGAAAATCAGGCCACAGTGAGTTGGTCAGTCCAAAAATGCCAAAAAACACAAAACGGGAACAAAAATCAACTAGCTAAACGAACAAAAAAACAGAGAAAAGAAATGAGGAAAACTGGAACTGCTAGACCTACAACTATACTGACAATGAGGAAAAAATGGGTTAGGAATGAAGATAAGTCAGTTTCTAAAAAACAAGAAAAAGCACACACACACAAAATCTGGATTCTGATTGACAGATGGCAACCAAATCTTGCAAAACAAGTTTCATAGGACTCACCTGTGTAATTTCTCTTGAATATTTTTTGCATAACATATCTATTCCCATAAACAGTGATTGAATTTCAGGATTTGTCTGCAGAGAAAGAGTAACTAAATGTTACCAAAATTAATGTCTACAATATAGCATTGTAATTTTTTAAAAGACAGAATTAGTGGCTGAAGAAAATGTAGTGGATATCATATTTAGGGTAAAATTTTCAAAAGTGCCTTTATGACTAAGGAACTTAGGTTCCATTTTCAAAAGTGACTTATGTACTTAGGAGCCTAAATTTCATTGACTTTTAATAAGGCACTTTTGAAAATGTTACCCTTGGTACTTAGAAAAGCTTTAAAATACAGCATTACATTAAATGTTCCATAAACTGATTGATTGAATGCTTGTACATGGATAATAAATGCTAATGCAACAAGTTGTAGGGTGGTATCCAGTAGGAAGATGCAGAGATTAAGTCTGGTTTCATTCAGTATCTTTTTAATAATCTGGAAGAATTTTTAATAATATATTTAAACACTATAGATAATCTATTAAACAAATGTGCTTCATATAGCTAAGAGTGAAAATTTAAAAGTGAACATTCATGGAGAGTAATATATGAAGAAGTGACAGTTTTCTTATCCTGGTATTTTATAAGTGAGGCCCCTAATATAACACAATGGTTTGCTGAAATTTTTAAATATGCTGCATAATTGTGTTCCATATTTTAAGCGCGCATGCAAAAAGTAAATACCTCCATATAGTGGCAAAGAAAACCCTTCCTAATTGGAACTGAGTTTAAAATTGATGTCTGAAGAGCCTGAAACAAGAATTCTTAGAGAAGCGTGAGATATTTTCATTCATCTGTAAAGGGTGCTGACTCTGAAGCCGAAGGACACATGGTCTACATAGCCATATGAACTATTTCAGAGCTGAGCATTTCAGCAGAAATTACAAGCTAATGTGACTATCCACTATTGTTGGATGCAGTAGCATACATTAAACATTTTGTAGTGGGACAGCTACTTGCTGAGGTGGGTAACTTCTCCCCCAAATTTTAAGTCAGCTCTGCCCCCAAAAAGTTGGAAAATTTGAGTTCTATCCATTCCCCAGTAAGAAAATCTCAGCTGCCTCCTGAATGCCAAAAGAAAAAAGCCACCTCTCATAGTTACTTTGGTGCCAAAATCCCCAGCTGTTCCCTACTCCATTATGAAACCTCCTGAGTTTTACTAAAAAATGTCTACAGTGCAATTAAGTATTTTCTCTTAAGAAAATGTGGTGCATTTTAAAATTTGGGGGTAGTGTATAATAAACTGAACTTAATATCAAAATAAATAACATAATACATGATGATAGCTTTCTCTGAAATGTTTCTGGTTCTGTGTTCAGGAACAACTAGACAGGATTTCAATTCATGGATGAATAGATAATGTAAAGAAGTGGGACTATAAATTTATTAGCTGTTGTAACTTTTTAGGGGAGAGACTAGTCTGTACAGAAACATAATGGAATGACAAATATAAGTGGGATAATGGAGCACTTGCCTATCAAATATAAATGAAAGACAGACTAGATTGTAGAGGCTGGTAAGTAGTGCTATTCAAGAAAGATTTAATAGACTCTGAGATATAATTTCTTTGATAAAATTTTCTTTCCTGAAGCTTCTGCTGGGGCAGTGCCCCTCCACATTGCCTTCTAACATAATGACATGGTTGACCCCCTATTGTTTTACCATGTAAATTATGAAGCAGTTATCTAGTTCTCATTGAGTGAACATTTTGTATACCTATATAAATATAAACTAATGCACACTAACCTATCTTTTATTCAAACTGAAACCTGTGCTAGCAAATCTCAGTGACCTTTATTCACCAATATAAGAAAATAAAATTTCATCCAGTGAGCAACCATCATATTCATACAAGTGCAGTATGCATATTTAAAATGTATTTTATGGACAAGCTATAAAATTTATTTAAGGTTCTAGCAAAGAGAGAGGTTCTTGAATTCATGCTAGAAATCTATTAAATGAAGAACTCCACTAGGAAGAGATTTACAAACCATCAAAAATAAGGGTTTGTAACAAATGTTTAGATTATTATTGTATAAAGCAATATTGGATGTTTTTATAATATCCCAAAATAATAAACACTGAGGCTTTGATTCAGCAAAGTACTTAAGCTTGTTCTTCAATAACGACCAGTTTGGTGACTGAAGTACAAAAATAGTAAAAATATAAAGCTATACATGACAACCATGCACTAATTGAAAATGTGACCCTTCAGCTACCCCAAATAAATAATGTAATGAGGAGTTTTAGCACATTTATAGGGCCCTATCCTGATTTCACTGAAGTCAGTTGGGAGTTTTGCCCTTTAGAATCAATGGGGTCAGCATCATACCCATAAAACTTACTAGCCATTTTTCATCTCAGGTCCCTAAATTATGGAGCTCAACCATTTTTTGTGTGTATGGATGCTTAATTATCATTCCCATTGATTTACTTAAGCAAGGCTTACTGATCACCACTAGTACCTTTTTAAACGATACAGTAATTAGCTACCTTTCAGTTCTCCAATATAGTAGCAGGTTTTAATGAAACAGTTAATCCTTTTGTTAACTGCTCAGCCACTACACTCTTGAATTCCTTTAGAATGCTTGATGTTTTCCATCCAGTTCTGGTGATGTGTTCCAATTTAAGATTGAAATCCTGGCCCTACTGACTTCAATGGCAAAACTCCCATTGATTGCAATGGAGCCAGAAGTCACTATAATTTATCAGTTTGTTGACATCTCAATCTCTGACAGTGATTCATTGATTTACCTGAAAATAGTGGGTGTGACCTGGGCATGTAAATCCCAATATCATTTGTGGTGAAACTGATGCTAAGAAATAATGAAACTTCTCTGCAATGTTCTGTCCATCTTAATTACTCCCTGGTAGTCCAGCAGACCCATGGATTCCTACTTATGATATATTTTTTAAAAACATTCTTATTTGTTCTTATGTTTTGGTTATTTGCTGTCAAATTCTTATGCTTCTTAGTCTCCATTTTACATGTTACCTGCCAGAGTCTGTCTCCTTCTGCTGGCTTCAGTTGGGCTGGATATCCATTTTTGAAAGATAACTGTTTTGCTCTAATAACATTTTGTGCTCTGCCATCTAATTATGCATCCTTTTTTTTTTGGTCTGTATATGCATGCCTACTCTAACTCTATTTTGGTATGCTTAAATAGCCTCCATACTAAGTCTAAGGATTTTTGTTTTTGTCTTTAGGGTCTTTTTCATTAGCTTCCTCAGTTAAACCATTTTGAAAGTTCAGTATCATGATGCTGAACTTAATTATCTTGCGATCAGCTATTATAATGAGCCTTAGTGATTCATCTGTTGTTATTCCTTGGCCTGATTCTTGTGTGTTGCTTAGGACTATGTCAAGAAAAGTCTCTCCTCCTGTTATAGAGGACAGTAGTAAAACTATTATCATATATTTACATTCTTATGACTTGAGTTTTATATTCATACATATTCTACTCAAAACTAATACATTTTAGTTCAATAGATTTTATATTATTTTTGGTATAATGGTACTTCCCCCACCTCTACAACCTAATCTATCCTTATTGTATGACTTAGACCTTAATAATAGAGGATTCCATAGCATAGGCTTTTGTTTGTCATGCCACCAAGATTCAGAAATGCCTAGGCCATAAAGATCTTCTTCAATTGCCAGACAGTCTAGTTTACTTATTATTTCCCTTTAAGCTTCACACATTGATGTTGATATAGATATCTACACACATTTAGGGTGGGGTTTTCAAAAGCACTTAGTGTTGGCTTAATTCTGCCCCACTGAAGTCAATGGGAGTATTAGCATTTCTAAGTATTTTTGAAAATCACACCCTTTGAATTTTTTATTCTGGCTAAGTTTTTCCTCCAATCCAAGAGCCAGAGTAACTGGTGCAGGTTGCACACTTTTTGTGGAGGGCAAAAAGGCCACACTCAGTACAATGAACTGTAGTGCACAGGAGGACAGGGTTAATTTACCCGAAATCTGATAATAACATGGAACTTTCTACTTTTTGACAATCACTTCTAACCTTTTACGTTAGTCACCAACTTGCTTCTTGAAGAAGTTGTACTGATTTGCTGCTGACTTCTGGGGTGTATACACTCCAGGCTATATATAGTTGTGTCTGAAGAAATCCATAAATGTACCCTATATAGTAACAGAGCATCTATGACTACTGTCAAAACGTTTGTGAATGTCCATGTACAGCTGACAAACAAAAGGAAAGTATATTGTAATGAAATAACTCTACTGTTAAGGAAACTACAAATTAGTATAAAACAAATATTATGAAAGCCTTAATTTACCTTTTTAGAAAGAAATATTGTACGGCAAGGAGCTCTACAAATCAAACATTCATCTTTTTTGCCTGTAAAATAAAAATGAATGCCATAGGAGTGTATGTCATACAGCATATGCAACTTGTTTTGATGCTTAGACCTTGTTTGTATCAAGAATCAAAGAGGCTGTACATAATTGCAAATAAAATCATATAAAGAGTTAGATTTTTCAAAAATGTGAACACACAGTTGCACAGGGAAAAATGTGCAATGGCTCCCAGGCCTGAATCCTACAGACACTTATGTATGCAAGCAACTTTATGCACAAGAGTAGTCTCACTGAATCCCGTTGTTTGAGTACTTCTGTTGACTTAAATGAGACTACTCACATGCTTAAATTTAAGTTCATGCTTAAATGATTTGATGGATGAGAACTAACCAGAGGTATGACTTTAAGATATTTTGGGCCCAATTCTGCCCCCACTGAACTCAGTGGGTGAAATTTGTGAAGTCTTGACTTCAATAGAATTTCACCCTTTGTGTTTTTTTGTCAGTGACTTCAATATAAGCAGGATCAGACTTTATTCCTTAGCATAAAAGTAATCATTTTCTAAAATATGTCTTTATTATTTGAAACACATTAACAATTATTCTAAATAGATACACACAATCATAATATTTAAATACACTCGTTATCTTCCTTGATAGTTGACTAGATATGTCTTATGTATTTATACAATAGCTATTTGCTTACTGCCTAACATGTTGAGTATCAATGTTTATAATGATGTTTGGAGATGAAGAACACTGTAAAAATGGTATTATAACAGGTAGAAATAGTATCTGAATTCACACCAGTAAAAACCTACACTCTATCAATTTTCTTCTCACTCAGACTTTATTAAGAAGGGACAGATGTGAGACACATTTTAGTTATGTTCAGTTACTGGGGCTGCACTTTGGGCACCTTCCTCTTAAACAAAGCCACTGATTACACTAGCTAATTCTTGAAGAATTTCTTTAATTTTTGATATATGAATTTTTGTTTTTTTTCATAAACCTTCAGAAAAACCAGAACTGTTGAAATGACATCAGAGTCTGACAAGGAAAGAGAAGAAATGCCATATTTTGTGTCTGTCTGATAATCAATAGGGGTGGCATCCACGAAGGTACTTCAGTGCCTAAACCTCAGACTTCGGTGCCTAAATCCCAGTTTTGGCTTTTGTACAATCCATAGGCACCTAAATTCACTCAGTGCCTAAGTTTTTCAGAGTAAACATTTTCTAGGCACCTATATTTCAGAGTCTGGGCATACGCACTAATGCCTCCCTCTATCTGTCCAGCAGTCTATGTGCTGCCTAAGCTCCAGAGCAATTTGCAAAGCCGGGGCAAACAGGTGCACACAGAGACCATTGACTGGATGGGGTTCCATTCAAAATGCATACGAAGGACAAGATGGTGCCTGCCTTATAATGTTTAGCCCAGTGGTTAGAGCACTCAGCTAGGATGTGGGAGACCTACATTCAATTCCCCCTTCTCTGCCAGCTGGGGAGAAAGGGAGGGTTTGAATAGGTGCCCCTATTCAAATCCTTTGTGGAATATGCTCTAACCACTGAGATATGACATATTCTGACTCCCTCATATTCTCTTGTTGAAGCTGTGGCACTATTGGATAAATAATGAAAGAGTGTCTGGAGCCAGGGCACTGGAGCCAGGGTCTCCCACATACCATGTGGGTGCCCCAACCACAGGACAAGAGAGTCATTCAGATGCTTTCTCTCTGGCCCAATGACTATTCCACTGTGGATAAATACTTAAAACACAATTGGGCCATTTTGTGTGGTGCGAGGTGCCTAACTCATTCCCTCAAAGAGGCTTAGGTGCCTAAGCTGCCTCACTCCACGTTGTGTGTACCAGTTCATGGACCACTAAGCAGAAACAGGCATCTCCCTGCAACCTGGACTTTTGTGCCTATCCCGGAGAGAGGAGCAGGGCCTAGCACACAACTTTCTGGTTAACATCTCCCATTGGCTAACTTAGGCAGCTCCTTGCCTACTCTGCTGGCTTTTGTGAATTCCATTCTGAAGTATCTCTCTCTCCCCATTTATTGTAGAAGGAGCCTAAGCACCTAACTCAGCTTTGTGGATCACAGAGTTGCTCCTGTGATTTTCTAGACACGTAAGCGTTAGCTGCTGTGACACTGAGTGTTGCAGCGCCTAAATCCCTTTGTGGATCCCACTTTACGAGCTTGATATTTCCAAGAGAAATCTGCCTCCCCTATGCTTCTGCCACAGCTCCTAAATATATATTGTAAGGCTTCCAAAATGTAGCTGATAGGCCAGATGCATAACATGGAGGTCTAAAATTATTGCAGGAACTCCCCCTTTTTAAAACGTCCTGCAGCTCTCAAACAGTAACGATTTAAATGAGGAAAATTTATAATAATAATATTGTAGTGGGGTTTAAAATGTCTGAAGCAACTAGTAAAATCTATCTTATAATGTAAATCCCATATGTTGAAATCTGTTATAAAATTAAAGCAAAATTAAACAGTTCTTCAGAGTGAATGAAACAGTGCATGTCTGCACCTTAATCTGAATCAGGCAGTGAATGTGGGGACCCTATCTGTCTTGCCTCAGACTTTTTACTAAAGCCTGAGATTTTGGGATGCATAAGGCATGATTCCAAAGTATCAAGACCTTGACTAACACTATAGTCAGATAAGGAGTTTTTTAATTCAATTTTTTAAAATTTTAATTTAGAAAACATTTAATATTTGTTTTAACGAAACCTAAGGTAAGAAATTTATGTTAGGTGATTTAAAAAAAAAGGAAACTCTCAGGCGTTTCAATTTCAGTGGACAAATACCATGCAGCCCTATGATCTTTTGACTATATGAAGGCGGAGGTTGCAGGGGGGGGGGGGGGGCGGCGGAAGGGGAAGGAGGAGTGCGCACAGTCTCCTCATAAAAAGACCTAGTGGCTAGTCTGCTCTGTTTCACACTGATTAAGCTCACACTGCCCTTCAGCCACAAGCTAATTTGCTAGAGTGGCCAGCATAGGTGCTGGAACTAGGGGTGCTACTGCACCTCCTGGCTTGAAGTGGTTTCCATTATATACAGAGTTTACAGTTTGGTTCAATGGCTCCCAGCACCCCCACTATACACATTGTTCCAGGACCCCGATGGCCAGTCGGAAATATTGCACAGCTCTTGATGTGACCCTGATGGGTTGACGCACCACCAGACCTGCCACCCTCGCTCCCTGCCTGAGCCCTTAGGCCAGGGAGCTGCATGGCCTGGGACAGGGCACGTCTCCCTCTCGTGATAGGCCATTACCTTTCTGAAGACACGGCTCACAGATAACATGGCCGCAATTGGTGAGGCTGAACCTTGGCGTGGCCGTTCGGGGCTGTCGGAAACACACGTTGCAGAACACCAGGGCAGCCATCTTAATGGGGGAGCTGGGGCGCTAATGTGCCCGGAGAGCCCAACCACGATGGAGGCTGTCTCGTCTCCTGGCCTTCCAGCCGCTGCAGGCAGCATTTGGCAGCTGCACCCGGAGCGGTGGCAGTTCGGGGTTGGAAGTGAGTGGCAGTTATGAGGGGAGGGAATTCCAGCTGCCAGTCACCCGCCCCTCCCCCACCCAGAGGGTAGTGAGCGTGTGAGGGGAGATTCACTAACCCCACCCCCCCAAGAGGGCAGTGAGCATGTGTGGGGAGATTCACCCCCGCCAAGAGGGAAGTGAGCATGTGTGGGGGATTCACCCACCCCTCCCCCCCAAGAGGGCAGTGAGCGTGTGTGAGGGGGGATTCACCCGCCCCTCCCCCGAAGAGGGCAGTGAACATGTGTGTGTGGGGGATTCACCCACCCCTCCCCCCCAAGAGGACAGTGAGCACGTGGGGGGGGATTCACCAACCCCACCCCCCAAGAGGCTGGTGATCATGTGGTGGTGGGGGGGTTCACCCGCCCTTCCCCAACCAAGAGGCCGGTGAACATGTTAGGGGGGAGTCACCCGTCCCTCCCCCACAAGAGGGTGGTGAGCATGTGTGTGTGGGATTCACCCACACCTCCCCCCCAAGAGGGCAATGAGCATAAGAGGGTTTTTTTCCCTCACTCCCAACAAGGTGGTGAGCAGATGGGGGATTCACCCACCTCCCCCCACAACAGGACGGTCGGGGAAATTTACCTGACCTTGCCACCCCACAGGGGCGGAGAACCGGGTGAGGGGCAGAGATTTTCCCACCCTGCTCCTAGCACCCAACAGTGGTGAGAGGGGCAGGATTTATCCGCTCCTCTCCCCTAACAGGGCGATGAGGTGGGATGGATTTACTCACCTCTGCCCAACTACCAGGGAGTTTATATATATACACATTGCCATCTGATGGCATATCAGAACAATAGCATCCCCGATATCATTCATAAGTTTGTGGGTTCAATAAGATTGTTAATATTAGAGCTGGCCAAAAATTTTCCGACAGAACAGTTTTCAATTAAATCAAAACATTTTGCTGGAATGTATCAATTTCATCTAAATTTTGGGGTAATTATCAAAATGTTTTGTTTCTATAATGGCAAAACATTTTATTCATGTAAATTTGAAATATTTCATTTTGACTTAATCATCATCTCATTTGACTTTATTGTTTCCACTATAGTATAATATAGCTGAGATGAACATTTTCTGACCATATTAAAATGAAATGCTCTGATAAAGTCAAAACAAAATATTTTGGAATCTATCATTTTGTGAATAATTCTGAGACTTTGACTTTTCATCCCTATTTGAGATAAATCCAAATTTCAAAATCTCAATTTCCCACAGGATGGAAATTCTGGTTTTTTTCGTGGTTTTTTTTTTTTTAACTAACTCTAGATAAAAGGTACCACAGATTGTTTCCTGTGTGCAGCTCTTAACAGAGATGAGCATGCAAATACTGATTTTGTCCATACATGGCCAGATAAACAAATAACCACGTACTGGCACAAATGTATTCCTTCTATTACAAATCAGGCTTAAATGATATTCAGGAATCATTCTCTTTTACCTGCTAGAATCTGAGCTCAGGTTCCTTCTGCAGCTGATGATATCACTAACAGTTAAATCATGCTAAGAAAGGCACTTCACTGGTCTGCTCAGCTGCATGTGTTGTTGATATTATCAGCATATGCATGGGAAGCACAGATCCCAGAACGGAGGTCCTGGAATGTATGAGACAAAAAAATAATTACTTTTAGAATACCTTTCTTAATTTTCAGAATAGTGGTGGAAACTGTTAGTGATTTAAGATCAGTTAAGTGCATTCTAAACAGTTATATGTATTCCTTTTTCATTTGTATTAATGGTGAAAAGACAACAAAAATAAAAACTCCTGCAACTCACAGTTCCAAAAGTGCTTTTTTTAGGAATATTTTGTATTATGAAAAAAGACATCATTCATTGCATCTATTTACTTAATTTTATTAAGCACCTACTGATTTACATCTTTCAATAACTGCATTTCAAAAATACAATGTTAGAAACTCCCCGGTGATGTGTAACAATAGAACAATCAGTTCAGGTTGGACTAGATGACCTCCTGATGTCCTTTCCAACCCTGATATCTATGATTCTATGATCAGTTGCATCTGGCAACTCTTTTAAAAGGAAAAATATTAGAATGTTCAGCTAATTAAGCAATCTAAATAGCTGAATATAGGTAGTATTTTATAATAGAATTTTATCTAGACAAACTTGTTAAATCAATAGATGGGTACAATAATCACAACTAGAGATAGTCAGAAAATGGTAAAACTTTGCCATGAAAACTTTTTTTAATTTTTGAGGATTTTTTTTTAAGTAAAAATTGATTTTAGGGTTTTTTTACATTGAGGAAAACAAAGGCATTTTTGGTTGAAAAAAATTTCAAAAGAAAATTTTCAACCATCTCTAATCACTACTCTAAATGCTGCCCTGAATATAAGCTAGAGAAATGTGAGAACCATAAACTTATCAGGAGGAATTGGTCAGGCTTTTAGGTTGACCTGCTGCTATCCAGCATAGGCTCTCAAAGGTTTGGATCCATGTTGCTTATTGAAAGAAACATGATTCAGTATCAATTTCTAAATCTTATTAAAAATCTTAAATTAAAATAGAATCAAGAAAACATGTCACCAAAGCCAAGATATTAGTAATACTAAACTAAACTAAGAATAAGACACTATCATATCATAATCTAATCAAGCCAGGTAGTCTCAATATTGGACTGAAGTTAAATCATCAAATTAATGCCAGAGATGTAATCAATCCTTATATAACTTTTAAGAGGGAGGCTAATTGTCCATTTATTTATAAATCCCAAAGAAGGAATTTTACTAATGTCAATCAAATCAATAATTTGAATCTGGCTAAATAGCTTAATACAGAAACCAAATTATTATCTAATGTTTGAACCACAACCTTAGAGCCAATTATAAAACTTCCTTCTTAACCTTCAGTTAGTATGCTGTGTCTAACCCAGCGGTTCTCAAACTGTGGGTCGAGACCCCAAAGTGGGTCATGGCCCTATTTTAATGGGGTCTCCAGGGCTGGCTTAGACTTGCTGGGATTCAGGGTCAAAGCCCAAGCCCGAGGGCTTCAGCTCTGGGCAGCAGGGCTAAGGTTACAGGCCCCCTACCTGGGGCTGAAGCCCTTGGGCTTCGGCTTTGGCCCTCCCAGCCTGGGGCAGTCAGACTTTGGCTTTGCCTCCCTCCCTGGGGTGGCAGGGCTCAGGTGGGCTCAGACTTCAGTCCCCCCTCTTGTGGTCCTATAGTAATTTTTGTTTTCAGAAGGGGTTCGTGGTTTAATGAAGTTTGAGAACTCCTGGCAACCTTTTCTCATCCAACCAAGTATTATAATATACACTTTAACAGAACACTCAATAATAAGCCAATGTTTAACAATCGTGTTTACCTGATGGTAATCCTAATGGCTCTAGACTTCTAAACACAGAACAAATTTCAATGAGTGTCTTTATAAGACAATATTTAGAGCTCTTTAACCTGGAGAATGTTTCTTTCTGGCACCTTCCCTGTGTGGGCTTTATAAGTGCTCTCATACACACAGCTCTCAGCAAATAATGGATTTTTTTGGTTTGGGGGCTGGACCAAAAGTTTGAAACACCTCCCCGCCCCTCTGAAAAAAACCAGGTTTCATTCAAACCCCCAATTTAAAAAATTTTTTTTTTCATTGAATCGAAACAGAAAAAACTTGAATTTAGAATCAACCAAAATGTTTTGAGTTGACCCAAAACAAAATCTTTTGGGTTTTTTGATTTGTTTCGAGTTGACTGAAACATTTGGGTTTACACAAAATGATTTATTTTCATAAGTTTTTCATTTTGATTTGACTTTACAGGTGGTTTTCACCTTTTTTGTGTGAGTGTGTTGTTTTAAAACTGGTGAAATTTAAAAATTAAAAAAAAAAGAATTTAAAACATAAAATTGACTCATTAATCAAAACTATTAATTGAATTTGACCCAAATTAGGCAAATAGTTTCAGATCACCCCCCCCCAAAATTAATTTTTATGTTGCAAAACAATTAGTAAAAAAAAAATTGCCTAGCTCTACACACATATGTGTGCACACAACCACACTTTTATTTTCATATGCTAAAAATAAAGGATGGAACAGCTCCCGGAGAATTAAAAACAAAAGACTAAATACAAAAGGATGAAATATGATACATAAAATTATAGAGGAGTTGTGTTTTCTGGACTTTCTTCGTGTAGGAGCTGGAACTGCAGACAAGTTGCCAAATGCTGATGTTCTGCTGGCATAGCACTTCGCACTAGTAGACCTTCTTCAGGTGCAGGGAGAGACTGGTCAAAGGTAGAAATAGCCTGTTTGTCATAACTTCCTCTCTCTAAGCTGATCAGTTCTGGAGACTCTGGAACATGAGTTTTTCCTCAGATGGTTCATTGATCTGAAAGTTGAGGCTTCTTGGCCTGACCTTTGATTCTTACGGTTTACAAATTTCTCTCACTTATTTTTCAGTACCTACCTTCAAAGTCTATGGACAAATCAGAGGTGAGGCCTATCTGGGACCCATGCAACTTGGTCTTATCAAGTCTGAATTAGGACATAATTAGCAAGCATCAACTTAGAAAAGTCCTGCTTAAATCACCAGTTTTAAAAATATTTAGTATATTCCATATCCCACAGACTTAGTCTGGGACCCCTCCCAAAACATAAAAAATTCAGACTCATAGACTGCTTGGATTAAATGTTTTTAAAAGATTGTATGGGACACATTTTTAAAGCTATTTAGGTACCTAAAGATGCAGATACTGGGATTTTCAAAAGTACCTAGATCCCTAATTCCCATTGATTTCAGAAGATAAACTGTCTGGCCTATAACTATTGATTTCAATGGGAGTTAGGTTAATATGAATTAGGTTCCTATTAGTTCCTGCTAGTAGGGTCTACATGAGGGCAGACACATTGCACACTGCCGTTCATACCCCCTGTCCCCCGTAGTGCACTGTGGGGCTATGTACACAAGCCCAAAAGCTTGACAGAGAAAAATTACTTTAAAGGATGAAACCCACTTGAAATATATAACTTTAAATTTTATGTAAGGTCTATATGTCCTTACAAGCTATTTTCTTCACAGAAGGAAATAGGACATAGGTTAGTAAGGAAGTAAGTTGCTAAGTGTTTGCTGTGATAGGAGATGCACACCACCCGTCTTCTGCTTTTAAATCAAATTCTCCATAAACTATAACTAAATAAAACTTGTCAAATTATAGAAGCAACTCTCTCAACCCATCTGTTAATCCAATTGGAGGGGAACTACATGATTAAGTCATACACTGCAACGCTCCTGATAAATCCACTATGATCAGTACTCAAAAGTAACATCTGTGGCCTCTTAATTAAAATAAAAATAGCTTTCCAACAAAGAAAAACACTGAAGAACTGAAACTGTATGAATAATCTTACATATAAAGTTGACAGTCACAAATCTAGGGATTGCCAGGAATTCTATAATCCAATCAGACTGAGTAGGATAGTTCTCACCTGTGATAATTTACATAACTATTCAAGATTATTTGGAGTGGTTATGCAAAACTGCCAAAAGGCAGGATGGACTGCCAACTATATGCCATTTAGATGTATATATGTATGGTGCTATTCAGATTTAGATATAAACTAAATCTTTAGAAGGAAGTGGGGGAACTACGGTTGGGATTCTGCCAAAGGAAATGGGAGGAGAGACCCAACAGTGTGAATCTGATAGGGGAGCAGGAGGTGGGAGTGGTAATTATTGAGACTGGGAGGCATGAGTGATGCTTGAGAAGAGTATATTGACAATTTCCTCCTCCCCCCCCTCAATTCATGTACTTCATATTTTCTTGTAATATTTTTCTTACCAGAGGATTACTGTATTCAGCTACTTGAAAACTAGTTTAATTTCACCTTTTTATGTAAATAAGACATCAAAAATAGTGCATATTTTTGCATTTTGTGCTTTATTAATGTAGACATTATGCATTATATGTTGAATAATTTAGAAGTATATTCACTTCTATCAGTCTTAAACAAGCTTTTTAGCTATAAAGAAATCTTTAAGACATTTCATTTGCCAGACTCCAACTAAGATAAGGATTAATGTTTGTGCAAGAGCCCACCACAGGATATTGCTATTCGTTTCTTCACTTGTCAATCGAAAGTACTCCTCACGTTCCTGTTGAAAAGAGGGAAAAGGCATAATTATTTGATTTAAAAAAATCTAAGTACACTATTTGATGCTGCTACCTGGTATCAAGGCACATGTTGTCTGTCCACATACTGGAGAGAATGAACAAGCCCTATACGATGTTCTCTTCTTAACTATAATCAATTTGATGAAAATAAGAGTTTGAACTTCTTATCCATATTACTTTCAGGGTTGCAAATCACAATTTGAGCACTGAACAACAGGTTATGTAAGGTTGGCTTTTGTGCTGCAGTGAAAGTGTGAGCAGAAGTTTCATATGGTCACAGGTTGGGCTGAGCATTAGGTATAGTTCTTTAAGCACATGCATACTTCCTACTGAAGTCAATGGGACTAAAACACATTCATAATGTTAAACATATGCTTACGTGCTCTCCTGAACAGGGATGGACTTAAGCACAGACTTAATTTTTTCCCTGAATTGGAGGCACAATAAGGCACTTAGGGACCATATATTTAAAGGTATTTAGGCATCTGAAGAAGCAACTAGGTGCCTGGAACTAGATTCACAAAAGGGACTGAGTTTTGCAACACTGCAATCTGACCCTTCAATCCAAATTTCCTTCTCTGGGACCTGCTCCAGCTCCTGTTAAAGACAATGACAAAACTCCATTGATTTCAAAAGTATTGGATCATATCCTGGGCTTTATTCCTACTACTAAATTGGAGTAACTTGCATACAACTCCACGCTCATGACTTCAGGATTGAGTTACCCTTTCCATCCTAATAGACTTGTTTTTTTACCTTGTATGTGCATATGCACTACTCTGCACATGTGCCATGCAGGATCAAGCTCAGAAAGTCTCATGGGGCTTCCTTAATTACTTTTTCTTCTATTTTAGAGAGAATTGTTCTAAATAGAAAAATTAGAACAAACTGCAAAAATCCAGCGTTGTTATGCTTAATGAGCTTATAGCTGGCACAGGCACAAAGATTTCAATAATTTATTCAATAATATGCAATATATAGTAATAACACTCATAGAATTCATTCCTGCATTGCAAACATTCTTCATAGATATTGATCCTACAAATAGTGCATGTGTGCAAAATCATTCACATCTGTGTTGTTAGAATTGGGGTTAATGATGCTAAGCACCACAGTTAGCATTGTAGTTCCTATTATTAGCAAAAATTACTACTATGCATGCTCAAACAGCTTTTTTAACATTGCAGCTCACATTTATTTATTTCATTATTTTATTTATATACAACTAGATCTTGTAAGTGTCCTCCTTTTCCATCCATATTAGGATTGTTGAAACCAGGGCTCAGACATGGACAAAGGAGAACAGTTGCTCTCCTGATACTTTCTCCCTTGCAAGCAACTGGTCAGAGATGTATAGAGTGGGCATAGCTAAATGCTATAATCTAACCCTTATTTATTTAATTTTTGTGAAAATAATCATAGAATATCAGGGTTGGAAGGGACCTCAGGAGGTCATCTAGTCCAACCCCCTGCTCAAAGCAGGACCAATCCCCAGACAGATTTTTTGCCCCAGATCCCTAAATGGATCCCTCAAGGATTGAACTCACAAGCCTGGGTTTAGCAGGCCAATGCTCAAACCACTGAGCTATCCCTGTGAAGAGGAGTGAAACTGAAATTACCATTCTTGTGTTCTGTTAAAAGTGTCTACAAATTGCTGTTACAGATGGAAAAAGGCTAATGTAGTGCCCATCTTTAAAAAAAAAGGGAAGAAGGAGGATCCAGGGAACTACAGGCCAGTCAGCCTCACCTCAGTCCCTGGAAAAATCATGGAGCAGGTCCTCAAGGAATCAATTCTGAAGCACTTACAGGAGAGGAAAGTGATCAGGAACAGTCAGCATGGATTCACCAAGGGCAAGTCATGCCTGACTAACCTAATTGCCTTCTATGAGGAAATAACTGAGTCTGTGGATGAGGGGAAAGCAGTGGATGTGTTATTCCTTGACTTTAGCAAAGCTTTTGATACGGTCTCCCACAGTATTCTTGCCGGCAAGTTAAAGAAGTATGGGCTGGATGAATGGACTATAAGGTGGATAGAAAGCTGGCTAGATCATGGGGCTCAACGGGTAGTGATCAATGGCTCCATGTCTAGTTGGCAGCCGGTATCAAGCGGAGTGCCCCAAGGGTCGGTCCTGGGGCCGGTTTTGTTCAATATCTTCATTAATGATCTGGAGGATGGCGTGGACTGCACTCTTAGCAAGTTTGCAGATGACACTAAACTGGGAGGAGTGGTAGATACGCTGGAGGGTAGAGATAGGATACAGAGGGACCTAGACAAATTAGAGGATTGGGCCAAAAGAAACCGAATGAGGTTCAACAAGGACAAGTGCAGAGTCCTGCACTTAGGATGGAAGAGTCCCATGCACTGCTACAGACTATGGCCCGAATGGCTAGGCAGCAGTTCTGCAGAAAAGGACCTAAGGGTTACAGTGGACGAGAAGCTGGATATGAGTCAACAGTGTGCCCTTGTTGCCAAGAAGGTTAACGGCATTTTGGGCTGTATAGGTAGGAGCATTGCCAGCAGATCGAGGGACGTGATCATTCCCCTCTATTCGACATTGGTGAGGCCTCATCTGGAGTACTGTGTCCAGTTTTGGGCCCCACACTACAAGAAGGATGTGGAAAAATTGGAAAGAGTCCAGCGGAGGGCAACAAAAACGTTTAGGGGGCTGGAGCACATGATTTATGAGGAGAGGCTGAGGGAACTGGGATTGTTTAGTCTGCGGAGGAGAAGAATGAGGGGGGATTTGATAGCTGCTTTCAACTACCTGAAAGAGGGTTCCAAAGAGGATGGATCTAGACTGTTCTCAGGGGTACCAGATGACAGAACAAGGAGTAATGGTCTCAATTTGCAGTGGGGGAGGTTTAGGTTGGATATTAGGAAAAACTTTTTCACTAGGAGGGTGATGAAGCACTGGAATGGTTTACCTAGGAAGGTGGTGGAATCTCCTTCCTTAGAGGTTTTTAAGGTCAGGCTTGACAAAGCCCTGGCTGGGATGATTTAGTTGGGAATTGGTCCTGCTTTGAGCAGGGGGTTGGACTAGATGACCTCCTGAGGTCCCTTCCAACCCTGATATTCTATGATTCTATGGAAGGATTTTACTCAGTCCTTCTAAAACAAATTCACTTTTAGGTTGAGATTAAGTATTGAGAATCTCAGCCCAAAATAGTAATTTATCACAAAGTTATGAACATGTGAAAATAGAATTTAAATTAAAATTTGATGCACATACAACTTGAATTATAGCAGTTATGACCAGCAAAACTAAAATTAACCAAATGATTTAAGTAGTGGAAAGTACTGTAGAGTAAAACTGATGATTATATAAAGATTAATTAATAATTAATTCTTAGCTTATATACTGTATTTTGCTTTATAGCTGCAAAGTGTTTTACAAACCTTAATTAATATGTATTGTTCAGTTTTAAGTAATAACTTACATACTGTGGTCCACTTTGGTTAAATATTAATAGTACTTTTAATAACATTTAATTAAAAATAATACTACAACTAAATATTGTAATATGCCACCCAACATTTTACTTTCCAAATCCAGATGTTTCCATGCATTATTCTTTCATATTTCTATTAGGGAACAAACATACTCTGTGATAGTTTTGTTCTTTGGATATGTGATGCATTTGCTCAATTAGATGTCCGAGTCTAAAGTTAACTTCATTAACTTTGTCCTTGGCTTGAGCGATAGCTTCATCAAGAAAATGCTCTCCAACTCTAATGTCCAAGTGGATACGCTATGAACACAATAACAACAATTATTAGTCCCATGAATTTATGGTGTGGGTATTTAAAAAAAAAAAAAGTCGTCAGAAACAAAGCGAGGCATAAATAACAAAGGTTTCTTTTTAGCCTTCTTATAGGAATGGTATTTAACTTATTTATATATGTCCTTACTAAAGAGATAAGATATTTAAAATGTATATATTTCAAGGTTTTAATCTTTAATTACACAAATTTACATACTTTGTTATTAGTGTTGTATTTTATACTAATGCTATTGATTCAACCAGTGTGAACTATTTATTATACTGTGTCCAACAAAGGGCAAAAAATGAACATTCTTAGGGCTACCCACTCTAATTAAAAATTGATACCATTATCAATCCTTTTTTTTAATACTCTTCCCACTTAGGCTGTAGCTGAAGCAAAGTCAGAAACAGAAATAATGAGAATCAGTCCTAGGTCTTCCACCTGGCATACTATAGCACTTCCAGTAGGTTATTAAATATGCTTCTAAAGGCAATTTTCTCCAATTACTTCCAAAGTTTAGCTTGGTTTATAATGATATAAAGAACAATAAATACATAATTCATGTGTGGCTCTCTCCCATAGATTTTAACTCTTTAAAGTTTATAGAGGTATTGCTCAAAGACACTGGAGCGACATAAATGTAATAGCTTTCAGATAAGTAAGCTTTTGTACCTGCATTTGTGTTGATAAATCTTTCCCCTTATAACATTTCATCATATTAATCAGGACTTTGAAGCTTTACATAATCAAGGTGCTGTACAAATATTAATTAATCTACACTGTATTAGACTGACTGTGCCCTGACTCCTTGGACATGAAAGGAAAGTCTGTTTCATCTCTTCATCTTCTGAGCTCCAGCACTATCTTTTTCAGTCATTAGGAAATGTCATATATTGGCTAAAGAGTCATTTGCCAATCTCTGAGATAATTCATCAAAGCAAGATTCTTCTGGTTTCAAACACTGACCACAACCAAAATAATACAGAATGTTCTGCATGGGTGGAGCTCCATTGAATTCAGGAGGTCCAAAGGTCCACCTACGTGGAATTGCTTTGCAAGATCAAAGAGCAACATTGGACACATGGATCCACTGAGATACTTTCATAATCCTTTCACTCTTGTCATTAATTATGCTCCTAGAACTCTATACTGTATGTCCATTTGTCTTCCAGAGCCTGTGGTTTAGATACGACAGATATCATCATTAAAAAGAATATTCAAGAAATACTCTTACCAGTTTACTTCCTCCAAATGAGATAAGCTTTGTGGAGTTAGACTGCAAACAGATATTATGCTCCCCAGGTAAGTGTGACGTAAAAGAGAATGTTCCTTGTGGACCATACAATTTTGACAACAGTAGCTGTAATGTGTTAAGTGTATTTTTTTAATTTATGAACCACAGATATTAACATAAAAATAAAATGCTATGTATCATACCTCAGAATATTTTAACATTTAAAACTTAATATTAATTATATTATATTATTAATATAAATACAATTAACCTAACTTTCACATTTTATTTAGGGAATAAAAACTAGAAAAAAATGTGGTCTACACTGAGAACTAAAAACTTATCTATAGACACTAAACTAAAGTCAAAATTTTCAAAAATGGGTGTTTTAAGTGTAGCTCCTAAGTCCTTACTTTGGCACATAAATAAGTAGCCTGATTTTCAGAAGTGTTGAACACCCAATGGCAATGAAGGCAGTTGTTGTGAATTGCTGGTATATGCATCCTGACGGTTAATCTAATATTTTTGGTTTAATTTATCATCTCCTTCCTTTCTCCATACACAGCTACTGGCTTTACTATGTTGCTTCAGTAGTCAATACAAAACCACGTTGTCTGTATGTAAAATATTGTTTTTTCAACTATATTTTAAGTATTCTTTGATGGCAAGCTTTTCCAAATCTAGCTTTAACGCAAAAAGCATTACCAGATTAAATAAATAAAAGACGACTAAAATCAAGGTGCTAAACCCATATAGATACATGAATAAATGGCCTGGATTTCAAAAGCACTGAGTACCCTTTTTCTCTTATTGACCTTAATGAAACCAACATGTGCTCTGCACTTTTGAGAATCAGACCACTTATTTAGCTGCTTAAATATGGATTAAGGAACCGAATTTTAGGCACCTATTTTTAAAAATATTGTCCATTCCCCTTAGATAGTATGACCTTCCAGTTCCAAGAGTCAGTACAAATGCCTCCAAAAACGTGAATAATAAGTTTTACCTCCTTAGTAGGAGTTGTAATGGTCACAAACATTCCCAAACCAGGAGCAGATTCAAGAAACCTGTGTTCATGTATGTCCCATTGCTGTACCTTGTAACTCCCTGAGAAACAGATACAAATCTGTTAATTACAAGTTAGTATATTAAATATCTTTCACTTTTTCATTTCACATCAAGTCACTATAAAAACAAAATTAAGTACAAGATAATTTACATAATTAATAGAATTATGATTTTTTCCAGTTCACCATATAATTAGATTGTGGCATTTTGCACCACAATGGAGTGAGCAAGAAGTTACAAACCAGTGAAAGAAAAGTGACAATTTATTATCATTGCCGTGCATGCTCTGACCTGGTTAGCAAGCCATGGCACATGGCAGATAGTCCCAAAAGTTCAGGTATCCATTACTCAAATTACGTTTGTATGATTGTCTTTCATGCAGCCCCTAGCACTTGTGAACAAGAAAGCGATCAGCTCTTTGATGGTTCCCTGGCAGTCTTGCATATTTCTCCTTCTCAAATAAGGGCTTTTTGCTTTCTCATTATCTGGGAATATTTTAATGAACGCAGTATAAAACACTTAGTGGAATGGTCCTTTTTTTTAGCAGGTCTTGAATGAGGTCCTGACCACTGGTAAACAGAAAATGCAGATCTCACATTGGTGGGGGAGAGTGGCAAAACCGTGCAATAATAGGAGCCCTGGGAGTAATGGTTGACTAAACCAGAATTCCTCTGAGGAAGCACATACTGCAATGGCATCTCCAGCACTGTAGAAATAGGTGCCTTTTGTGCTTTCCATCTTAGTTCAGCCAGCTCTTCTGGTCTGTGCAGAGGACTCCTTTAGCAACCTGCATGGAACTTGGAGGGATGAGCACAGGAGATAGAAGGGAAGAGTTTGGAGAAGGCATCAGGAAGCCATTCTGTGTGCACATAGCTTGAATGCTAGCTGCTGTCACAGCAATTCTGTAACTAATTCTCTTAATAAAGAGCCAGTTTAGATTCAGAAACATGGAGTCCTCTCATGTTATTACTCAGCATGCAGTACACAACACAACTGTAACACTCATGGCTAGCATGGCTATAGTGCATTTCCATATCGTGACTGGCACTCGTTTTGGGAGTAAAGAAGGACATGCTCTTTGTGCCCTGCTCACCACACCACCACTCATTCACCTAAGCAGGGCCAGCCACAGGGCTTTGGCATTCAAGAAAGCCATATATCAGGCTATCAGCATTAGAACTTCATAGATTAACATTTTAAATATTAAACACATTGACCATCATGTAGCAACATCTACCTACCAGTAATCAAGATATCACTTGGAATGTCTTCTATTATGCATTTCTCCTCTCTTTCCCCTGAATGAAAATACAAAGCAGTTGAGACAGCAACCCAGAAGCTCAAAAGAATTCCTATTAAGTGGCTCTTCATGATTTTGGTGTATCCTTTTGGAAATGATTAGTTAGAAATGAGTACAGCTCTGTGCTCACTCCTTGTTTGCTGTTTATCAGTGTGGTTTTGGGAAAAAATGTGAGAAAAGACATCTGGTAGTTACTTCAGTTATTTATATACGTGTATGCGCTACCGAATGAGATAAGAAAAAGATAATTTGTGAAGTCTTTCCTACCATGAAAGGAGCAAAATTTTATTCATAGCTCAGATATATGAAGTTTTATAGGACTAATTTATAATTCTTTGTGTGTGTGTGTGTGTGCACACGCACGCACTCTCTCTCTCTCACACACACACGGACTACATTAGGACTGAAAGTGCCACAATGGGAAAATGCAATACTTCATGTTTTACTGAGTTGTATGCTTTTAGTGTGTTTGTCAGCTTTGACAGTTACTGCTGGGTTTTGGTCCAACAGGTCAGCTGAGTATTCTCTGTGTGTGTATTTAAAAATAAAATCCAGCACAGCTGCTTTCATAGTCAATAAGATGGCCAGGATCACTAAGTAGTGGAATGTTCCTATCAATGGATGTTGTCATTATGAGAAATCAAAATTGTTTGGGGAGGGGTGTAAATAAATTAAATTTCTCTCTTGCTCCTAAGTTCAACAAACAAGAGAAAAATAAAGATTAAAATAAACTCTTCTCTGCTTCCAATTCCAGCATCACTGCACTGTCTGGGATAATTTCTGTCTATTGAGTTGCCTGGCAACATCTCAAAGTTTTGCTGTGTTATTATTTCTGTTCATCTGTCAAAAGGGATCTCTGTTGTGTATGTGCTAGTGACCAAAAATGCCTTTTTCAAGGAAAGGTCTCCTTCTATGGCACAGGATCATTTAAGAAAAACAGTATTTTCCATGGAAAGGATGTATTTTGCAGTGTAATGCACCCTCCTCCTTGTGTTTCCTCCCAGTATCCCACTTCCCCACTTACCTCCATGCTTAGGTCACCATCCCCGGGCGAACCTAGTTTAAAGCCCTCCTCACTAGGTTAGCAAGTCTGCCTGCGAAGATGCTCTTCCCTCTCTTCATTAGGTGGATTCCATCTCTTCCTAGCAATACTTCTTCCTGGAACAACATCCCATGGTCGAAGAATCCAAAGCCCTCTCTCTGACACAACCTGTGTAACCACACATTTACCTTGACAATTCAACGGTCCCTACCTGGGCCTTTTCCTTCAACAGGGAGGATGGACATGAACATGACTTGTGCCTCAAAATCCTTTATCCTTCTTCCCAGAGCCACATAGTCTGCAGTGACCCGCTCAAGGACATTCTTTGTAGTATCATTGGTGCCCACATGGAGGAGTAGGAAGTGGGAGTGGTCCTCGCAGACACTCCATCACATCCTGAATTCTAGCTCCAGGCAAGCAGCACACTTCTCGAGTTTCCCAGTCTGGACGGCAGATGGATGACTCTATCCCCCTTAGGAGGGAGTCCTCGACCACCACCACCTGTCTCCTCCTCTTGGGAGTGGTGGTCGTAGAACCACCATCCCTAGGACAATGCATCCCATGCCTTCCAGTCAATGTGGTCTCCCTCTGATCCCTTCCCTCAAATGACTCTTCCAAATCATTCTCCGCCATAATACCTGTGCAGAGAACCCGAAAAAAGTTTCTTACCTCTATCTGCATTGGGGATACATGGGTTCTCCTCTTTCTCCTTCTGGAGATCACATGCTGTCCATTTTCTTCCCCGTTCTGCACTGCCCTCTCAGATTCTGTGCCTGCAATACCAAATGCTGCACTGCCCTCTCAGATTCTGTGCCTGCAATACCAAATGCTGACTTCTATCCAGAAAATCTTCATTTTCTCTGATGCAATGCAGGGTTGATACTTGGGTCTCTCGTCCTTTAACCTTCTCTTCTAATATGGAGACCAGCTTGCACTTCGTACAGGTGAAGTTGCTTCTATCCTCTGGGAGAAAGACAAACATGGCACATCCTGTGCAGGTCACAACCACTGATCGCTCACTATCCATAATGTCTTTCTTCTAAGAGCCTCTTCAGATGTTGTATTTACTGCTCACAGAAGCCTGAAAGGCAAAAACATCCCAAGCGAACTCCCAGGCGAACTCCGTTTGCCTGTCCTCTGTTCACCGCTCACTCTGTTTGCAACTGGCTGCTTTTTTATCAGGCTGCTGGCTCATAGCACTTGGCCCAGCTCAAAGCCTTCCCTCCAATCAACCACTCAAGGACCACCTGGAACAAAGCACTCCCAATTCACACTTTTCAAACAAACAACCACACGATCAAACAGTCACACTTTTCAAACAAACACATGGTCAAACAGTCCCTGCAACTAGCTCCAGTCAAACAAATGGTCACAGCAGACAGACACTCGGCTATTCACCCCACCATCTCACAACACAGCCCTCCTAATGCAGCACTCACCATAGTACAAGAGCCCCTTCCAGTAGTTGGTTCACTCATGTTCTCCCCAAGCGGACAATTGTGCACTGGACACATACATTTTGGTACATTTATGATAGAGAAGATAAGGAAAAAACATGCCTTGTATTTAGAGTGGAAGGTGGTGAGGCTTGTGATGGCCCTCAGTTCCTATTGGCGTTCCTTCCCTAGTCTTTGCCCAGATCCAAGAAAGCTCTGTCTCCTGCACAGACAAGCTTTATCTTTATTGCAGAAAGTTCCATTGTGCCAGAGGAGTGAAACTGTCGATCACATCCTCATCCCGGAGCTTTAGTCAGTCTTTTAGTTACTGTTGGCCCAGACCACTGAGCCCCTTGCAGATGAAGACTGAGACCTTGCACTTGATATGATATTCCATGAGAGGACAATGTAGGGAGTGGAGGACGAGACTGATGTGTTCGCAGTAGCCAGTGTTGCTGAGCAGACATGGTGCAATGTTGTGTAACTAAGCACTAAAGGCTTCATTCCCAAGTATATTGCATTGCTGAGGTCCAGCCAAGAGGTGACAAACATGTGAGTAACTGTGATTAGGTCATCGTTTGCCAGGATGGGACAGAATCTCCCAGCAACCAGAGATGGTACAAAGTGTCACTCGTGGATGCTGCTGTGTGAGCTCTTAATATCAGTGAGGAATCCAGGAACATTTCTAAGCTACAGACTAAATTGGCCTATAGCGAGGGAGTACCATCAACCAAAGGAGACACTCCACTGTGGTTGCAAACCTTTAAAAATGCTTTCCTCTGCCTATTACCATAACCTCTGTCTTGCTTGGGTTCAGCTTCAACCTGTTGGGTTTTTTCCATGAGCTGATGTTGTTCAAATTGTGGGCCATCTTGGTGGTAGTGGTATCATATATTGTGAAAGACAAGCAGTGTATCATCTGCATATTGCTGGCACTTGGCATCTTACCAGTTCACTCTGTGCCTGTATGAAGCTGTTGAATAGAACAAAGACAGAGTTGATCCTTTTGAGACTCCACAAGTGAGGGGTCTAATAGTAGAGGTGCAGTTTCTTATCAAAGCTGCAGAGAAGTTCAGGAGGATGAGAGTTTGTCCTCTGCACTGGCTGCAGGAGATCATCCATCAGTTCCACTAAAGCCTGGCCTAGATCTAGATTGTGCCATAAGGTGAGGTGAGGAAAGAACAACTACCAGGTAGACTGTAAACCCAGAGTAGTTTTCTGAGGCATATGGAGTTTCCTTCCTTCACTGTGCCAGCCCTTAATTTCCAGGAAAGGACACCTATCCATAGAATTTTTTGCAGCCTCTGTCACAATCTGCAGATGAGACACGTGGATATCTTTGTGATGCCCCAGTATCACAGTGTCCTCTACAGTTTCCACAAAGTGATCCACAAGATTCTGGGAGATTCAAGTGCTTTCACAGTTGACTTGCCAGGATACGTTTGTTTCACAATAGCTGCTTCAATCGTTAATAGACAAATACAGGCATTTACCTCAGGATTCCCACCTCCTGTCTCAAGGGACTATCCTTCATCCTGATTTGGGGACACAGACAGCAAGTATGTGAAAAGCAAAACCTTCAACACAGCAGATTTACCATACAAATAAGTGACCATATCCTGCATGCTAGGAAACCTGGTTATAAATGCACCCTCATGGCCAAGATTGAGTCTGCTCAACAGGCAACTCCAGCCAACAAAAGGCATGTGCAGGAACGCATCAGGGAAACTCTCCCCCAGCCCAGGAGCACCTGTTCCACACCCCCTGGTGTAAACACACACACCAGCATAGTACAATGAATATAGGAAAAGCAAATATTATTTACAGAAGGATGATTGGAGCAAAACAATGTGAGGGAAGATAGGGGGAGCGGTAAAACAGTGTTATATCCAAACACAAGGCTCCACAGGTCCAGTGGTACCACAATACAAAAGGACAGACACCAAGCAATGTGTCTACACTCAGAGTCCAGTAACCCGGGGCAGAGTTCCAGTATGGCAGTGAGTATTGGGTGCTCCTGCTGGTCTTCGGCGCCAGTAACCTTTCAACAATAAACTCCTCCAGTCCCTTTTCTGCCGCTCTCTGCAAAGCCACACAGAGCGACAGCCTCCCTCCTTATGTCCAATGCAAGGTCACATGCCCCAGTACTCATGGTCCCATCCAGTTCTGGGCAATTGTGATACTGAGTCCAGCTCCGGTTTGTCCTTCTCAAGTGATTCTTCCTCAGCATGGTGCTCCTCCTGGCTCCTGTCCTGGGGCATCCCTGGTTGGTGACTCTGTCCCGCCCAGGCTTCGGGCTGGTTCTTGGCTGCTTCACTATGTGAGGGCCTGCTTGATATAGTCCTTCTCTCTGAAGCTACAGACAGACCTACTCTGTCACTTTACCTCTCTCCACACCCCTGGAACAACCAGCACTTCCTCTTGCTGCAACAATCAGCACTCCCTCTGCCTCAGGACAAGGTTTTAAAGGGGCCATCCTCTCTAAACCCCAAGGGGGTTACATAAATGTCATAATGGAAGCAGTGGTTGAGTGCTTTTGAAAAACCAGCCCCAATTTGCGGATGCTGAGTACTTGAAAAATCTGCCCTTTATTATATATTTCATGTTGTTATAAGTTACAGCTGTTGTCATGAGATCCCGTGGAAAATATTACAAGTTCCTTCTTATCCTCTCACTCCTAGTGTTTGTAACCATCACATATTATGTTTTAACTTAGGGTTCTATCATCAGTCCAGGAACATGGACTAGTAATAGGATTTGGAGCCTTTGGCCGTTTATCAGTCAACAGTTCAAATTCTGTCCAGGCCACTAATAGGAATGATGCTGGAGGCTGAATTCATCCCTTACAGTGACATGGCTGTCTCACAGAGCAAGATGGCCCACTGAAATGGGGCAAAGAGCAATGAGAATGGATTGGGGAAGGGGCAAGGGAACAGAATAAAAGCAGAGAGCATACTTCACATGTATATTTTAATACATTTTAAAGTTGTTCTGATACCCTGCTGATGGATGTAATTGTTTATCTAGGTATTTATACAGTTAAATAAAATAAAAACCAAAAACAGAAAATAAGGAAGACTTCTGTATAGAAAATAAAGAAAGAATGGAAAAGGACATAAAAGTAATACAGAATGTGGAGAGACCTGAGAAAAGTTCCTTTCTCTCCAAAATCAGGATATTTGAGAGCTAATGAACCTGTAAGAATGTGGACACAGGAGGAACATGGAGAAAAAGAAGATGTTATAAACAAGAATAAGTGAAACAAGGGGGATGGAGGACAGGAGAGTGATAATCAGAAGAATGCAAGGCATCCAGAAATGACAAAAGTTAGTTTGTTTTTTTTAAATACTTAGCTGTATTCAACTGGAGCTGAGTGTTTGTTTTAATTGTTTATTCAGTGTTTGGAGGACCAGTATGTACTATGCTGATAAAAGTTCTAATTTCTTCAGGACTCGTCAGGATCCTCATCTGAGTCCTATAAAAAAAAAGTGTCAGAACTTTTAAGTGTTCCTGTACCTAAAGAGAATGCAGTGTGCTGTGTCCCTTTTAGTATACAAAAATGGTTTTCATAGATGGCATGTTTCAGAATGAACCTGCCCGGCCCCATCCAAGATCTTTCTTGTTCATATCTGTGCCTTTCTTATTTTTGTATATTTTCTAGGACAGTGCACTGTAGACCTATAAACACCCAACTAGCTTAAAAGTTTTCTGTTGAACTCTTATATTTCAAAAATCCTTTTCCTATGTTATAACTAAAAACTCTGCATAACCCACGTGCTATCATTTTTTCAACCAATTAGCTATTTGAGTAACAAAATTCACAGTCTGGAACCATTTTTGATATATTATGCTTTGTGAAATCCATACATAATTCTGTTTTGAGTCATTTAAAAACAAATCTATAATTTCTCATTTATGCCTTTGTGATTTTTACATAAACAAATAATTCACATCCACATATGCTTTTAGAGAAACATGGACACATTTATTTCATACATGTAGAAAATGGTATAACTTATAGTCAGCTGAACAGACTTTACAATTGTTCACCAGTTATTTCCCAGTCAGTTTATTTGTGTAGGGATCCACACCAAAGATCAGTCAGTTTTTAAATCTGAAAAGAGATTCAACTCAACTGAGTTCAGTGGCTCTCCATTAGTATCCAGACTTTTGAGTGCTTATATGAAGCTTCTGAGCTGAGTAGTTTTGTAGTTGGCATTTTTCCAATGTCTGAGGAAAAACCAACCTCCTGCTCTGCATGCATAGGATTCAAGACAAGTTTACGCAGTTATTTTATTGTCCTAACTAGGTTACAATATCTGGTCACTCTGGTTTATGTAAGTGTTTTCCAAAGAAGTGTACTCAATTAAACATGATTAAAAGAAGTCAACATTAATGCCAATAAATTATAATAAAACATAATTTACAGCAACATAATAATTAGCTTTATAGGTATAAATAAACAAATTTAAATCTACAAATTCTAATATTTAAGAATGTATGTGATAATCTAGATTGTATTCAAAAGATTTGTTAACATAAATGAACTGTGCAGTATGTCCAAAATTTTCTTTTCTGCCACTAGATGGTACTGCAAGAACTTACACAATATTTGTAGAAAGGAATGAGTTCCGTGGATTTTGTTTTGTTTTCCCTGTAAATGATCAAAAACTGTTGGACTAAAATTAAGTCATTAAAAAAAGTCTTGATATCAAACAATAGAATCAGCATCCAGTCTAATTAAACATGACAACATACCTGAATTATAAGGAATAGTGACTGACATGGAGTATAGATTCAACTAAATCTAACCTTAATTTAAATGATCTAAATTATCGTCTATTCTTTATTCCATTGGAAAGGAGATTTCAGACACAATTGTCTGGTTCACATTCTGTTTCTTCATCCAGGTTTGGACAAGGAGTTCCATTATTGGCAGGTTGAAGGCGTACATAACGAGTTCTGGTTTTGGTCCCTATCTTTCCACAAGTACCTCTGCAAAGACCCCAGGAAGACCACAGTGAAATCTCACAGTCCAATGGTGTCTCTGTAACATATATAAGAAGAGGTGATTTGACAGAAATATGTGCTTAAGGCAAACACATAGTTGGTAAAATGTACAAAACTATTATCAAATTGTCCTTACTTATATAAATATAAGGCTGATGTTTGTTTTGATACATGAAGAATTTACTATCAGTTACATTACTGATAATATTAAAAAGATCTACTTGAAAAAACAGAATTAACATGATTTTAATTTTACATTCCTTTAATAAAAGCCATATGTTGTCTAGTAAATAAAGACATCTGTTTTCAGCTCCTGAAAAGGTAGACTTTTTTACTGTAATGTAGAGGTTGTTTGAGGTACTGCATTAGTTATGGTATAATATTTATTTGAGAATTTAAAATGTTATTTTCATGGAAAACTTTAAAATGAGCATGCTCTGAAAATAGAATTGTATTTTACTGTCATCTCACTACTAATAACTCATTTGCCCTTGCATGGCTTGCTGGATAATACCAGGATTAAGATTTTTATCAAGTTTATTTATATAGTCTGGGACGTCTTTGTATATATTGTTCCTATTCATTTCATTTTCTGTTTAAGTCCTATTCTATTCTTCCTCATGAGTAAAGAAAATGTTAATTCTTTTTAAGGCTAAATCTTCTTGTAGTTAGTTTTTGGCAAGAAAAGGTAAAGCACCTTTTATACACACAGTCTTCCCTTTGCCAATAAAATAAATTGTATAACTAAAAGCTTTTTAATACTAATATCCTTTACATTTACTACAACCAAATAAATCAGAAATTCTGTAAAGTAATATATACATATATACAGAATATATATATGAATGATATGTAAGTTATAAAATTCTCAAAGAAAATAGACAGATACTCTCTCCCTCTGCAGTTGGGAGGAAATATGTCTGTAGTCGCAGATCTCTATGGACCTTGAGTGAATGGGGAACATGGTTTGACCTTTGGTAATTAAATCTTTCCTTATGCCTGTGGAGTAAGTTTTTTATATGGATTAAGTTACTGGTATATACACAAAGTGGAGACTTCTGACTAGGAATGTCCAACAAATACTTTACTTACAATGAATTGCTCTGATTCAGTATGTGTTGCTCTTATTTTATAATATCTCCTGAATTACTAACATTTTTAATGGAGTAGAAAAATGGACTTGTATAGAAAGCTTAAAAGAACTAAATGTGTAGTTTGTCTAAACAATGACTATTATCTCGTCAAACGTATTACAAATATATTACATAACCTGTTATAGTTTGCTACTATTTACAGCAGTGGTTCTCAAACTTTTGTATTGGTGACCTCTTTCACACAGCAAGCCTCTGAGTGCGACCCCCCCTTGTAAATTAAAAACACTTAAAAAATATATTTAGCACTATTATAAATGCTGGAGACGAAGCGGGGTTTGGGGTGGAGGCTGACAGCTCGCAACCCCCCATGTAATAACCTCGTGACCCCCTGAGGGGTCCCGACCCCCAGTTTGAGAACCACTGATTTACAGTATCTGCTATGGGGATGCCCAGTATTGGAACACTTGAGGGTGGGGGTTGGGGGGGGGGGTTAAACTACACTGAGGCACATTAATTAACGTTGTGGGGAAGTTAATACAACATGTTGCTCTAGCTAGAACGTCCAGTTACTCACATTTATGGGGAATTAAATAAAAATTAAATATTAATTAAATAAATAGTCTCTAAAAATACCATACTGGTGACTTCCAACTCTTGGATCTTAAGCTTTCAGGACAAGACAAACCCATCTGTCTTAGGCTAGGGAGCTGAGACCCAAGAATGAGAATCCTGCATGATATCTTCAAAGTAGCATACTAAGGACCCAGTTCAGGAAGCACTGACGCACGTTTTAAAGACCATCCCTAATAAGGAAAGCACTTAAGTACATACTTGAGCTCCTTTCCTGAACTGGGGCTAGAGTAAATAGTAATCCCTTCTCAAATGTTGTGGAGGAAAGGATATTATGCTATATGTGATTTGTGTCACCCAAGTTGAATGATGGATGATCAGCTCTTGTTTACTAAGAAAACATTTTTTAAACTAGAAATCTGCTTGTTTTAAATGTACAAGTCAGGCCTTATTAACCATGGGGAAGGTAAGTTTTCTTTATTTATTAATTGTGAGGAAATTTGTGAAGCCCACCTTATGGTCCAAACTCCTGGCACAGAGCCAATGCCAGAGAAATAGACTCTCCAGTCCCAATCTGAAGCAGCTGGCATGCACTTGGGCAGTGGTTGCTACTACAGAATATGCAGGGAATGTGTCCAATGGATCTCTCCTGTGGAGGATTTTGGTCTCTGCACAACTTTCTTAAGAAGTGCTCCTCATTCCCCTTTTCTACGATCCTGTACAGAAAGTCACCAGAGGGTGCATAGAGTAAGCCTGCACGGGGCTCTCTACCATCGGTCCTCTTTCCTCCAGTCAGAGGGGATGTAGCATTTATGCTGAGTTTGAAGCTTAGAATTTGTCACTAAGACTGGGTCAAATCAGTGCTATGAACCTTCACTTACATGAGCACTAGCATTCACAGACAGTTTAAAAAAAAGAATGCTGTGGTGGGATAAATATATTATTGTTTGAAATTAAATCTTGGCTTCACTTGAGCATTTCAATAAAAATTTCAAACTCTCCTCGGGTACCTTGTTCTGTAGGTATCAGTTGCCATCATAATTCTATTCAAGCTGGTGAACTGAATTTTGTTTTCTTATTTCATATCACTATCAAAATACTTCTTACCAAGGAGAATATAGTAAATATAATCGCTTTGCTCCATTATGTAAGAACTCACAGGAAGGAAGCACTTTCTTTAGTATTTGCACAGGATTTGGGGAGCTGAGAGTCTGACAGAGTATCCCTTTCACACAGGACTGGTGGCTCTGTGGAAGTTCTATGGCTTGAATAAGACATGTGGATCTAACCCAAATCTGCGGATCCCTGGCCAGACATGAAGGCTTCCCCCCTCCGTCCCCCCATGTTTCTTTTGGTATCCTCTTCCTATGACATTTGGACTAGTTTATTTCCTTTACTGTTGTTGTGGTCTCCGGTCTCTGTCACAGAGGGCCCAATTCTAATCTCACCTACGCTATGTTTACACTTGTGTAACTCCATTGGCTTTGGTAGAATGACTCCGAATTTATGCAGGTGTAAGTGATATTAGAATTAGATCCAGAGGAATAGTTAATGCTGTTTCACGTAGAAAAGGGTACAGAGAAATATAACATTCAGCTGCTTTTTGACTGGGCATGCCCCCGTTTTCTCTGCAGCATTTTTGTAAAGGGAAAAGTTGCTGCAGCCTGTAGCAGGAATATTCTACATAACCCTATTCTCTTCCACAAGGCCTGCCAGATTTGAAGTTTTCTAAAATTTTGCTTCTCTCCTTTGCTGCTCAGTGAATGGGAACAAAAGGATCTAGTTGATCAAAGTACTAACCGCTTACCTGAGACAGAGTCATCTATTTCATTGCCTACAGCAGTCAGGTTAGGCTGAGGACCAGGAAGACCCAGCTGGTTTCTTTTAAGTTTTACAATGGTTACTCGAGCAATAGGTGGCAAACTTTTTAGCTTGGGATAATAAAATGAGTTTGCTGGGTGACTTGGAGAGGAACAAGTGATCTGTGAATTAAAAATAAAAGGAAGTTTATAGAAATAATATTGCCATGTTAGTAAGGATAGAAATTTTAAACAGAATATCACGTCTTAATTATGTTTCTGGGCAAGTAAAACTCATATGAATTGGGGGTGCACAGTCTTTATGCACCCGAGACTCACAAAAAAGCTGTGATTTCTTGTCATGAAGATAATCCCACTAACTTTTGTGGAAGGATTCTGGGACTGAGATCACACAAGAAATTGTGACTATTTTTGGATGGAGTTACTGGATGGAGGGTAGTCAGCGTGCACAATAATGCTTGGAGCAGATTGATGGAGGAGACAAGAAGTTGTAGGTAGGGAATGCTGGCAGTGGCAAGGATACGGACTGGGGAATAATGGGTGCTGTAGTAGATGTGGTATTGTTATAAGGGGTCACAGAGGGTGGTGCTTCAGCTTCTCTATTCTTTCCCACTTCCGCAAGCACTATATGTATACAACATATACACACTTACCTCTGTAACAGTATCCTGTGGAATAGTGGCAAAGTTTGGTGAGGAAAATGTGAAACCACTGTCTGTTCCAGCATCATATGGAAAAAGTTCTACTGTTTCTTGTTCTTTCCAATGATCTCCTTCACATAGATTTAGACTGTCAACACCCACAAACCAATCAGGGCTGGGCACAATTCGTACAACAAAAGAAACCTAGGAAGTGAAAGAAAAACATCATAATAATTAACAATCACCTGCCAGCCTCTACAGGCTTGGGTAGCAGGAACTTCAGGGTCTGATTTCTAGTATGACAATGGGTCAAACATATTTCTGACTATTTTATTTCAGGGTTCTAAAAGAACATATGCTTTTTTTATTTGATTTTATGTTCATAAAGTTCTTTAAAAGCTATCAGTGGCATTTCAAATATCTCCTTTTGCATCCTGCTGGCATAAAACTAGTAAGCGACCCTTAAAATGAAAATGTAAATGTACGTACTAAGGAGTGTCTTGAATGTGCTTCTAATTCCGTGAAGGTTTGTCCTGTACCACTGGAAATGGCAGGAGCTGAGAAGATTCCATGCACACTTTGAATTTTTTCTCCAGCTGCTTCTATTTCCTTCATTAATGTCCATGCTTCACCCTTTTCAGCAAAATCACGCACACCATTGCTGGCATATTCATCTTTTTTCCACATGTTATAGTCAGAACTATGGGTAACACCTATTTAAGGGAACACATTGCTCAATATAAAAGTCTGTTTTGGATTATCGTAATTGCTGCAGTTTCTCTGTTTTATTTCTGATGTGGAACCATTTGGGTATTTACCTTTAGGATTTTCTAAAACATTTAGCTTATCACTATTTATTTCAGCTGTAGCCGATTGAAAATTGAAGTCAATTGAAAACCGTTGTAGATTCTGTAAGTATTTTGGATGCTGCAAGTTCTGTATGTTATTGTTTATCTGTCAAGCTACATCAGTTTTGACTTTCATTTTACTAAAGGGAATTCTCAATAAATTCAAATAAAGAACAAAAAGAAGTAATCACAACTGTAGAAAGTTTTATCTGGTCTTGACACTGTGCACACTTCACTTACCTAGCAAGGAAGACCACTGTGCTGGAGGCCTATAAAGGGGATACTGCTTAGGGAAAGCAGCCTGACTCCATTTCCCTACAAAGACTATGCTGTACTTAGCAACTTCCTCTGCTGTGCAAACAGAATCATCACCCACAGGCAGACAGCTGGTATAGCCTAAAATTGTTATAAGCAGTGTCCAGATAACTTTACAGGAACTGTAGCCAAGCATCAGGTTTTCCATTTCCCTACACATGGAAAGAAAAAAAAAAGTGTCCATGTTAGCCTTATTAGTCACTGTAGATTCAAAACTGAATAACTGTAACCCAATGAAATTTAATATAGCATAAGTTTTGAACTAGAAGAAAATACACATCCAATGCATTTAAAAACTTAATGCATCTAAGAACATATAGGACTTACAGAGTTGAAGTTTCCATGCAGTATGTTACAAAGCTGTAACTCTATCTAGGACAACTGTTTCTAATGGAAAATAAAAAATATCTTAAACTTGTTCATGGTAATGAGTTTGAGGAAACATGTTTTTGATTTTCTTTTAAAATCTTATTAGAATCTTGAATTAATTAGACTAGTAAATGTTTCTGTAAAAACATTAATGATACATTTATTATTTTAAAGATAAAATTAAATTTAAAAAGCATGGAGAAGTAACATAAAAGTTGAAGCAGAATTTTTAGAACAGATTTAAAGTCAAATACATTACAAATATAATTCATTACTTTGCGATCATATTTGCTATGAAAAAACATTTAAAATTTAACATAATTGCAAACATCCTTGCATCAGACTGAAACTCGGTTATTTAAAATCCCGCTTTTTAAATGCTTTTGTCCTTAGAGAAAACTGCATCAACATAATTGAAACACTAATAGTTGTATAATACAGTAATTCATTAAAAGAGTTTTGAGTACTCACTAAATATTTCCTCTGGAGCTCAGATACGGCGAGAGCACCTGCTTTTGCTGGCAGCTGAGCTGTTCTGCAAGAGAGGACAGTAGGAGTCTTGCTATTTATGCCTGAAGAGGGTCCCTTTGGTCCAACAGTTATCGTAACCTTTAGACTTTCCAGTTTAACAAAATGAATTCCATACTGTTGCTTGTTTTTTTTTATGCAATACCAGAATCTCCTGTACGCCAGTTACTTCAGGTTTCTATTGGAAAATTGTGATGCTGACTAGACACAGAATGTTTTTTAAAATTATCTTAGATTATTACCAACACCTCAGGTTTTCTAGTGACTGTATAGTTCTCTGTACATCTTATTAAAGTTTTCTAAGCTATAAAAATGAACTGAGTCCAAAACTAAAATTGTTCTGGTGGAAATGCTTTAAATGAGAAGCATATTTCCTTGTACGTTTTATTGTCTGACAGATGCTCCTTCCAAACATTTACAGAGAGTGCTCTCACTCTCACATACCATATGTACATGTTCAAATAAGAAGGTGAAAACAGCTAAACAAATCTAGGGAAAGAGACTTACATCATTTTATATAGTCAAACATATCTACCCTGCAAATACGGATTAATTTAAAATAGAACAGTATATATCTTTGTTGTCAACAATACTGTACACTGTATGATGAAAAGGCTCTGTAATATTGTGGTTTATATGGAAGGCGTGGTTTTTGGAAGCTTCTTTGAGATTTTTCTTAGCTGTCTCCTCTTTAAAGTAAAAAATCCTAGATAACCATCTTAGTAGTAGTTAAATCATATATATTATTTAATGAAGTACTTACACTCACATCACTAAACGTATTTGTTTTCTATGCAAAAAGCTATAAATACCAGGTACAGTTAAGTTAAACAGTTAATACTCATTTTTAATTCTTTCCCCACTGCCTTTCCAAATGGGAAAAAAGGGCTTGTTAGAATGCCTGGAAGTGTGACTGATCAAGAGTCAAGTACACATCATGAAAAATGACCTGCCAGGAGACCTTCCCATTTAAATTGTGGGGTATCTAGCTTGAGCATGTCCTCTGATCACAAGCATTAGAGCATGGGACAAAGGCAATTATTCCTCAGGTAGCAAAACCCGTTATTATGGGTTTATAGGTTAAACCCTGCATTTTATATTCTGAAAGGAGGCTTGCAGACAGCCAGTTTTAGCTTAAAGGCACTACTAAAACTAGGGATAGATTGCCCCTTCCATGGAAAACCCATGGGAAGTGGGAAGGAAAACTGAGATTTATGTCATGAAGTTTACCTAGATTATTCTGCCTGGGGAGTGGGGTTTATAATGAGGCAGCTGAACAGTGGAGGTGTCAGCCACCAGTACCCACAATTCCTGAATATGTAGATGGATTTCATGAAATTCACTGGAGGCTAGGGCCATCTGTGCATGGTGTGATCCAAGGACCTCTTGATGCTGACTGGCAGAGGGCACAGAGGTGCATAAGGGTTACAAGGATCCCCTGGATCTGGTATTTACATTCTAGTTCACCAATGGGTGTCATGTAAGGTTCTTCTTCGATTGATTGCAAATGTGTATTCCACAAAGGTGCGCACATGCCTAGTGCGCCAAAAGCCAGAGAACTTTGCTGAGCAGTATCAGTTGGGGCGACACACATGCCCTTGGAACCCCTTAACCTCTCCCATGGCTATTTAAGGGCCACACCACCCCAACTCCCCTCAGTTCTTTCTCACCACCAGAGCATTCTATGTGGTATAGAATCATAGGATTGGAAGGGACATTGAGAGGTCATCTAGTCCAGTCCCCTGCACTCATGGCAGGACTAAGTATTATCTAGACCATCCCTGACAAGTGTGTGTCTAACCTGCTCTTAAAAATCTCCAATGATGGAGATTCCACAACCTCCTTGGGCAATTTATTCTAGTGCTTAGCTCATGTTTTGCTATCATAGTACTTTTTCTGTGAATGCATGTGCATAGTTATAGTAAGTTACAGTAGTACCCTTAGTATTCAGTTAGTAGTCATTTAGTTAAGGAGAATTTAGCTTGGTGCAATGCCTTCGCCAGGTTTTAAGCACTGCCTGTTGTGTGGGGTGGTTATCCCTAAACACTCGGTACTTATTGTGCCTTGGAGATCCTATGCCCAGTCCAGAGCAAGGTCAACAAAATCTTTGGTAATCTCGCCTCCCAAGCTGCCCAGGCTGGAGACACAGACTGATGTTGCTCCATCTGAACTGGTTCATCCTGAACCATTGTTCAGCAGCAGGTATTGATGCAGGAGATCCGATTGGCTCTATTTTCTTCCTCTTCTTGCTCACCAGATGATTCCACAGTGCTGGATTTGTTTTCTCCTGTGTCTGAGGATTGTAAGTGTTGTCAAGAACTCGTGAGGCAAATGGCTACAGGGCATTCAGGATGAGTTTGTTCAGTAGAATAGCCATAAATTGGTGGACATTATTCAACTTTCGGCACCAGGGAGGGTAGCTCTCCCTATAAATAAACCTATTTTGGAACCCACAAAAGCCTTGTGGCATACCCCAGCTTCCTTACGTCCTATAGCAAACCATTCAGATAAGTGGTACTATGTCCCCATGCAGGGGTATCAGTGTTTTAAGTCCCATTTGGCCCCTAACTCTCTTCTTGTAACAGTGGCAAATGAGAGGTTGTGAAAAGGGAGGTATAAGTTTACACCTAAAGAAGTCTAAGAGGTTAGATTTAATGAGAAGGAAGATTTATTTTATCTCCTCACTATAGATGTGCATTGCTAATCAACAGCCTAATCAATAATAATATGTATTATCAACATATGACTTTGTCAACTGGGATGCGGTGTCCAAATTTACATATAAATTGCCAGAATCCTCCAGGGAAGAGTTTAAAGTTTTAATTGTGAAAGATCATCTAGTTGTTAAGACCTCACTGCAATCAGCACTGGATGTGCTGGACACTTCCTCCAGAACTATGGCCTCACCGGTAACAATGAGAAGAGCCTCTAGGCAGGGCCAGTTAGATAGGCAGAACTGCAGAGACTCAATGCGTGTAGGGAGGAGGGGTTTAGATTTATTAGGAACTGGGGAACTTTTGGGATAGGGGGAGCCTATACAGGATAGATGGGCTCCACCTAAACCAAAATGGAACCAGATTGCTGGCACTTAACATTAAAAAGGTTGTAGAGCAGTTTTTAAACTAAGGGCTGGGGGAAAGCCGACTGGCGCGGAGGAGCACACGGTTTGGACATCCCTTAGGAGAGGATGTATTAATAGAGAATCTCTATGTCCTAGTGAGGACGAGAGGATGGAAAATGATAAAATACAGGCAGGATCTGATCAGAAACAGTCAAATAAAAAAGAGTCCCATTCAATTACATCGTGTAATGGCAGACAGCTAAAAGGAGACAAGTTTTTAAAGTGTTTATATACTAATGCTAGAAGTCTAAATAATAAAATGGGTGAACTAGGGTGCCTCGTATTAAATGAGGATATCGATATAATAGGCATCACAGAAACTTGGTGGAATGAGGATAATCAACGGGATACAGTAATACCAGGGTAAAAAATATATTGGAAGGACAGAACAGGTTGTGCTGATGGGGGAGTGGCATATGTGAAAAAGCATAGAATCAAATGAAGTAAAAATAATAAATGAATCAAACTGTACCATAGAATCTCTATGGATAGAAATTCCATGCTCTAATAATAATATAGCAGTAGGGATATATTACTGACCACCTGACCAGGATGGTGATAGTTACTGTGAAATGCTCAGGGAGATCAGGGAGGATATTAAAATAAAAAACTCAATAATAATAATGGAGGATTTCAGTTATCCCCATATTGACTGGGTACACATCACCTCAGGACAGGATGCAGAGATAAAGTTTCTTGACACCTTAAATGACTGCTTCTTGGAGCAGCTGGTCCTGGAACCCACCAGAGGAATGGCAATTCTTGATTGATTCCTAAGTGGAGCACAGGATCTGGTCCAAGAGGTGACTATAGCTGGATCGCTTGGTAATAGTGACCATAATATAATTAAATTTAAAATCCCTGTGGCAGGAAAAACACCACAGTGGCCCAGCACTGTAGCATTTAATTTCAGAAAGGGAAACTACACAAAAATGAGGAGGTTAGTTAAACAGAAATTAAAGGGTATAGTGCCAAAAGTGAAATCTCTGCAAGCTATGTGGAAACTTTTTTAAAGACACCATAATAGAGGCTCAAGTTAAATGTATACCCCAAATTAAAAAATATAGTAAGAGAACCAAAAAAGAGCCACTGTGGCTAAACAACAACATAAAAGAAGCAGTGAGAGGCAAAAAGGCATCCTTTAAAAAGTGGAAGTTAAATCCTAGTGAGGAAAGTAGAATGGAGCATAAACACCAGCAAATGAAGTGTAAAAACACAATTAGGAAGGCCAAAAAAGAATTTGAGGAACAGTTAGCCAAAGATTCCAAAAGTAATAGCAATTTTTTTTAAAGTACATCAGAAGCAGAAAGCCTGCTAAACAGCCAGTAGGGCCGCTGGATGATCGAGGTGCTAAAGGAGCACTCAAGGATGATAAGGCCACTGAGGAGAAACTAAATGAATTCTTTGCATCAGTCTTCACAGCTGAGGGTGTGAGGGAGATTCCCAAACCTGAGCCATTCTTTTTAGGTGACAGATCTGAGGAACTGTCCCAGACTGAGGTATCATTAGAGGGGTTTTGGAACAAATTGATAAATTAAATATCAATAAGTCATCGAGACTCAAATGTGAAATTGCAGAACTACTAACTGTAGTCTGTAACCTATCATTTAAATCAGCTTCTGTACCAGATGACTGGAGGATAGCTAATGTGACGCCAGTTTTTAAAAAGGGCTCCAGAGGTGATCCTGGCCATTACAGGCCTGTAAACCTGACTTCAGTACCAGGCAAACTGGTTGAAACTATAATAAAGAACAATATTGTCAGACATATAGATGAACATAATTTGTTGAGGAAGAGTCAACATGGTTTTAGTAAATGGAAATCATGTCTCACCAATCTACTAGAATTCTTTAAGGAGGTCAACAAGCATGGGGACCAAGAGGATCCAGTGGATATGGTGTACTTAGATTTTCAGAAAGCCTTTGACAAGGTCCCTCAACAAAGGCTCTTATGCAAAGTAAGCTGCCACGGAATAAGAGGGAAGGTGCTCTCATGGATTGGTAACTGGTTAAAAGATAGGCAACAAAGGGTAGGTATAAATGGTCAGTTTTCAGAATGCAGAGAGGTAAATAGTGGTGTCCCCCAGGGGTCTGTTCTGGGACCAGTGCTATTCAACATATTCATAAATGATCTGGAAAAAGGGGTAAACAGTGAGGTGCAAAATTTGCAGATGATACAAAATTACTAAAGATAGTTAAGACCCAGGCATACTGCGAAGAGCAAAAGGATCTCTCAAATCTGGATGACTGGGCAACAAAATGGCAGATGAAATTTAATGCTGATAAATGCAAAGTAATGCACATTGGAAAGCATAATCCCAACTATACATATAAAATTATGGTGTCTAAATTAGCTGTTACCACTCAAGAAAGAGATCTTGGAGTCATTGTGGATAGTTCTCTGAAAACATCCACTCAATGTGCAGCGGCAGTCAAAAAAGCAAACAGAATGCTGGGAATAATTAAGAAAGGGATAGATAATAGGACAGAAAATATCATGTTGCCTCTATATAAATCCATGGTGTTGTCAGATGCTACCGGTGTGGTGCTTCTGCTTTCTCCTGTTGATATCACTCGGCTGCGTGCGTGCATGTGTTCCCTCTGTGTGCTGCCCCAGCTCTGCGCAGATAGCTGACACAGCAAACCCGACGAGAACCCCAATAACCACAGAGTCTAGTAAGATGCAAAATTACGTCGAGTAGGTTTATTGCGATCTCGGACACAATGGAAGTTCCCCGTAGATTACTTAGTCTACCGGGCATACTACGAGAAAGTGCCTCTTGGCAAGGACCCGGCTCAGTGACGGGACTTTCCACTGCCCCCGTGGCCGGACAAAGACACCACCCCAGGGATACATTTTTATACACAGGTACAAACAAGTTACACATCACTCCTGACGTATTGAGGTGCAACCCCTTCACGTAGCAAGGTACAACCTCCCTACGTAGTAAGGTACAACCTCGCACCTTGTACCTGTTGGTTCGATCAAAACAACTCTATCCATCATTTTACCCTTTTGCCCCTGTCATTGGGATGGGTCGGCCTGTTCCATGTTATCTGTGGAATGTTTCGGTATAGTGTGTCTTGGTACCATGTTTATACTGTAACTATGCTAAGTGGATATATATTTATGCAACATCAGCCCTTTCCTTGCCAGCTTCTGTGAGCAGGGCCTGCCTCTTGCTCACAGCTTAACTTTGCTTTATGTTAGCAAAGTCTTGACCATTACTTTAGTTCAGGCCTCAGGCCTCATACTGAGCCTTTATCAGGGCCTTCACTTACTACACATGGTAAGCCCACATCTTGAATACTGTGTGCAGATGTGGTCGCCCCATCTCAAAAAAGATATATTGGAATTGGAAAATTCCAGTTCAGTAAAGGGCAACAAAAATGATTAGGGGTATGGAACGGCTTCCGTATGAGGAGAGATTAAGAAGACTGGGACTTTTCAGCTTGGAAAAGAGACTGCTAAGGGGATATATGATTGAAGTCTATAAAATCATGACTGGTGTAGAGAAAGCAGATAAGGAAGTGTTTTCTACTTCTCATAACACAAGAACTAGGGGTCACCAAATGAAATTAATAGGCAGCAGGTTTAAAACAAATAAAAGGAAGTATTTCTTCACACAATGCACAGTCAACCTGTGGAACTCCTTGCCAGAGGATGTTGTGAAGGCCAAGACCATAACAGGGTTCAAAAAAGAACTAGATAAATTCATGGAGGATAGGTTCATTAATGGCTATTAGCCAGGATGGGCAGGAATGGTGTCCCTAGCCTCTGTTTGCCAGAAGCTGGGAATGAGCAACAGGGGATGGATCACTTGATGATTACCTGTTCTGTTCATTCCCTCTGGGGCACCTGGCACTGACCACTGTCGGAAGACAGGATTCTGGGCTAGATGGACCTTTGGTCTGACCCAGTAGGGTCATTCTTATGTTCTTATGTTACAGAACTCTGCCATAGTTCCCAAGGTTCAACAAAGTATAGAGGATTTTACCTTCGATGGTCAGTTCTTGTTTTCCAAAAAGACTAATGAGATGCTGCATTCCTTTAAGGACTCTCCAGCCACTGTATGTTCATTGGGGGTTATACCAGAAGTTAAGAGTCATCATTATGGAGCTCAGCAACAGCAGCAGCAATACTGTCAATATTACCAGCAGTACTGCAGGCAGATGGCTTATCCTGCTAGGCAGCAAGACTTCTCCCTGAGGAGACACAAGACACAAAGGAGAAGGCCCTCTGGTTCCAACTTCAACCAACAACCAGCTCATCCTCCATCAGCTTTGGACAAGCTGCCAATGTGACTCTCTTCTCAAGGGCAGCATACCAGTCGTCAACTTCCTGACCATATTGCCTCCATTTGGGAACAGGCTGTCCCACTTCTACAGTACTTGGGAAACAATAACCACAGACAAATGGGTCCTAAGAACTGTGAACAGGTGATGCGATCCAATTCTTGTCCATCCCCCCTTCCCACTCCTCTACCCTGTCCCTTTTCAGGGACCCCTCTCATGAGTCACTTCTTTGTCAGCAGATTCAGACTCTGAGATTCAGGATCCATAGAAGAAGTTACCCTTCAGTTTTGGGAAAAGGGATTCTACTCATGTTATTTCCTGATCCCCAAGTCCAAGGGAGGGCTGAGACCTATTCTTGACCACCGAGGTATCAACAAGCACATCAAATATCAGATTCTGTATGGTAACACTAGCTACAATCCTCCCTGCATTGGATCAAAATGACTGGTTTGCCATCCTCAATCTGAGAATTCCTACTTCCACATGGTGATTTTCCCAAGCCACATGAAGTTTCTTATAATGGCAGATCAACATTATCAATACACAGTCCTCTGCCCCATGCATATTTACCAAATTCATGACTGCAGCCACACCTATCTCAGGAGAATGAGGATTCATGTCTTCCCATACCTGGATGATTGGTTAGTGAGGGCAAGTTTGAAGACCAAGTCCTTAAACTTCACTTCATGCTGAATCTCATCAATTTGTTGGGACTGATTTTGAACAGGGGAAAGTCAACAGAAAAAAATTGAGTTCATTGGGGTCATACTAGACTACAAGTTGGAGAGCTTTTCCCCTGCACAAGTGATTCCAAACAATTCATCACCTGTGTCTGTCCCTCCAATCTCATCATTCAACTACAGTCTGTGTGCCTGGGCATAAGCATTTATTTAGTCCACCATGGGAGATCCACTTCAAAGCTGGTTAAAATCTGTCTGTCTATCTCTGGAGTTCCCAGTCATTGGACAGCTTTGTCCGAGTGCCACTGGTCATCCCGGAGTCCCTAGAGGGGCGGACAGATCAAAACAATGTATGATAGGATATATCCTTTGCCCATCCTCCACCGATCAAGACTACAGTTACTGATATCTCCACAATAGGTTGGAGACTGCATCTAGAGACTTTGAAAGCTCACTTCAAGCAGCTTTGTCAAGAAGCAATAAAGTTGTGGCTTTTTTTGCATCAAGGAATGCATTATTCTCATGGCTGCCCACTTACCAGGGGCCAGAATCAGTTGGCTGATCACTTTAGCAGGAATTTCTCCCAGAATCATGAGTAGCCCCTGAAGTGCAGTGTTCTGAGGCCCATCTTCTGAGAATGGGACATTCTGTCTGTTTACCTGTTTGCAATAAAAAACAAGAAAGAAAAAAAAAACAAGAAGTTCAATCATTTTTGGTCACAAGCAAATCTCAGTCCAGGCTCTTTAACCAACACTGTCCATCTGAATTGGGGATCAGCACTGCTATATGCCTTCCCCCCACAATCTGCTCATCCTGCAAGTTATTCTCAAACTGAAGCAGATCATTCCAAACAGATTCTCATTGTGCCAGCTTGGCCAAGACAATGTTGGTTCTCCAAATGTCATAGTCTAACTGTTCGGCCTCCCACACCTCTTCCCCTCCTTCCTGACTCAACACCATGATCAGACACCCGACACTGAACACTCTGTACCTCGTGGCATGGAATCTGCGTGTTTAGATGAGGAGGAAGGTTGATGTTCAGAAGCACTTCAATTAGTCCAATTTAATAGTAGAAAACCCGCTACTATCTCTCCCTATTCTGCCAAGTGGAAGTATTTTTTAGTTTGGTCCAGTCTCAGGGAATTCAGCCAATGCTAGCCTGCATTCAGGACATTTTGGATTACCTGATACATTTTAAATCCTCAAATCTGTCTCTCAGCTTGTTGAGGGTCCACTTAGCAGCCATCTTGGCATTCCATCCTCCAATCCAAGGGAAGTCAATTTCTTTTAACTCCATGGTAGTCCAAGTTCTAAAAAGTATTGTCCATATCTTTCCACCTGTGAAAGAAGCAGTTCAATTGTGGGACCTCAACACTGTACTAACTGCCCTCATCAGACCTCCATTTGGCCTCAAGCAAGTTGTTCTCTGTCCTTTTTTCCAAAAGACAGCTTTTCTTCTTGCCATAATATCCACAAGGAGAGTAAGCAAACTGCAGGCTGTAACGGCAGGGGCTCCACGTACACAGTTTTCCATAGACAAAGAAATAGATAAGTTCATGGAAGATAGGTCCATCAAAAAACAGTGACTGGGTTAGAGCACGGATGGAGACTCATGGCCCCCCAGAAACGACAATTGACAGACATCAAGAAGGCTGGTTGTAGGCTCTGGTACTGATGCAGGTACCATTGAGACCAGCTCCAACTAAGGTATTAGACACTCGACCTTAGAGACAGCCTCAAACTTTATTGGTATCAGTGACACCAGAAGTCTATGCAGTAGTATGAGATTTCCTTTGCCTTTTGGTTCTGGACTCCCTTTTGCTGCAAGAGGATTTGACTGGGATTACGTAGGTGCTACAGTTGGTATCACAGCCAGATGACCTTCTGGCACCATTAACATTGCATGCAGCATCCCCAGCACCTAAGAGTCTTCCTGCACTGACCTTTTCTTTTAAGCAAACAGTACTACTAGGACTTAAATTATCAAAATCTCCTTCTGTACTGGAATACAGACCTACCTTTAATGATTGGTCATCTACAGCATTAACTGGGGATGGATTCTTCTCTCAAGTACTGGAAAGACTTGCAGGGGGACTTCTTCCCACTGCTCACCATCTCTTCACACCTCCATCTTCTATAGTTTCAAGGCCTTCTCCCTAGTCATTCTTATGCTGAGTGAGGAAGGTTTCCCCTTACCCAGCCTGTACTGTGAAGGTTTGGGGACACACTAAAAAGGCTTTCAGGAAGGGTTAAAATCTGCAGGATTTATGATCCCTTTTTTACTCTCCGTCTGCACTCTATAACAAAATGGTCACTCAGGCAAAACTATAACTACTTCAAATACCTATTTTTTTCCACCTGGCTGTGACTGGGTGCCTGGAATAGGGCTCATAATAATCACGCGGTTGCCAATCCTTTAGTTACTAAAAACTAAAGGTTTAATAAGAAAAAAGAAAAAAGAAAAGAAAAGAGAATTATAATATACATACAAATGATTGCAAAGTCCTTATATCAGGTTTGTAGCAGAGATGGAATAAACTGCTAGTTTGCAAAAGTCTCTCTGAAATCACCCAAACAGATTGAGGTCATCAGTCCTTGTTAGAAATCCAGTCCAGAGAAATGAAGACCAAATGGAGATGTCTCAGGTGCCTTAAGTCTACAGCCCATTGTGGAGAGTTACTTGTCCAAGATGGAGTCCAGTGTGACATGAGCATATAACATGTCCATAGATAGTTTACTGAATTACAAGGGGTGGCCATTGGCCCCCTCAGAGTCTGAGGCATCTACAGGAAGACCTACTGTGTGGCTGTATTCCCTCTAAGCTGTGCGGTCACACACCCGCCCAGGAGTGAATGTAGTGCTGCACACTTGGTTAGCAGAGCCATGCACAGCGTCATGTTCAGGTGCCCCTCACCATGCAGCTCTTCAGCCATGTTGCTCCTGCCCTCTGCCTTGCAGCCCCTGGCAAGCTGCTCCCAGGGTCCTCCTGCTTGCTGTGCAGAGTGGGGGGAAGAAGGGGCGCTGATGTCAGTATCCTCCTCCCGTACCTCCACCTACCCATGTACCCCATCTCTGCAGAGTGGGGGAGAGGGGACAGGGCTCAGATGTTGTGGTCTGAGCCTTCTGGTGTGTGAGTGCTTTAAAAAGACAGCGCACGGTCTCTCATAGACTTCCCCAGCAGCCAGCACACACACACACTGTCTCTGTCGCTGACAAACACATACACGCAGTCTCTGACTCACACACACACACACACACACACACACACACACACACACACAGACACACTCTCTTTCACCCTCACCTCCCAACACATACTTGTATTATTGTTGTTACTTCTTGGTACTTCCTGCAATTTCATAATTTTATTTCTCTCTTATGCTTAAATTTAATTCTTTGAGTAGCGAATTCTAAAATGACTAACCTGTCCTGGCTGGAGTAATTATCCCTATGGTAACTTTTAAAAATATACATTATATCTAGGTTTTTTGTTGCTACTGGTGGTGCACATCCGCACATTACTTCGATATTGGTGCATGTAACAAAATTCATTCCGCACATGGATGGAAAAAATTAGAGGGAACACTGCTGGGTGGGATGAGTTTCTTCAATGGTCCATTGTTAGAGTGAAGTGTTCTTAATGGGACATCAGCACATAACTGTCTAGCCTGGATGTAAATCTACTTGGCGGGGGGAGTGGGGGGGGATATCACCCAGGAATACAACACATGTGTAAGATACAAGCATATAGCCAATATTCATAACTTCAGATACAATGATGATACATGCATATGCACAGGATAATCATACTTAGCAAATCATAACTTTTCCATCGACACCTTATATGACATATTTTGTACATGATTTGTTGTAATTGTATAACAGTGGTAGCAACAACGATACATCTTTCTTATACACAGCATCACGCTGGCAACCGACGTTTGGTCAATCAGAGGAAAACTCATCCAGCATTAGGTTGTTAGGAAACTGCTGACTATAGAGTCCCTGTGTCTTATTCCCTTGAATAATAATTGGGCTAGACACAATCAGACTTTCTAGCTTTGTGAAAGGGTATCTCTCACAATGCTTAATTCAGCAATCCATAGTTGCAGAAAATTGTGGATTTCTACTCAAGAATAGGGTTTACTATTCATGGCTGGAAAGCCACGCGTGCCAAATTTCTGTAGGTCAGCAGCTGGAGAAGAAAATTTCTGTGGGATCAGAACCTATGCTTGCATTCCTTCTTCAATTTTTATGCCCAGTTAAAGAGCAGCTGAAGCCTCGTGGAAATCTTTGGAAAAAATCTTCCATTTAGAAATCCTTTTGCCTGTATATAATATTTTCTTGTTTTTTTCTTTCCTCTTCTGCATCAGAAAAGTATTTTGTTTCTTAAACGGATGTCTCCCTCCAGCATACTTATCTTCCATCCATATCCAGCCCTCTTTTTACCCTGAGTTCTTGAGAGCAAGAGAGTAGGCACACAAGGAGTTTAAGGTTTATTTCAATACAGGACTATGCCTAGTGTTTTAGCTTCCATGTGACCACGCACAGCTTCTGCTCATTCAATGGTGGTGGAGAGCAGCACTGTTGCAGTTCCTGCTGTCCACACAAGGTTTTGCAAGGTCAGTGTTGGAAAATACATAATCAAATGATGTGTGGATAATTTGTGACTTTGCTGTAAGAAACATTTGAACTCTAGTCATAATTTTAATTCTAAACCATTGGGTTATTTTTACAAACCTAAAATAGCAACAAAACAAGAAAATAGCTTAAAATATCCAGGATAGCTTTGTAAGAATAGCCAATATCGTGTTTAGTCAGTGTTTCAACTATCAATTTATACAATATGGAAAAAAATGTGTGAACACAGTAAGGCCAATTCTGCCCTCAGTTACCTGGCTGCAGATCACATTAAAGGGTGCAAACTCTACTTTGATCAAAGTAAGCTGAACCTATGAAATGGAGGGCATAGTTGTACCCCTTATGTAAGAAGCAACAGGAGGAATGACATAAATAGTGATGATGACACTTATTATATGATGAAGATAAGGAAACAGGGATTAAATTAGATCTGCCATTTCTTAGGTTTGTTTGCTTGCTAACATCCAAAGCAATAGAATGAGAAATCCCCTTGGTTTTTATCCATATTCCTGAACTATTGTCACATATTAAAGATTTACAATAACAGCATCCAGTTTGCTGCTAAAGAATGTGTGCGCATCCTTGAATATGCACAAGCTGTTTTAATAAGCCTATAAATATCTAGCATTTCTCATCTTCCAATAGAAATATCAATCTGAACTACTTAAGAGCATTTATACACCCATACCTTCTCTTGTAGTTACCATGGATACACATACTACTATGGATACTCAACAATGCCAAAAGGTTTACATTCAATCTGAGTCCTTCAGTCTGAGTTAAACAGTAAAACCTCAATAGGAGTGAAATACGCAGCAGAATATTTTTGTATGAAAAATAGTGGTGTAGTACTAGAGCCTTCTAAGAATCACATCACATGAAAAGGAGATCCTGCGTTATGTTGTGATGACCTAGAAAAACTCTGAAATGAACTGAACATTTAGATGGCTCCAAAGATGAAGGCTAAAGCTTACAGAGCTGAGTGAAGACCAATGGGACACTATCTCCATATTTTTTAATTTGCTGTGTTTGAAAGACTAGAAGAGATGTGTTTTGCACAGTTCACTGAAGAAAAAAAGATTTGGACAGAATTCAGAGTGTTTTGCATTGAAACTTAATTAAAATAATTTGACAGGATACTCAAAATAGCATACATCCACATAATGTAAACATGATCTAAAGATTAATACATTATTTCATGACCATAATTTCTAGGTTGCACTTGGCAAACAGCATGGTATAAGGAAAATTTATTCCTTTTATTTTATTTGTTTTATTCCACTATAGTAGCTTTCGCATTCACTGAGCCAGTTAAAGAGGGTAATTGTTTGGCTTTTCATCTGCATCATTTTACATTTTTTTAAAGTTTAGTTTTCCTTGTTCAGCTTTTTCCCTCCACCCTTTTCTCACATTCTCATCTTGCTAATGGATTTTCCTTCTTTCTAATCCTCATATGTTTGTAAATTCACTAGTTGAATCTAAGGCAGGAATGTCATTTCATGAGGTGCATCAGAGATAATACTCTACAAAATAGTCTGGGGGAAAAAAGATAATTCAAAATGAGTTTGTGGTGAGAGATAACAGGGCAGAAAACAACAGTAAGATCATTCACACAGAGAAAAGTTGCTGAAGTTAAGGTATTTTTGTAGAAAACTTCTGTTTCGTCTTCTAAAAACTTCTTTGTTGAAATGGAGTAAACCTCTGGTGTTACATGTTGTACCTCCTTTTTGCTGTTGAACCTTTATGCAGGGATAAGTAGGCATTAGATAATACCACTTATACACGAAATATGCTATTTATTAAAATATGCCAGTCCTTTATTTCTTTGGCACCACTCCACATGACTACCAAAGCTAATCTATATTGCTAATCCACTCATTACCACAACACATTTCACTGTTGAACATCTCTTGCTTTACAGGCTAATTAAGTTTGTTGCCATCACTTTTTAAAGCCAGTCTTCAATACTATTATAGAAGAGAGGGATCAATATTAAAAAAAATCAAATCCGTTTCAGACCTCAAATAATAATGCACCGTGGAAAATTAATTGGCTCTTTCATAGGCTCAGGATCTGGATACAGATCTAATCCATGCATAAAAGGGGTTTTATGCACCACTGTATACTGACCTCCTGTACCTGTTTAAGAATCAAAATCAATACAGAATAGAGGGTGAACCTGGAGTGGGGAAGGTTGGGCCAGTAACAGGGGGACCATACATTTTTCCTCGCTAGCTCTATGGAGATTACTCAGAAAAGGTAGTTCAACTGTAGTCTATATTACATTTCTCTTAAGCCCTCTCCACACCAAGGAATGTCCCTTCAAGAGTGATTCTGGGGATTGTCATTACCAGAGGATGGCTTGCAAAGGGGGCCTGATTTGCCAAGGAGATCAGAGAGTTTAACAGAGACATAATTTTCTAGGATTATGCTTCAGGAGGATCTCAAACTACTTTGTCCTCAGGGGAAGGGGTGGGGGGAGAGGGGAACCACAGCCCATTCTGTGGACATAAATTCCATCCCCTCAGAATGGTTTGTGGGAAACCTCATGAGGAAATCCTTGCGGAAATTTTCTTCACACCAGGATACCCCATAGGTATTTTCATGGGACTGGATGACCAGGGCATCTTAACATGCTGTAACATCAGCTTCTTTCATATTGATATTCATAAAAATTGAGAGGACTGGTAACAATATCCCATTGGATGTTTTAGATTGGAATAGTCTGCCAATGGTAGTCACACCATTTAAGACATTAAAACTGGACTAAACAAAGTCCTGGAGCATATGCGAATATTTAAAAAAAAAAGAAAAAAAAAGAAAAAAACTTCGGTCATCAGACAAAGTCCATAAATTTTGTACGTGGGAGGTTCTTGTTGGGAGTTTAGGTTCAGATACTGCATACATATATATTTTTGTCATGACTGCTTTACTTGGATATGAAAATGATCCAATATACATTGAGAAAAGTTAGAGCATTTGTTAATTCTGAACAGAGAGACCAGTTGAATAAGACAGTGGAGGAACTGTGTTATGCCATATATTCAAAAGCATGAGAAGGTCTTAAAAGTGGTAAAGAAGAGGAGCAACTACAGTGTTGTGTAACAGAAACTAAATATTGTTTCTGATCTTAGTCCAGCATCTCAAGCTAAAACAACTTGCGCTTCTTCAGAAAAAAATTATTGGAGAAATTTTTCCAACTGCTCTTTGCTTCCCAACAAAACTCAGGGGACTGTGAAAGAAGAAGTCATATTTTCTAAGTAATGATTTATGCCAGGCATTTATTGCCAGGTTTTTTTTGTTTTTTGTTTTTTGAAAAAACAATGTTTAATTCTGAAATGGAAGAAAAAGTGGACTATCCATTAAAGTAATAGGCTGCATAATTCCTTGTAACTGTTGTTATTGTACTTTCAGTGTAGTTGTAATCATGTTGGTCCAAGGATGAGAGAGACAAGGTAGGCAAGGTAATATCTTTTACTGGACTACCTTATACCTTCCACCAACAGAAGCTGGTCCAGTAAAAGATATTACCTTGCTTATCTTGTCTCTCTCATTATTGTATTATTACATATTTCTTAAGCACCGATAGTACAAAATACTGACAATTTTGACTTTGATTTTAAGATGGCATTGCCTATTAGTGATAAAAACTGAATTTACCAAAGTAGTTTATGATTAATTGTATTTTCTCTGTGAGTTATATATATTGCAAGTAGAAACTGATGTTAATTTAAATTCCAAATTAAGCTTCCAGTGCTGCCGGAATTAGTTCTGATAACTTACCAAGTAGTTGTTACTTCTGAGTCATTTCTGAATCAATGTGCCTGTCTGGTGCTGGACTAGATTCTATATTCAGTTACAGTGATATAAATATAGTTACTTCAGTAGAGGTGCCCGAGGATTACAGCAACGTAACTGGTCAGAATCTGGCCTGCTGTCTTTCACATGACATGTAAAACTGAGATCCTGACTTCTTTTGTCAGTAAAGATTCCATATCACTTTTCTGCATAGTAGACACATTATATATCAGTTGTCCTGGCCAAACTGTAATTTAGATAATATTCTACCCCTGAGTTCCTCCTTCAGATTCAATTAAAGAGGATATTATTTTTTTACTTCCTGACCTAACCTGGTGGACACACTGTTAAACTACTATTGCATTTCACTTTAGAGGTGGCTGCATTTTAGTGGTTGGGCAATGGAGTCCCTACCACTTATATCCCTAACATGCATGTTGTGAAGCTTAACTAATAAATGTTTGGAATTCAGTTGTAGGCATCTCAGTCCCAGGATATTAGAGAGACAAGGTGGGTGAGGTAATATCTTTTATTGGACCAACTTCTGTTGGTGAGAGAGAGAAACTTTCAAGCCACAAAGAGCTCTTCTTTAGTTCTAGGGGTATGTCTACACTACCCGCTGGATCAGTGGATCCCCGAGTGCTCCCCCGTCGACTCCTGTACTCCATCTCGGTGAGAGGCGCAGGCGGAGTCAACGGGGGCGTGGCAGCAGTCGACTCACCGCGGTGAAGACACCATGGTAAGTCGATCTAAGTACGTCGACTTCAGCTACGTTTTTCCCGTAGGCTTAAGTTGGGGAGATTAATATAATTCCCCCCCCCCCAGTGTAGACCAGGCCTAGGAAAGGTATTCCAAGCGTCACAGCTACATGCAAGATGGAACAGGTTGTTTAGTGTAAGTAGTTAGCACATAACTCTGATAGACACTAAAAATCATGGACTGAACAGAGACACTGGATTTATGGCTTATTACAACAATCTAACCCTCTAATCCCCCTTTTTGTCCTATGACTGAAGAGGTATTAATGGGTCACTCTACCTTGAATGATCCCTTAGAACATGCACTAACTACTTATGCTAAACAATGTGTTCCATCTTGCATTTAGTTGTGACCCTTGGAATACCTTTCCCAGACCTGAAGAAGAGCTCTGTGTGGCTCGAAAGTGTGTGTCTCTCTCACCAACAGACGTTGGTCCAGTAAAAGATATTACCTCACCCACCTTGTCTTTCTAAATGTTTGGAAAGCACTTTGAGATCCTTGAATGAAAAGAATAACTAGAAACAAAAAAGTATTAATATTTAATAACTGCTAAGGTTGGATAGGCACAAAGACTGGATAAAGAGACTTCAGTGATGATTCCCACTGCCCTCTTCCTCAACCCCCTCCCTAGTTAGCCGTGTGGACTATAATAGGTACCAAAATCTCTTGTATGTAATTGGCATGCCTCTAGTACTTAGATGAATGTAGAGCAGTATGAAAATGCCTGAGTGCCTAAAATACCTGAAATTTGTCAACTAAATAAAATAGCCTAATTTTCAGGGATAGTGAGCACTCAAAACTGCAACTAAAATAAATCTGGGTTTTGTGTATATGTGGAATGTAGGACCAAGCCCTTTGCTTTTTTTTTTTTTTTTTAAGATACAAGTAACCTAAATGGCAAACAATTTTCTAATTCTTCTTAATACATTTTGTAGGGGGGAAAAACCACCAGGAAAATCAACTTATCTATGGCACAATGTAATGTGGCATGATGTGAAAAACTTTTTCCCTTTTTTTCAAGAATTCCGGAAGAATCCTGTCTCCTTATAAGAGGCCTTGCTAATTGAACTCAGTCTTCTCTCAGCATGTCCTACTTTTCACTTTGGCAATGTAGAAAACTGGGTCAAGCATTTGCTTACCCTGTTGTTCCAATCCAGAGACCAATGTCTTTAAAATATCTGAAAACTGACTTTGGCATTTCTTTTGGCTAAACAGCTTTCAGTAGATTAGACTAAGTATGGAAGCACCCTGACTTTTTCCCTATTACTCCCCTAGGGAAGTGTCAGAAATACCAGGACACAAACAGCAGAATAATTTCAAAATGTATTGATTTTTCAAGCTGTACAGCAACCCCAGCAGCAACATCAATGTTTCTGCGCGAATAGATATTCCAATAGTTATACAAATAGCGTTACGTAAAAATACACATTTCCTTGTCTGTACAACCAAGTCGCCCTTCCAAGATCATCCATCAAGTACAGGAAGCTGCATTCAGTGCTATTTATATGGAAATGGCTGTGCTTGATATGATTTTTTCCCCATCATAATAAAGTTAATTAACATGCCACTTACATCTGTGAAAATAATAGTGTGCTAAATCCACGTGTGACTCTGCAAAGTAATTTGTAGGTAAAAGTAGGTATGTTGTGTCACTAAGCTGAGCCCAATATCACAGATGTAACTGCATAGTTTGGAATTATTTACATACTTCCTTTGCCAGGCACTTTGGCAACACCATCAGTTTTTGGGAGTCAGACTGCCAGGGTGAATCTGAATGAACCACTCATTGCCAACCACTCTGTGGGTACCAAGCAGCTTCCCATCATCTGCAAACCTTGGGACATACCTTGAACTGGGATAAGCAGAAGAAAAGTATTAGGCATCTTTGCAGTTTCCAAAATAGCTGGCAAAAAATTTGAAGTACCAATATGGTCTATAGGCATACAAGGGATCAATCAAATATAATAATTCTGCAGAGCAGAAGGTTATGCATGTTTAAGGGAGCCAGGAATCTGGAACTCCATCCTCTCTCTTTTTTTTTTTTTGACTGTGTGCAATCAGGCTGTCTGCCATACATTTAAAGTTGGAGGGGAAAGAGATGGTTAGGCTCTGCATCTGTGGCTACCTAAAGAGATGGGGGCAATATTATATTGATGCATAGGTACGCAATATTCAACACTGGTACTGTAACTGATACATTTACTTTGCTGAGATTTCAGTAGAATTCCATGGGGGCACAGGTTAGGAGAGGTTTTGGCCCATTATTTGATTGGGAGTCTGCATGTGAATTTGTAACGTAGAACCACTACAAACTAGTTACATGATGAACGGAGTGAAAGATACAGTTTGTTATTTGTCTGTGGTTTTGCCTATTATGTATTAGGTTCTTTCCAGACAGGCAAAAAGTTAAAAATCCCTGCCCCAAAGAGCTAACATTCTGAAGATAGACAAACAAATAGACAGGAGTTAGTGGTAATGGGAAACATGAGAGTATGCTATTAAATCTCTGTCTCTGACCGGTATCATTGCAAGTTAGAACTTGTAGAATTTACCCAGCAAAGTGTCTTTCTAGGATCCCTTATCTATTATAGCAGCTGCCCGTCTCCTGCTACAGAATCAAGCGCATAGCAAGCCTGACCAAGTAAGTTACACCATGAAGTTTTTATTAGTATTAGTTACCTTTATTTCTGAAGTACTTTAGATGTACATGGTACTTTACAAATACAAGGTCTTTGCCCCAAAGAGCTCAGAATTTAAGGGTCAGACCGTGTGAGGTATAAGGCACCCTCAAGTTCTAGTGAAGACTGAATTAAGGGCACCCAGCACCACCAGATAGGCTCTGTGTTAGACAATATACAAAAGAATGGATGGATATTTTAACATCTGTTGATGTATGGTACAATTCCTGTAGTCACTTCTTACCAGATTTTATAAAATAATTATCTGCCTAGTTTCAAACCTTAGTGCCCAAAGCCATACCATCTGAGTGCCTCATACTATAAAGACATAATGGTGCTCTCTCGATCTCTCTCTTCCTTCTACGGAGATAAATAATTTTTTAAAATATAAAATGTGTGAGTGAGCTGGTGTATGTACTATTGGAGGATAACTCAAAGAGCTGTGTCATAACTATAAAGGGAAGGGTAACAGCTCTCTGTGTACAGAGACTCCAAATCCTTTTACCTGTAAAGGGTTAAGAGGCTCGGGTAACCTGGCTGACACCTGACCCGAAGGACCAATAAGGGGGCAAGATACTTTCAAATCTTGGGGGGGGAAAGGCTTTTGTGTGTGCTCTTTGTTTTAAGGGGTGGTTCGCTCTTGGGACTGAGAGGGACCAGACATCAATCCAGGTTCTACCCATCTTTCTAAACAAGTCTCTCCTATTTCAAACTTGTAAGTAAAAAGACAGGCAAGGCGTCTTAGATTTACTTTGTTTTCTCAACTTGTAAATGTACCTTTTACCAGAGTGTTTATCTTTGTTTTGCTGTACTTTGAACCTAAGACAGAGGGGGGTCCTCTGAGCTCTTTAAGTTTGATTACCCTGTAAAGTTATTCTCCATACTGATTTTACAGAGATGATTTTTACCTTTTTCTTTAATTAAAAGCCTTCTTTTTTAAGAACCAGATTGATTTCTCCTTGTTTTAAGATCCAAGGGGGTTTGGATCTGTATTCACCAGGAGTTGGTGAAAGGAGGGTGGGAGGAAGGAGGGGGGATGGTTAATTTCTCCTTGTTTTAAGATCCAAGGGGGTTTGGATCTGTGTTCACCAGGGAATTGGTGAAAGGTTTCTCAAGGCTTCCCAGGGAGGGAATTCTTGTGATGGTGGCAGCGGACCAAAGCTAAGCTGGTAGATAAGCTTAGAAGTTTTCATGCAGGCCCCTACATTTGTACCCTAAAGTTCAAAGTGGGGATACAGCCTTGACAAGCTGGGTTTGAAATTTAATTCTGAATGCAGTAGGGGTGGAGGAACAGTTTACTCATTACAACTCTGTGGGTTCAGTCTGAGAGGAAGCACCTGCTCCTGAACCATTTAAGTGCATTTCTGTTCATTCTTGAAGGCAGAACAGGTATTTGATGATCAATTCTCCTGAATGGGACAGACAGTTCCAGCAGGATGCACTTCCATTGTGGACACCAAAGAACAGGTGCCCTCTCTGTACCTTGCCCTGGTCTGAAACCTGATTAGGAGAGATCCAGGCTGTTGGATGTAGATGGTGGTGTTGAAGGGTATTTTTAGCTAGCTTCTCATTTAATTTGCTTCGATGGTTGGAAACTGGGTGATAGTTTGCAAAGTTACTGGTATCAAGTGGCAATTTCTTTAATATAGTTCAGATTATTGAGTGTTTTAAAATGAGAATTAGATTTCCCTCTTCAAAGGAGTTGTGCGGTCCAAAGGTTTGATTGTCATGAGTATGGGATAGCCATGTTATTTACAAATGGCAAAGCAATAGTAAACTCTTAACCTTGGAAATTCTGAGTTTCAACTATTTTTCTCCCTTTGCAGATGGGAGGCAATTTGGCCCCATGTTAGGAAAAGAATGACAGCAAGATTAATAGAGCCTCCAAATCTGGAAGACTTAAAAAATTTAATGAAAGGATTTGTTTTAAAACATGGAAAAATTAGATATGCCAAACTGACTAATATCTAGGAAATGTTAGAAGATTAAACAAAGTAAAATATGAGTTTAATTATCAATTATAAAGGAAGAACATGTATTTTTTACTTTAAATACATTTTTTATGAGATGGGACTAATATGGAATATTCATTTTGAATCTTGTAATTCACATGCCAGGCTACACTAATGAGGCAGATGGAAGGCATATTAACTACTGTACTTATCCTAAAAGAATGGGTGAGGTGTTCTGTAACTTTCAGAGAAAACACTAAGGGGAAACAATTTTAAAATCCCATCTGCTCTAATTTATATATTCTGACTAGCGGGCATTGGAGAAACTTCTAATGATATCAGAAATCATTGTGGCATCTGGAAAATCTCTAGAAACAGATTAATTTTCTAGAGTTGACGTAAGCATATCTCCCATGTTAGCCATGCTATTTTGTGCAAGTCATCATTATACGTATTCTCGGTAGAAAATGTATATTAAAATACTGGTATAATGCCAGTAGTTTATATTTAGCAAAGGGAAAAGTAGAAAAGGCTGTCAGTTAAAAAAAAATCCTTGCATGAAGGAACATAGCAAGATAGTGTAAACTCCTAGTAATGGTAATTGGGATCATAACTGCGGGCTTTGAAATAGAAACAAGAAAAATTTGATATAACTAGAGAGGGACATTATTTTTTACTTCTAAAATCCCTCTAGATACTTTGTATTCATCTGCTGAAGATCTACGCTATGATTTTAATTTAAGTACTTCAGCATCTGCTGTTTGTATCCTCTATGTCTAAAATCCTGGCATGATATTCCGGTGCATGAAAAGTTTATTAGGGCACTGCTGTAAACTCAATGTTGTTTTCAGCTATAAATTCTTCTGCTGAGGTCTCGTGAGTAGATACTGACATATAGCCATTATTTCCATGTGTCAATATTAACCAATGTGTCTGAGGAAGTGGGTGGGGGGGAACCTAATGGCACTCATACTGCTGCAGCAGATAACTCAGAGATACGTGCTTGATTTTGTCTTTACAATGTTAATAGAGTTTATTTCATACATACAGTATTATATATATAGTATAATAAATTTGTTAGTCTCTAAGGTGCCACAAGTACTCCTGTTCTTTTTGCGGATACAGACTAACACGGCTGCTACTCTGAAACCAGTATTATATCTGTAGATTCTGGAACAGATACGTTGGTGAGGTGACACAACATGATCCATTATTCAGGTTAGAAATTTTGTTCCGCTGACACAGTAATTCACATTGATGTGTGACATCTCTTGCAAGTTGTCATTAAATTAGAATGTTGACATGAGTTCATGTGATAGCATGAAATAATCAGCTTTGCTCTCTCCTAATTATTTGGGGTCCTTGAAGTATTCACCCCTTTTATTCTGAGGCAGTTTTCCTCTTTATAATCTCAGTCTCTTTCAACTCATCACATATGAGTAGGTTTACATTTAATTTAATCTGACTCACATAAATTCAGAAACAGAAGATGACATTTTTAGTTTCCATTTTCTCGTACAATAAACTATTTAAAAAGCAAGAAAGAGAGGCAAAAGAGTGGGTGGAAAGCAAGAAAGTAGAGAAGAGAAGAATCACTTGTTTCCTCTCAAATCTGGTTCCTAGAAAATCAGAATATTTGCTATAAGACTCATAAGGTAGGACCAGATTTTCAAAGTTGGACATGTGTTTGCTGTTTTTGTGTTCTTCAAAGCAGACTAAGATTTCTATGGCATCTAACAAATCCATTATTTAATTAGAATGTTAACCCTTCCTTTCCAGCTGGTTGGGGAAGATATTATAGTCAACCCACGCACATCTTTTCAGACCAAAAAAACAAAACAAACCCACACACATTGGCAGGCCTTGTAAGGTGATAAGCTGTTCTTAAAAGCAACTAGAGCCTGATAAAGCCACATGTGTTGATGTGTCATTCCTAGGCTACGCTCTAGCCAATCCACAAGTCAAGAGCTGGTCTGGTGACTCTCAGGGCAGGTATATAAGCCTCACAGAAGAAACAGCAGCTCAGTCTGCTGAACATCACTCCCTGGTCTGGAATTCTCCCTTGCTTGTTAGTGGTAACAGACTCCACAACCCCTAGCTGGCTCCAGCTTTGCTCTTGCTTCAGTCCTGCTCCTGGTCCAGCCTTGTTCCAAAAGCACACTGGGCTCCTGATTCTGGTTCTGACCCCCCATCCCAAGCTCCAGCTACTAGACTTGACCTTCCCTAACACGGTTTCTAAAAGACTTAGCTTTGTAGACAAGGAAATGAAAACCCCATACCTTCTTGGGGAGTAATCCAATGTTTTAAAGAGCAGTAGAGCGGAAAGATGGTACAGTGGTTAGGGTTTCAGCCTGGGTCTTAGATCAGAGAATCAAACATCAGTCTTCCATCACAGATTTAGGGCCAGATTCTCAAAGGTATTTAGGTATCTGAAGATGCAGCTCGGTGCCTAGGTGAATTTTCAAAAGTGCCTAAACAGGTTGATTTAATTGATTTCTATGGGAAGTGGGCATTTAATCTGCTTAAATGCTTTTGAAAGTCCCATTAGGTGCCTAAACACCTTTGGGAACGTAGACCTTAATCTCTGGGCCTCAGCTCCAGGTTCATTGAACTTTACAGAATACTCGACCTCAATAACTTGTGTAAAATTGAGATGTTAGTACTTCCCTATCTCAGAAGCATGTTGTGAGGATAAATGCATTAGATTGAGTAATGGGGGCCATATAAGTACCTAGAGACAGATTATGCATAAATAAATCTTGATTAAATATAGGCCAAAGCCTAAACTTGCATGCATGATTTGCTAATGAAGTTATAATTGTCTGTGCTAATTAAGCAATCAGTTGCATGTCCATCTTTTGATAATAAATTCTAGTATGTCTTGCTAGTCAATGGTATATCAGCTAATAAAATCTAGAATTTCTGACTTATGGTCCCATGTAAAAACTGCTACACCAAACTGCTTCCAAAATGTGACTGTACATTTCAAGAGACTCCTCCCTTTGCTTAGATTTATATCTGAACTTGTTTATAGACTCACTGACGTATGTTCACAGAATCATAGAAATGTACGGGTGGAAAGGACTTTTAGAGGTCAACTAGTCCAGCCCGCTGCACTGAGGCAGGATGAAGTATACCTAGACCATCCTTGAAGGCTGTTTCTCTAACCCAGGGGTCCCCAGCGGTGCCTGCGGGCGCCATGGCTAAGTCTAAGTCTAAGTGCGCCTGCGTACTGGCCGGCGGACGAGCAGCCGCCAAAATGCTGCCGACAAGCAGCGTCATCCAGAGGCGTCGCCAGAGACATTTCAGCAGCGACGCCTCTGGATGACGCTGCTTGTCGGCGGCATCTATTGACGTTGCCGCTTGTCGGCGGCATTTCGGCGGATGCTCGTCCGCCGCCACGGTCCTCCGTGGCTCGTCGTCTGGCCACTGCTCTAACCTGTTCTTAAAACCCACAATGACGGAGATTCCACAATCTGATTTAGAAGCTTATTCCAATGCTTAACTATCCTTATCGTTTTTCCCAATACCTAACCCAAATCTTCTTCCTGCAGATTAATCTGATTACTTGTTGTCCAATCTTCAGTGGACATGGAGAACAACTGGTCACTGTCCTCTTTATAACGGGCCTTAATATAGGTAAAGGCTAATCAGGTGCCTCCACGATCTTCTTTCCTTAAGAATAAACATGCCCAGGTGTTTTAGCCTTTCCTCATAGGCCAGATTTTCTAAAGCTTAACACGTGTGTTGCTTTTTTCAATTTGTCCATATCTTTCCTAAAGTGTGGCACCTATAACTGAACACATTACTACAGTGTAGCCCTCACCAGTGCTGGGTAAAGCAGGACAATTATCTCCCTTGTTTTAAGACATTCCCATGAGTACACTCCACAATGTTTTCAGCCTTTTTAGCAACTGCATCACATTGTTGGCTCGTATTCGATTTGTGATCCACTATAGCTCCCAGATCCTTTTTCAGCAGTACTACTGTCTAGACTGTTATTCCCCAGTGTGTAGTTGTGAGTTTGATTTTTCTTTCCCAACTGTAGTACTTTGCATTTGTCTTTATTGATTTTCATCTTGTTATTTCAGACCTATTTTCCAATTGGTCAGGGTTATTTTGAATTCTAATCCTGCCCTCCAGAGTGCTTGCAACATCTCCTAGCTTGGTATCATCCACAAATTTTATACGCATAATCTCGACTCCATCATTCAAGTCATAAAAATATTGACGAGTACCAAAGCCCCGTGGGATCCCACTAGACATATCCTCTCAGTTTGACAGCAAACCATTAATAACTACTCTTTTAGTATGGTCTTTCGATCAGTCGTGTGCATCCACCTTATAGTAATTTCATCTAGACCATGTTTCCCTAGTTTGCATATGAAAATATCACATGGGACAGTGTCAAAAGCCTAACTAAAAATTAAGATATCACCTCTACAGCTTCCCCTTATCCACTAGGCCAGTAACCCCATCAAAGAAGGAAATTAGGTTGGTTTGGCATGACTTTTCTTGGCAAATTCATGTTAGCTATTCCTTATAACCCTATTATCCTCTAGGTCGGAGCTTAAAAACTGATTGTTTAATAATTTGTTCCAGTATCTTTCCAGGTATCGACTGATATATAATTCCCCAGGTCCTTTGCGTTCCCCTTTCTAAAGATAGGTACTATGTTTGCTCAGTCCTCTGGGACCTCACCTATCCTTCATGAATTCTCAAAGGTAATCATTTATGGATCTGAGATTGTTTCAGCTGCTTCTTTAAGTACCATAGGGTGCATTTCATTAGGCCATGCTGACTTGAATACATCTAATTTACCTAAATATTCTTTAACCCGTTCTTTCTCTATTTTGGCTTGCTTTCCTTTCCCCTTGATGTTAATAATAATTGTGTTAAATATCTGGTCACAATTTACCTTTTTAGTGAAGACAAACAAAATAGGCATTAAACACCTGAGCCTTCTTGATGTCTGTAGAACTGGAAAAATAAGTCAGATTAACATGGTTAAAAAATTGCATCTTATTTCCACTTTGAATGTTTCTAACTTCATCTTCCAGCCACTTGCTATTGTTATGCCTTTGCCTGAAAGATTGAGCCCCTAATATCAGAATTTAGCTTTGTGGTATAAGATAAGACGGGAGAGAGAATGATCACAAATGTTAGTCATGTTGCTTAATGCTGTTCTGGAAGGTGTTCAGATAATATGGTGATGAGGGCAATATAAGAACCTACAAAAATAGACTATTACCTTAGGTTTACCTAGTTCACTGCATTTAGCTGTATTATAGACAGAAATATTAAGTAAATTGTAGTACAAAAGAAATTTTAAAAAGTAGTATTTTATAACAAAACAATAGTCTTTTCAGTGAATTCTTCTGTGCTCTAATAGTTCAACATCACTGAAAAAAATGCAAGTAAATATAAATTTTGTCCTGAAAACAAAGTGTGTGGTTGTCAGTTGTTTTTTTTTTTTTTAGTTTTTGCTAACACATCATAAACTCATCTTAACAACTGGGATTCCCAGCAATTAGCCTACTGGAGTAAATACAGCGGCCAAAGCAAAATTAGGTCTAGAATTCCAAATACACAAAATTAACCCATCAATGGATGATGTGTTGGAATGAATGAAACAGTATGTGGTTTTCAAACTCTGTGGGAAATGAACCAATTTTTTATCGCAAAGCTAAATCTGAAGAATTTAAACTTTTTTCCAATAAATCAACTTATTTAAATAGCTACAATTTGTATAAAAAGAGGACGTATTTGTATAGAATACTGTTTTTTAAAAACAATATTTCTATTTCTTAGGAGGTTTGGGGATTAACACACAGAATAGACGAAAGAGGATATTCTTCTACAAGAGGCATCTCAACATACAAACATGATATTCATAGCCCAACACCCCCCCCCCCAAAAAAAGTTGTCATTAAGTCCAATTTAAGGATACATTCTTTGATCCAAATGAAAGATTTCAGTAGATTGTGGCCTAACCATGATTTGGAGTCTTTATTTGTGTGTGTAGAGCACAAGTTTATCCCGAGGGGGGAAAAAAACAGCAAGATGTTTCTCATTAGAAAAGCCGCATGGTTACTGCCACAGCTGCAGCTCTGGTTTCATTCCAGAGTTTGAACTCCCAAGAGACACAGTAAAGAACAGCTATAGCCAGTATGGCCCAAATGTTATCACCTCCTAAATACAAAATCGACACAGGAAGAAGGAAGAAGTTTGATTTCTTCACTAGAAGAAAATCTTCATTTCAGCAAAACAAACAGTGTTATACAGTTAAACCACTGTTAAATCAAACAAGTTTCTTTAAAAAAAAAAAATAGAACTTTTCAAGATTTTGAAAGTTTCTGAGTTTTCCATTCATTCCAATTGTGGGATGCATTTCCTATATCAGGCTATCTACTTCCAAACAGGAGATCCAGGTTGATTCAGTACTATATCAGCAAAATGTCAGCTACCACTAAGAGACAATTACCACTGTTTAATTCTTTTTTACTACAGAACGCATACATAAACAACCCACATCTATAGATAACCCATGCGTATGTACATGTCCCCCCCCACCAAAAAAACAGTGGTTATATCCATGATATAAATTATAGAACAAAATGATAAAATGTATTTATCATGAACTTTTAACCACCTCATCTGTATTCTGCCCACTAATCCATCTCTCCTCAGACTACTAACAAGCCAAACCTCCAAACACTTCAAACAGTCAGGAAGCCTCCACTGGTGGGGGTCTGTGGGACCCAGACTGAAACATAAAGGTGATTTACAGAAAGAAAATAATTGAATAATTGGGCTCAGGAGATTTCGTTTTGAAAGGGATGTTTGAAAGGGTTTTGTTCTGGGATGAAGACCATGGTCAACAATGCCACTCCTATGACACAGTGAAATTTTCTAGCATAAGGATAAAGTTTGTCTACACAGGAGACAGAGTTTTCTCGGGGATCGTCTGAGACTGTGGAACAAACTCCTACAGGATCTAAGGACCATCACAGACTTTGCCAAGCACAGGACTCACTTATTCTAACTTGCCTTCTCTAAGCTAAAAACATAAGCCCCTGTGGCACCTCTCTTCCAAAAAAAAACAAACAAAAATACCCCCCCCCCACTCCCAAGAAAAGTACTTATGTATATTGAGGGGAAAGGTACTAGCCAAAAGTAGGTCCATAAGATATTGAAAATAGCTCATATTGAGCATCCTTTAAAATCTGTCTTTAGTAAGAAAAAAATTGTAGGAATGATCCAGCAATCAGCTTCTGTATATTTTGGTTTGATTGTCTTTCCACTTTTCCATTTCTATTACAGGTTTTCATGGTTGCCACAAATCTCTCTCTAATGTATTTTGTCTTGTTCTGCTAAGCCTGCCACTTCTATTCTTTATATGCCTGAGTCAGTCATTCTAGAGTCAGTGCCTCCTAAAACCATCAGAAGAGCCCCCCCTTGCAAATGGTTGATGTCAGTCCCTTATAGCACTACAAAGGCGGCATTAAATCTGTTATAACTAAGCACTTAGGCAGAATTGATAATTAACAGACAGCAGACTAGACTGTTTGTACAGCACCTAGCACAACGGGGGTCGTAATTTATGACTAGGGCTCCTAGTTGCTACAATAATACGAATCTGGATCTTAGTTTCACCTGACTTCAATCAATCTACACCAAAGTAACCAAGTTCAGAATCTGGCCCAATCTTTTTGATCAGAAAAGAGAACCTTCATGGAAAGTAGAACAACTGGTCTTAGACTGGTTCTAGTGATGCTCTCCTGATCAAATGTAACTGTGAAGAGATAAATCTGCTGTACATTACTGCTGCAGGTAGTAGTTTGTTTTGAACTCAAAAACAGCAGCAAAGAGATTTTGTATATGTTGTATAGCAATTAAAATATTGAAACAATTTTTTAAAAGCCTGGAGGGGAAGAAACAGTGGAAAGAGAGAATGGAAGGGAAAGGATTTACTTGCCATATTTATCACAAAGTTTTCCCCTAACTGCACACTTTAATGCTGCCACTGGATTTTCTTTCATTTAATTGCTGCTCTATCAGTCTTTATTGTAATTTACCAGGGCATGAGTTTGCAGGAAAAATAATGGTTTTCCCTCTAAATAGTTACCGCAGGTCCTTTTTCTGTAAATCGTGGTGATGGCATAACTGTTAACAACTTTAGAAAGTGATACAAAATAGCTCCATTTACCTGGCATATTAAAATTACAGTTGTCAGTTTTTAATGCCTCTGATACCTTTTAATCCTCCACATGTTGTAGAACAAGCTAAGCTTTGCTTCCAGGATCCCGCCAGGATGCTCTGATACAAAGATGTACATCCAATGAAACCTAGAGAGAGAAAAGTCTTTCATGTAGTTAATGCATCAAAATAACTCCAAATGTATTGTGCCAGAAATTAACTGTTCTCCTTCATAGATGCCCAGAGCAAGGAGAAAACATCACCATTACATGTTATACTGTCTAAATGAATATGTATAATCCATATTGTGTACTCCAATCATTTAATTTTTTTACTGATGTAATTGTAAAATATGTTCCTCTTGCAGTCTTAAATGGGAATGGAACAGATGGTAAAACTTGATTAAGGAGTAATTTGTCCATTACTCCTTGGACAAGGAGTCTATGTTGCCAATGATTCCTCACTCTAACAGTATCTCATTACAAAGCAATTGTGATTTGGTGGGATAGACTGAAAGGTAGTAGACCTTGAGGAAAAGTTTACGATCCTAGGGAATTCACTGTGGCAAAGTTCAACACAGCAGGGCTCCTCTATATTAGATTTCTGAGAAATCAAGAACAATCAAGAGAGATTTACGCTAAGATTTTCTGCCTTTTCTGACTTTCCAGAATTGCTTGACAGAAAGAATATTCACATACAAACAATATACCGGTATGTCACACACAGTAATAAATATGGAAGTGTAACTCAGCATGAGTATCTTTGGACAGAAATCTGAGCTTTTTAGAAAGTTTCACTGACCCTTAACTGTTTTTCATTGTGGCATGATTGCTTTTTTTTTTAAACCACTATAAAGATTTTATAAATTACTTGTTAGAAGTATGTTTAAGAGGTGTAAAACAATATTTTGGTTTTCGTTGTTGTACCATTCTATATTAGACATTACAGTAAGTTTGAGTTTATCTTCAGTAAAGATGTGGATGTTTTCTAACATCATAACAATGGAGATGCACATTCTTTTTGTGTAAATATAGCTGTAAGTCCAAAGGATCTATCCTTGGACTAATCTTAAGATATTTTTAATGATCCTGGAAAGAGGGATGAACGAGGAGGCGGCAAAATGTGCAGATGACAGATGACTGAGATTAAAGACTGTGAGGGACTGCAAAAGTGGCAAAACTAGTTGCACAACGGCAGATGAAATTCACTCCTGACAAAGGCAAAGTAATACACATTGAAAGGCATCATTTGACTTACTCATATACCTTACTGAGTTCTAAATTAATTATTTCAGCTCAGAGAAAAGACTCATGTTATGTGGACAGCTCAATAAACTTCTGTTCAATGCAGAGTGATGGGTTAAAAAAAAAAAACACACGATCAAACCAAACAATAAGGATGCATAAAGAATGGTATAGAACAGGGATTGGCAACCTTTGGCCCGCGGCCCGCCAGGGTAAGCACGCTGGCGGGCCGGGCTGATTTGTTTACCTGCCGCGTCAGCAGGTTCAGCCAATCGCAACTCCCACTGGCCACGGTTCACCGCTCCAGACCAATGTGGGCGGCGGGAAGCGGTGGCCAGCACATCCCTTGGCCCGTGCCACTTCCCACAGCCCCCATTGGCCTGGGACGGCGAACCGCAGCCAGTGGGAGCCGCGATCGGCCAAACCTGCAGACACGGCAGGTAAACAAACCGGCCCGGCCTGCCAGGGCATGCCAAAGGTTGCCAATCCCTGGTATAGAAAATAAGAACATTATAATGGCAATATATAAATTGATGATATCCCCTCACCTAGAATATTGTGTTCAGATCTGGTCACCAAATCTCAGAAAAGGAATGGCAGCAATAGGTAGGTAGTGAAAATTATTAGACCAGTGGTTCTCAAACTTTTGTACTGGTGACCCCTTTCACATAACAAGCCTCTGAGTGCAACCCGCCCCCTTATCAATTAAACACTTTTTTAAACATTTAACACCATTCTAAATGCTGGAGGCAAAGCAGGGTTTGGGGTGGAGGCTGACAGCTCGCGACCCCCCATGTAATAACCTATTGACCCCCCTGAGGGTTCCCGACCCCCAGTTTGAGAATCCCTGGATTAGAAGCATGAAGAATACTGTATGATGAGAGATTAAAAGCATGAAGATTATTTAATTTAGAGAGTAGATATGATAAAACGTTGTCAATTAATGGTGTAGAGAAGGTAAATCTGGTGCTCCTACTTACTGTCTCATAATACTACAACAAGGAGGCATCCAATGAAACTGAAAGGCAGAAAGTTAACTGATAAGAGATTTGTTTACATTAACCTGAGGAATTCACTGCCACAAGATATCATTGAGGTTAAGAATTTAGCAGGATTCAGAACAGGATTAGACTTCTATAACGATAATGAGACTATCCCTGGTTACATTGGGTAGGATGACTTATGTAAGGGCTATAAATCCTCACAACATAAATCAGCCACTAATTACAGAGGTTAGAGAGACACTTCCTTCATGCATAGGTTATTCCACAATTTTCTATTATAGAGATCCTTGCACCTTTCTCTGAAGTAACTGGTACTCTCCTCCCAGCCCTCCCTACTTTGTCACCATTGATCATCCCACCAATCTCCCTGTCATTCCAGCCTAGAATCTGGGCACCATCTCTGGCCCCTTTGGTCTCTTGACCCACACATCCAGTGCATGCTTTACTGCCCCCTCCCCACTTGTTGGCTCATATTACTTGTATAATGTAGACCAGAGGTTCTCAACCTTTTTCTTTCTGAGGCCCTCCCCAACATGCTATAAAAACTCCACGGCCCACCTGTGTCAAAACAACTGTTTTTCTGCATATAAAAGCCAGGGCTGGCATTAGGGGTAGGAAGTAGGGCAACTGCCCAAGGCCCCATGCTACAGGCCTCCCCCCATGAAGCTACATATCTTCATAGCTTCGCCTTCAGCCCTGAGTGGTGGGCTCAGATCCCCAGACTTCAACCCTATGCAGTGGGGCTTTGGCTTTCTGCCCTGGGCCCCAGAGAGTCTATTGCTGGCCCTGCTTGGCGGACCCTCGGAAGCCTGCTCGTGGCCCTCCCAGGTGGCGCCGTACCCCTGGTTGAGAACCACTGATATAGACCACAGAAAAAGTACATGTATGATAGAAAAAGAAGTTGCAAAGAAGAGATTATGAAAATTGTCAAATTTATTTCAGGAGCCCCTACTGACAATCTCCAGAGGAAGCCCTATCTTGTCTGAATATTTTCAAAGAGGCCTCCTCTTCTTCTAAGGCTAGGTCTACACTACAGGGGGGGGGTCGACCTAAGATACGCAACTTCAGCTACGTGAATACCATAGCTGAAGTTGCGTATTTTAGGTCGACTTACCTGGCTGTGAGGACGGCGGTGAGTCGACCGCTGCCGTGCCGCCGTCGACTCCGCTTCCGCCTCTTGCCGCGGTGGATTTCTGGAGTCGACGGAAGAACCATCGGGGATCGATTTTATCGCGTCTTCACTAGACGCGATAAATCGATCCCCAATAGATTGATTGCTACCCGCCGATTCGGCAGGTAGTGAAGACGTGCCCAAAGACACAACACTTCTAAGAAAGGGCTAAGAAATTTCCAAAACTTCTAAGGCAGTTTCCAATGAAGATAAAATATTCTAGAACTGGGCTATTGGTGGTTATGTGAAGACTAATTTGCTAGCAATATAACAGTGCTTACTTTATGCTGCATAAGTAAGTTAATTTACTTTTCAAAATGTGGAAATTAAAAAGTAATGTTTGATTTAGAAACTCAGACATACATACTACTAACTTCCAGAGGGAAAAAATATCAAATGAAAATTTCATCTAGAGAGCTACACATGTTCTAAAAATTTGACACTAAATACTTTTCTTTTTAGATTTCATTGGAACTAAAAGGCTGATTACTTGGTCTGTGGAAAATTGGACTAGCATTAGAAATATACTGTAGGGAACAATCCTGCATTGGCAGAGGATTGACAAGATATCTTCCTGGGGCTTTTCCATCTTTGTTTACTATGACACTTGCCAACCTATAACTTTTCAGCCCTGTGCCAAAGTTCAACTAATTGTGTTCAGATATTCCCTATTTGTGAAAATACAGGAAAAGCACAACTGTGCAAAAGAGGAGAAAGGGCGATTTTAAATTAACTTTCCTATTTCTGACATAAGGCAGAGGTCTGCGTTTACTGTTATTTTGTCCACTTTACTCCTTCCTGCATGCAAAAGTTGGCTGAGCAAGATCATTTTGGCTTATGGATACTTTTTCAGCATGCATTCACCTGGTGACAATGGAAAGATTTCGAACTGTGAAAAGTTTTCCAGCATTTAGCAGAATGAATCATGGAATCCAATATATTAGAGATGGAAAAGACCTCTTAGTTTCTCTGTTCCCTCCCTTTTGGCTGCAGGATTGCTCCTTGCGATGTATGGTCAGATCCTCGGGTACCCTGTGGCTGCTTCACACTGCACCCCCAGCAGCATCTGGCAACAGTGCCATGATAGAAGAGGGCCAAGGATATTCTCTCATTCCCTCTCCTAAAGGCTTTGTTCAGTCAAATGTCCTCTGAAGGCCAATGAGAGTTTTGCTTGAGTGATGTGAGAGAAATAACATATGTCAGGTAAAACAATAAAAAAAAAAAGTCACAATACTTTCTTTCTTGCAGATCTTTACTGAACTGAGGCCAATATTAGCCATTTGTCTGCCCAACACTCAAACATTTTAAAGTTCAAGAGTAAAAAATTAAACAAAAATTTAAAATCCCTTTGGGAGGGGTTGAGGGAAAGCTCTCAAATATTGTTCTTTTGATGCTGTTCTGCAGATGTTTTCCATTTCAAACTTTGTCTACAAACATTTGTTTATTAAAATTGATATTGTTACCTAACTGGCTTGTACTTAAAGCCACTGCAAAATAAATGTTTTAAAAAAATCCCACTTAGGAAAGATGCCATGAATCATTTTCATTTTTGCTAGTTCCAAAGTGTGTCACAATTTCTTTAACAGTGCAAGAATCTCTGAATTACTTCCAGGTTTTCAAATTAATATCTGTGGAATCATCTGGAGTTCATCACAAATGGGTCTGTTTCTAGTATTAATGGTAACTTTTCAAAACATGCTTTATACACGGCATGTGGGTGCTTGATAGGAGCATTCTGCTTCTCAGCTCAGCCTCATTATCTAAACCGAACCAAATTCTAAAGGGTCCACAGCTTCCTCTCCAAACGTCTGGTATGTCCATGCAAAGCTGATCATCAACCAATATACAGTTATAGTTTTTCTACATATCAAGCGGCAGTAATATTTCATTTCCTGAGACACCGTGCTCTGCAAGAAAAAAGAAAGCTACTATTGTCAGTGAAAAAGCTAACAATGGAATGTTTGCCTCCTAGTGCAGGTTAGACTATTTTGTTCTATTAATCATGCAATAAAAATATATACAAAATATTTTGAGCCAAACTGTAGCCTTCTGTGTAACAATCCATAGCGTAGGCAAAAGTTAGCATAGCATCCGTGGCATCAAGGCCACTGAAGTTCCTCTAATCATTTCATCCAGATTGGGTGGTTTAGTTGGGAAAGTGGCCCTCCTAGCCTGTGGATGTCCCAGGATTCAATGGGAAATTCTGCACATTTCAGGGTATCAGAAGAGGTCTAGTACATTAGAAGGATAGCCCCATGCCTCTGCACAACTTATTCCCCTAACAGCCTGGCTGCCTCTGAAGTTATGCTCCCATTGGTTTCCCCACTCATGTCTAGCCCAAACTCTGCTTCAGGGGACAGTCTGAGAGCATAAGACAAGAGTCCACAGAAGTTGAAGCTGACAGTATCGATATGATCTCACACAGGTTTGATGACAACAATCTCACAATCTCTGCATTTGGAAGAGGAAGAGGTCATGAAGTTTCCTTGCTCTACAACAACTAAGGGAGCTTTTCCTCCTTGATTGCCCATCTAAAGCAAGGGGTTCCTATCACTATTGAAAAGGTGTTCTTAACTCCTCCTCTAATCAGCACTATGGGAGAATCTGCCCAGAAGGTCTCTTCTCCATGTGTAGGTGACCTTTTTAAGAACTTTTCTTGGCTGGCTGCGAGTGTGATCCCTGCAAGAAGTTTCCATGCCTTGGACATTCAGGGATGTTGGCTGCCTCTCTTAATGTCATTTCCAAGGTTTGGGTGGAACAAAGTCTGTGACTTCACCCCAGGCAAGCAGAAAGGAGGAGCACACAAGAGGCCATATTAGACTTTACGTGGCCACCCCTTGGAACTTCCCCTTCAGAATAGGAAGCTGCTGCTGCAGACCAGAAGGTGACAGAACCCCCATGGGGAAGCACCTGCAAAAGCATCCATGGGGTCACAAGAGCAAAATGGAATAAAACGCTGCTTACTTAACAAGGAGCAATGTCTGAAAACATCCTCAACTAGGCATCCAGTGAAAAACTGCCCCTCCAGGTTTTTAAGAAGCACCAATTGTTTGCTTCAACCCACCTCACAGAGCAGGTCTTTCACTACTCCCCTTTCTACTCACCTACTAGTGGCCAATTCTGTCTTCACACAATCTGAGCCCTATTTGCATGAGAGCCTTCTCAATTATAGCCCAATTGCAGTAAAAGCATTTTGATTTTTGGACTAGATTCATATGGGGATTTAGGGCATGTAAGAGGAGCCAGACTCACCCCTGCAGCGCCTCCTGCTGGTTACTCCAGGGAATCAGCTCGTCCAGCGTCTGGAGCGCCCTCTGCAGGCTGGTGATCTGCCTGTCCTCTTCTGGCACCCGTGTCCCTCCCAGGACCCGGTGCCCCTATTCCCGGGATGCTGCTCCCTGGCAGTACCCCACAGATCTGGGTCTCCCCTCCCTGGGGAACCCTCACCCACTATCCCCACCTTGCCTCAGCACTAGGCCACTCATCATCGGCAAGGTTGGGTTTGGACCTGCTGCCTTGGCCTAGCCCTGGGCTGCCCTCTGCAACCCCCAGTACCACTTGGCCTTCTACTAGGCCGCAGCCTGGAGCTTTCCAGGCTGGAGCTCCCCAGCCTTTCCCCAGCCCAGCCCTGCTCCACTCAGGTACCCTGTCTCCCTGCAGCCAGGCCCTTCTCTCTCTGAAGGCAGAGAGAGACTGCTAAGCTCCTGGCTCCCAGCCTCTTTGTACAGGCCAGCTGAGGCCTGATTGGGGCGTGGCCCATCTACAGCCACTTCCCCCAATCAGCCCAGTAGCTGCTTCTCCCTGCACCAGCCTTCTCCCAGGGCTGTTTCAAACCCCTTTCAGGCAGGAACGGGTGTCCACCCCGCTACAGGGCACCATCCACAAAACCAAGGAGCAGGCAGTGTTGGTGGCCTCCTTTCCCTGCTCTCTTCTCTCCCAGGTGAATGTCCTATCCACCATATTATTGGCTATTTTAAGGTAGGTCTGTCTCACGTTGAATCAATTCTGCTTTATAGAACATACTTGAACAGTCACTGGGCCTGAGAGAGAATGACTCTACAGCCTAGTAGCTAGGCCACTCATCTGAGGGGAAGTACACCTGGCTTCCAGCCCCTGCTCCAGATTCAAACCTGAGTCTCCAGCATCCCTGGTGAATGGCCTAACCACAGAGCTTTTGGGCATAAGGGCATCTTCTCCACTTAAATCCCCATGTGAATTTAGTCTGAAAAAAAAAATCAAAAGGCTTTGTTTTGATAATGTCCAAATGATGTGTTCAAAACAAAAGAATAAATTTCTGAAAGGTCAAAATGAATCATTTCAACATTCCTGAATTTTTTCCAGCTGCAACAATACAACAAAATCAACATGAATTCACAAAATGTTTTCTTCTTCTTCTTCTTCTTCTTCAACGCTTAGCCAAACAGTTGGCCATAATGATAGTTTGCCATTTGGTCTGTGCCTGTGTGGCCACAAGGACTTGATGGGCTGAAAGTCCGATGTTGGAACAGACTTGATGCACCCATGTAATAGGGCGCCTGCCTCTGGGCCGCCTCCACTCCTAGGTCGGTGGAATTGTATCCCAGATGGCGACAGACAAAATGTTTTGGTCAACCAAAATATGCAATTTTCGGTGGCTAAAAAAAAGTTGGCCAAAATATTTTGCCCACCTCTATTCATAATCTCCTGCAAATATAATTATCTCCATTTTACAAAGAGGTTGTGACTGTCCCAAGTCACATAACCTGACAAAAGAACAAACCACAGATCTCCTAACTCCCGTTCAGTGCGCTAGCTGCTAGTCCATATTCTTCATGGGCTATTCTCAGACAAAGGTATCTGCTAGTATGGACATTACAGATACCTTCCTTACAGAAATTTCTTCTGTTAGGAGAGTGAGCAAGTTGGGACCTCTGTCAATGAAGGAAGTATCTTCAGTTTGTCTTGCAGAAGATGGTATTTAGTTAAGATCCTGACTTTGTATACAACCAGAAAACAAAGAGGGGGGAGGGATAGCTCAGTGGTTTGAGCATTAGCCTGCAAAACCCAGGGTTTTGAGTTCAATCCTTGAGGGGGCCACTTAGGGATCTGATGCAAAAATCAGTACTTAGTCCTGCTAGTGAAGGCAGGGGGCTGGACATGATGACCTTTCAAGGTCACTTCTAGTTCTATGAGTTCCACTTAAGCAATTTCTCTCTCTCCCTAATATTTGTTTCAAGACCAAATATTGTTAGAAAAACAGCCAGTTTTATCATCTATCTACACTGGACCAATGAGTGGAGAACATCAGATACTTATACCTCCAAGGGTCTACTCATACCTCCAAGGGTCTCACAAATGTTTGAGAGCCTCCAGTACTAATGCTGTCAATGAATCATATCAAACATATGGCAAACATTCGAAGCATCCATTAAGTCCCCTCATAGGATCTTCAAAATACATTCTGCAAGAGGCTCCTGAGAACCTTACGTCTTTGCACGTTGGATTTGCACCACACCCACTGGAGATTTCCAATTCTTTCAACACATACTACATAACTGACAATCTCCTCAACCAGTGTAGTCGTTGGTCATTCTGGCTGCCATTGATCTAAACTAAGCAAGGAAACAAAAATTGGAGAAAGTAAATTATTACACTCCATTTTCATTTCTCCTGGTTGGGTTTATGTTGCCATATATTTAATATTTGTTCCCTCTGTAAGAATTGGCTCTTACTACTGGATACATCCCTTGAGTATTGTCCAGGTCAGTGGATGACTGGCAACAAGAAAAAAAATATGGTTTCTTTACCTATAATTTTTAATTTCATAATGAAAAGCCTGCAGTGGGTCTGAAAAGCCCCTCTCTATATAAAAAGCTGTTATAAAATTAAGTTTGTCTGTGTTATACCTTAAACCTATTAATCTAATAATCTTCAATGGTCCTTTTGTTTCTACCTAGTTTCAATAATCTTCAATGGTTTTTTTTTTTTTTGACTTCGTTTTTGTAGTTTCATCTTTGGAATTCAGCAAAGCCTTTCTGAGCTCAGAGGAAGGGGAGGAAAAATTTTAAAAGCCTAAATTGCCTCCACTGTGATGGAATGAGTAGGTCTAGTGCCGAGAGATGTCCAGACCACTGGATGTCCACCACTATGAAAAATATAAATAGGCGATTCCCCCCTCCTCACTTCTTTACCTATCTCTCATGTAGAGAAAGCGACAGAATTACATAAAGACTGGTACCTCCCTGCAGATACAACAAAGGAAAACCAAGGAGTTTATCTTGTTTAATTCACATTTGACATCAATGAACTGGTATTTGAGAGTACACATTAAAGAGCACCATTTACAAATGATACCAGTATAGCTCAACTCCAACAGCAAAGGACCCCGTGAGTCCAAAGAGGGCTTGAAAAGTTTGTTTCCTTATTTAACTATCACCTTGTAATATAAACTAAACTGCTTTGTGACTCAAAATTACAGTAAGAGCCACTGGTTAAGAACCCAAGATTTGCACAACACCCAGAATTCAGACAACATATTTCTCAAAGATGTAACCATATTTCTTTAACTTAAATGTCTGGTCATAAAAACAACTTGGCATCACTAGCGTACTATAGACTCTGTTACCTTTTTATCTCCAATTCATATTTTAAATATACAAGATAAATCTATGCACCAAATCCCTGTTGCACTTTTATTCTGACCCAATAAAAAAAACTGAATCAACTGATTAAAGCTGGAAACAGATATTCTGACCTCAACATAATTAAAACACCCTGCAAGTTATACAGTGCAAGACCTGTTGGCTGTAGCCAGCGCTTATTAAACATATTCTGTTCTTTCCATAAAACTATAACTTAATTCTCTGCCTATGGTTTCAATTTATTCAACAGTCAGTATCAATTGCCAGCATTATTTTTCATTTTGCATGAGGAAAATATAGTTGAATTTCATGTCAAGCAAAATTGTCGAGTTTTTTATTCTTTTAAATCCTTTACCCCATTCTTTCCAGTGGAGCTGCAGTTTTTCCTTTCATGGTGCCAAGTTAGTGCCACTCCAAATACAGGCTTCTTTTTATTACAGTTTTTATGTACAATAATGTCTCTTCGGCACAGCAATAATCCCCCAGTGCCCCAAGGGAGAAGATTGCAGAAATATCATCCTAAACTATCTCGCTCTCTGCTTCATGAAGTGCAGGACTAATGAAGATCAGGAGGTCAGCATCTCTCTGGGGCCACCAGAACCAGCCATTGTGACTCCCCTAATCTAAATCTCTTGATCCTGCACGGTGCTGAGCCCTCTGGCCCTGAGCTAGCAAAACCCTTAAGTAATCCTATTGGAGTCAATGGGACTACTCAAGTGCTGAAAATTAAGCATGTTCTTAAGTACTTTGCTGGATTATGGACAGATGTACACAGGATGTACACAGAGTATGACAGGACTGAGACCTGGATGATTTGCTTCTCTCTTCTATAGGAGGACAGCTGACAAGTTGCCACCAGTTCTGCACATTACAACAATGTTGGCATCAGAGGAAGGGTTTTCTCCCTAAAGCAGCAAATCAAGGTGAAAATATAGTCAGAGGAAATCTATTTTAAAAAGTTACAGATGAAAGAAAACAACACTGGGTGATCTTTTACTATGTCTAACTAGTGATAGGCCCATCCTACAAAGTTCAGGTCCAAATTCAAGCTCTCTCAAAATTCAAGGCATTTGGAGCTGAGATTTCGGTTTTGCCCATTTTAGAGATTAATGCCAGCTCCAAAGTTATGGTCCAAATATGAAAGTTCCCAAAGAATGGTGTTTGGTCAGGTTAGACACATTACTGTGTCTAACCCTATCATTTTATAAAAAAGCTACAAATCCAGATTCTGAGTAAACACCCTATCTTTATATTCGTTTTCCTTATTCAACAATCTGATTGCTCATTGTCACTGAACTGGCTGTGAATGTGTCACCCTGTAATTTGGGGTATTTTTCAAGGCAAGATACCCGAGGTACAAATATAAAGCCCATAAACCACTAGTTGGAAAATATATCCTTTGGCCCACATATAATGAGTGATTTGAAGGAATGAACATAGGATGTGGAAAAAGGAACCCCGGAGTTCTAATTCTGACTGATATTAACTTGCTGGGAGGCCCTTCATTACTTTGTCTCAGTTCCCCCATCTGAGCATGGGACAAGGTCTTCTGTAAACAAAAACTTAATTAACTGACAAATATGGCAAGAAAAATTTTGACATACAAGTGAAAAGTAACTAGAGGCCTGATCCTGGCAACACATAGGTCCTGATTTTCCACTTCTTGCCACCTTATGTTATCACATCTGTGCAAAGTTGGTGTACTCATAATGGTTGTATTTTACACTCATTCTGCACAGATGTAAGTGACTACACCAGGTTCAAGGCAGTGGAGAATCAGGTAATATAGTTCTAGGTTTATACTTCAAGTTTGATACAGAGCATTTGAAAGTTCCCCCCATCACAAGTGAGAAACCACTTTAATGACTGAATATGTGTGATGCTTATTAGTTCAGTATACTATATGCATTTTTGCTGACTAAAGGCTTGATCCTGTCCTCATTGAAGTCATTGGCAAAGCTCCCCTTGACTTTAACGGTGCAAAATCAGGAGCAGGTTTTAAGTTGCTTGTAGATGTTAAGAATTTTTTTATTTTATATACAGAGAGGAAAAAAAACACTTGTACACATACACAGACACCCCCACAACACAGGGGAATTTGGTTTTCTAATTTTCTAGTTCTTTTTCACTACTATGCTGAGCTGTCATACCTAACATCGTCATTTGGCAGGATCCTGGCAGGAAAGCTAAGTCATATTTTCCAACACATTTCCTGGATCCTGATTTTAGAAAAACTATTGATATACTGTGAAAAGATGAAGCTCTTCTTTCTACAACTGGATTTGCCATTAACAGCTAATGTCTACAGCAAACCGATGAATGACCTTTCTTGTTTGTTTTTAAGAAAGGAAACTGATCTTTACATAGCTCAGAGTAAGATATTCAAAACAGAATGGGACAGAAAAGTTAAAATATTCCATCTGGGGAAGTTTCCTGAAACATCCTGGGGCTGACTCTTTTGCCTGGCACCTTGTGTCATCACTTACACCAATGCAAAGTGGGTTAAAATGCTACTGTTCTTACTGGTACTTCATTGGCACTGCATCTCACTGTGATTTCCCAGCAGTCTGACTGGAGTCCAGCACCTGTGGTTAACCTTTCTCCCCAGGCTCTAACAGCCTATAACCAGTTACCAAACAGCCTTCACAAAGCAAAGTCCATTTATTCTTCAGACAAAAGCATCACAAAGAAAACATATAAAACAACAAACAGACCTACCCACATGCTAAAAGCTTACTAGAGGTCCCCCCCAATCTCCAACACAGGACTCTAGTAGGGGGTCAAACTTTCAAACCTCTCAACCAGGTTTGATTTTTTTGATTAGAAGTTCATGTCAGGGGTGATGGGGTTGCTCTACTCACCACTGGACAGCACTGCCAACTGGAGGTTCTGGGGATTACTTTGGTCTGGCCAACACCCCTTCCAACAATTACACACTGGAAGTTTCTCCTCTGCAGCCCCTCTCACTCCAGGAATCGCAGTGTCCTCTTCATGACTCAGCCCGCCGGCTAGGTCACTATTGTGGTTTTTCCTTTTAGGGGGAGTATATCAAGGTTCCCACTTCACTGCCTCACAGTGGCACTCTCTCAGTTGCTGGCAGGGGAATGTGGGTCCACCCTCTACTCAGGTTCTGGCTCATGGACCCTCTATACAGCAGCCGAGGTCATAGAATCATAGAAGATTAGGGTTGGTGGAGACCTCAGGAGGCCCTCAAAGCAGGGCCAACCCCAATTAAATCATCCCAGCCAGGGCTTTGTCAAGCCGGGTCTTAAAAACTTCTCAGGATGGAGATTCCACCACCACCCTAGGTAACCCATTCCAGTGCTTCACCACCCTCCTAGTGAAATAGTGTTTCCTAATATCCAACCTAGACCTCCTGCACTGCAACTTGAGACCCTTGCTCCTTGTTCTGTCATCTGCCACCACTGACAACAGCCTAGCTCCATCCTCTTTGGAAACCCCCTTCAGGTAGTTGAAGGCTGCTATCAAATCCCCCCTCACTCTTCTCTTCTGCAGCCTGAATAAGCCCAGTTCCCTCAGACTCTCCTCGTAAGTCATGTGCCCCAACCCCCAAATCATTTTAGTTGATCTCCACTGGACTCTTTCCAATTTGTCCACATCCTTTCTGTAGTGGGGGGCCCAAAACTGGAAGCAGTATTCCAGATGTGGCCTCACCAGTGCGGAATAGAGGGGAATAATCACTTCCCTCGATCTGTTTGCAATGCTCCTACTAATGCAGCCAAATATGTTATTAGCCTTCTTGGCAACAAGGGCACACTGTTGACTCATATCCAGCTTCTCATCCACTGTAATCCCCAGGTCCTTTTCTGCAGAACTGCTACTTAGCCAGTCGGTCCCCAGCCTGTAGCGGTGCATGGGATTCTTCCATCCTAAATGCAGGACTCTGCACTTGTCCTTGTTGAACCTCATCAGATTTCTTTTGGCCCAATCCTCCAATTTGTCTAGGTCACTCTGGACCCTAACCCTCCAGCGTATCTACCTCTCCCCCCAGCTTAGTGTCATCCGCAAACTTGCTGAGGGTGCAATCCATCCCATCATCCAGATCATTAATGAAGACGTTGAATAAAACTGCCCCCAGGACAGACCCCTTGGGCACTCCACTTGATACTGGCTGCCAGCTAGACATCGAGTCATTAATCACTACCGTTGAGCCTGACAATCTAGCCAGCTTTCTATAGACCTTATAGTCCATTCATCCAATTCACACTTCTTTAACTTGCTGGCAAGAATACTGTGGGAGACCATATCAAAAGCTTTGCTAAAGTCAAGGTATATCATGTCCACCACTTTCCCCATATCCACAGAGACAGTTATCTCATCATAGAAGGCAATTAGGTTAGCCAGGCATGACTTACCCTTGGTGAATCCATGTTGACTGTTCCTAATCACCTTCCTCTCCTCTAAGTGCTTCAAAATGGATTCCTTGAGGACCGGCTCCATGATTTTTCCAGGGACAGAGGTGAGGCTGACCAGTCTGTAGTTCCCCAAATTCTCCTTCTTCCCTTTTTTAAAGATGGGCACTATATTTGCCTTTTTCCAATCGTGTGGGACCTCCCCCATTCGCCATGAGTTTTCAAAGATAATGGCCAATGGCTCTGGAATCACATCAGCCAACTCCCTCAGCACCCTTGGATGCATTGCATCAGGCCCCATGGACTTGGGCATATCCAGCTTTTCTAAATAGTCCTTAACTAGTTCTTTCACTACTGAGGGCTGCTCACCTCCTCCCCATACTGTGCTGCCCAGTGCAGCAGTTTGGGAGCTGACTTTGTCTGCGAAGACCAAGGCAACAAAAGCATTGAGTACTTCAGCTTTTTCCACATCATCTGTCACTAGGTTGCCTCCCCCATTCAGTAAGGTTCCCACACTTTCCCTGACCTTCTTCTTGTTGCTAACATACCTGTAGAAATCCTTCTTGTTTCCCTTCATATCCCTTGCTAGCTGCAACTCCAGTTGTGCTTTGGCCTTCCTGATTACACCCCTGCATGCTCGAGCAATATTTTTATACTCCTCCCTAGTCATCGGTCCAAGTTTCCACTTCTTGCAAGCTTCCTTTTTGTGTATAAGCTCACTAAAGATTTCTCTGTTAAGCCAAGCTGGTCACCTGCCATATTTGCTATTCTTTCTGCTTATCGGGGTGGTTTGTTCCTGCACCCTCAATAAGGCTTCTTTAAAATACAGTCAGCTCTCCTGGACTTCTTTCCCCCTCATATTAGCATCCCAGGGGATCCTGCCCATCAGTTCTCTGAGGGAGTCAAAGTCTGCTTCTCTGAAGTCCAGGGTCCGTATTCTGCTGCTCTCCTTTCTTCCTTTTGTCAGAATCCTTAATTCGACCATCTCATAGCCACTGCTGCCCAGGTTGCCACCCACTTCTACTTCCCCTACCAATTGTTCCCTGGTTGTGAGCAGCAGGTCAAGAGGAGCATGGCCCCTAGTTTGTTCCTCCAGCACTTGCACCAGGAAGTTGTCCCCAACAGTCTCCAAAAACTTCCTGGATTGTCTGTGCATTGCTGTATTGCTCTCCATTCCTTGCACCTTGCTACTTGCTACCGTTCCATGAACCTCTTCCATACTGCCTAGCTCTGCCCATTCCTTGTGGTTTGCCAGTCTTCTAACTCCCCACCCCCTTCTAAGGAGCAATTGTAGGCTACCTGTCCCTGTAACCTCCAAGGAGCGATTGCAGACTTTCTCAGCAGCCCCCTCAGCTGTCAATTTCCTGCTTTTATAAGTCCAGTCCAGCTCGGTCTCCTCAGCTGGACTCTCTCACTCAGTCAGGGGATTACTTAGCCACCTGATTCCTCCCGGCTGTGGCCTGTTGGGTTAATTAGACCTCTTTTTAGTCTTCATTAACCCTTTCAGGGCAAGTGTAAGGTGAACATCCCGTCACAAGCAGGTCAGCTGTTTCTTTACACAGTTTGGGTCTTTGATCTCTGACCTCCTGTAACAGGTAACTTAGTCAATGCCTCCTCTCCTTCAAAGACTGGGCTGCATAACCATTTTTGGAAGATTTGCATTATCCACTCCCCCCTCCCACTCGGAACTCCCCAGGAAACAAGCTCAGCAAGCCAGAACTCCTGAAAACATATTTAACACTTAATATTGTCACAAAAGTTCATGACCGTCTGGCACATTTCAATATCATAGTCTTTTGAAGATCTCACACATCCCAGGTATCATCTCTCTCACGAATCACATTTTTGGCTTTAAGAAGAAGGGAGGAGAGAGGGAGGGATATTATGAATTATGGGGGAGATTTTCAAAAGCATGAAGTGCACTTAGGTGCTCAACTTCCATTAAATATCAGTAAGAGTTGGACACATCTCCCATTTGTGCCTTTGAAAATCTTCCCTTACCCTTTGTGGATTTACTGTACATCTTCAAGTGGTTCAATATCTAAATGGATAGTTGATCTATATGGATCAAAATCCACTTGATTAGAATGCAAAAGTGCCATATGAGCTTTAATGCTTAACAGTGATCAAGTCAGTCTTACTCTCACTTGAAAGATGGCACCTCCAACAACACAGTGCCTCTGGCATCTTGATACAGCTTCCAAACTGATTAACCTGGGTCACTGAACAATACTATAGAGGGAACAGTTTGATGTTATAGCAAAGGGAAACATTTAAAAGTAAAAAACCAGAGATTCCATTATAATAAATTAGCCATAATGGGCCAAATTCATCTTTTAGCACACTTCCACTGAAATTAGAGATAAATTTAATCCAGTGTTAATTTCTTCAATGAACTAGATAGGAGGAAAAAAGGCAATGCCAACCCTGTTAACTAAACATCCATTTGTGCCTAGTAATTTCTAGAGATTGTCCAAAACACAGTTTATCCTTGAGAATATATTCCTCTAGTAACGCTGCCAAGAACTTCCAGAGCATTCCAGCTTTGGATGTGGGTATAATTTATGCACCTAGGGCCCCATTCCTGCACCTCCTGAGATCAATGGGAATTTTGTCATTGATTTTAATGAAAGTACAAGTAGGCCCCATGCTTTTGTGAAGATGAACTTGTTGTACTATTCACAAATTGGTATTCTTTTACAGTTATGCCAGATGGCTTCTGTTCTTTCCCTACAGAACTGTCCCCTTTTCAAATGGCTATTACAGTCTTCAGCCATATGCTGGACAAGATTCCTGCAGTGCACTAAATCAACTATATGTTGATTACTTTCATTTTCACACTGGTTGCACGCTGGAAATCCATAATGCATTTTCCCATTCAATTTACAACTTGTTAATGTCCAGATCCTGTACAGAACTTTGTAAACACAAAAAGCAACTGTTGTTCAGATCTCCTCACTAATGACTTTCCCATCTGTTGGCTGCTGGTCAAGCACAGCTTGAACAGTACTTTGCACAATATGTGGAGAGCACAAACAACATCCATTAACTATCTTTTGTAACTCAGACATTATATTTTTGTCAAGATATATAGCCCTCCCAAAAATCCAGGTTCACAGAATGATCTGCTACCTTGTCTATCTTACGCTGTATGTAAACAGCAAGGATTTACAAGAGAATGCCTCAAAAGAAGTTTAAAGAAACAAATAGTCAAGAGCAGCTTGAAATCTTTTATGGCTCACACATACCATTGCATAGTAATGTATTTGTGAAATTCCTACAGAAATTACTCAGCTGAGGTAAATGGTATGTCATCAAATATTGAGCACAAAATTGCCCAAGCCAAAGAAAATGTTTTGGCCTGCAAAATGCTGGGCACCCTTGCACCAATGTAGCAAAGAGCATTCTTAGCTTTAAACACAAGTAGGGTCCAGAATGTTCAATATCTTGAAGGACCAAGTTCATAAAGGGAAAGAACTGGATAAAGTCCCTGACGGGGAAGTTATTGAATATCCAGAGCCAAGAAACAGACAGCTTAATGATGAAATTTTCTTTACTTCCCCACCTACTACTAAATCACTGAGATATGTTTGCTGCACACAATGCAAAACGGGTACATTTTGTCTTTTAAATTTCACACACACACACACACACACCCCTTCTTCTTGCTTTAAGTGTTGAATATTTGACAAAACATTTTAACTTTGTACCATGCATGCGAAAAACTCCTCTCTCACACAGCAACGGACTCTACCTCAGGAGAACAGACCTGGAAATGTTTGTTTTGTTTTTAAGGGTTTGGGGGTTTTGGGGAGGAGGTTAATTAGGTAGATTTTGCAACACAGGAAGCAGGAAGTGGGTGAGAATATGGGTTAGCAAAGTAAAACCTTGTTTGTTTGCTTTTAACCGATACTGTGAAATGATGAATCCAGGTTATTGGGGTTTTTTTTCCTGAAAATCCGAGAAGTCAGAACTCATCCACTTGGCACAACTATGACTTTAAAAAAAATGTTTGCTTTGACTTGAAAAGATCAGTGTTTGATGGACAGAGAGACGAGTTAGCAGGGTTGGATTAAAACACAAATAGAAACTAGATGTGATATAACCAAGTAGCTGTAATCAGTGCATTCAGGGCCTTATCCAAAACTCATTGGAGTCAATGGGCAGGTGGGATGGCTGAGGAATGCAAGGTTATATTTTCCAATCCATAGAGGAGTTGTGTGTGCATTCAGAGACGTTCAGTACCTACTCCCTTGTTTAGAAGCAAAATACTTTTAGATCCACTATATGAAATGCAAGTATAGTATTGCTACACTAAACCTATCCTCCATGAACTTATCTAGTTTTTTTTTTTAAACTCTCTTATAGTTTTAGCCTTCACAACGTCATCTGGCAAAGAGCTCCACAGGTTGACTATGCGTTGTATGAAGAAATACTTCCTTTTGTTTGTTTTAAACCTGTTGCCTATTCATTTCAGTGTGCCCCCTAGTTACATGAAGGAGTGTGTTACATGAAGGAGTAAATAACACTTCCTTATTCACTTTCTCCACACAAGTCAATATTTTATAGACCTTTAGCATATCCTCTCTTTTCCAAAGTCACAGACTTTGTAAACTCTCCTCATAAGGAAGCTGTTCTATACCACTAATCATTTTTGTTGCACTTCTCTGTATCTTTTCCAATTCCTATATATATATATATATATATATATATATATTTTTTTTTTTTTTTGAGATGGGCAACTAGATCTGCACTTAGTAGTCAAGATATGGGCATTTCATGGATTTATATGGATGTATTATGATATGTTCTGTCTTATTTATCCCTTTTCTAATGGTTCCTAACACTGTTAGCTTTTTTGACTGCTACTTCACATGGAGTGGATGTTTTCAGTGTGCAAAGAAAGGGAGGAAACTGTGGCCTGTTTAAAGTTCATAATTAACTTATTTGGTTACATGTCTTGTTACATAAATTCTATCTTAGGGTTTTCTATAGTCCCCACCCATGTAGTATTTAAGTACTTCCCAGGTAAATTACATCTGCAGGTCAATGTCCCTCCCTAGTGGACTTCATGAGTCTGCTACTTTTCTCACTTCCCTGGTATTGGAGAACCTACATCTTTAATTATATAGCTCTAGCATGGATTTTACAGGCCTGTTAGTGATAGGTCACTTTTATAGAGAAAAAAGGATATGTCAACCAGATACACCTATTTTCCTCTTCTCATTTCAGCTAATTTCTATTCATTTTTAGGAAAGCTCTTTGGATCCATTCAGGGATTATTTTTGCAGCTACTTGACCTTTTAAAACAATTTTAAGACAAGGCTCAGCATAGTGGAACCGAGTGAGGGAGAATCACAAAAATGCCCTTCTCTGCCCGCTTCATCCAGGGTCCTCCAGATCTACTCCCAGGTTAAATTATAGCAGCCCGATGAAAATCCCAAAGGGTCTAGTTCAAGGATCGGCAACCTTTGGCACGCGGTGGCCAGCACATCCCTCGGCCCATGCCGCTTCCTGCAGCCCCCATTGGCCTGGAATGGCGAACCACAGCCAGGGGAAGCTGTGATCAGCCAAACCTTTGGACGTTATAGGTAAACAAACTGTCCTGGCCCGCCAGCAGATTTCCCTGACGGGCCACGTGCCAAAGGTTGACGATCCTTGGTCTAGTTCATGGCAGTTAGTACATCCCTGTCCAACTGACCACCTCCACTTCTTTAGAATGTATATCCAAAATGTATCAATTTACACCATTATTTATACCCTTCCAAATAGAATCATAGAAGTGTAGGACTGGAAGGGAACTCAATAGGTCATCTAGTCCAGTCTCCTGCGCGGACAGGACTAAGTATTGTCTACACCATCCCTGACAGGTGTTTGTGAAATTTCCATCATTGGAAGATTTTAAGAGCAAGTTAGACAATCTCCCTAGGTAATTTGTTCCAGTGCTTAACTACCCTTACAGTTAGGAATATTTTCCTAATGTGTAGACTAAATCTCCCTTACTGCAATTTAAACCCATTACTTTTGTTCTGTCCTAAGCGGATAAGGAGAACAATTTATCACCCTCCTCTTTAAAACAACCTTTTACATACTTGAAGACTGTTATCGCATCTCCCCTCAGTCTTCTCTTCTCCAGACTAAACAAACCCAATTTTTTCAATCTTTCCTCATAGGTCATGTTTTTCTTCAATTATTTTTGTTGCTTTTCATTTGCCTTTTTCCAATTTGTCCACATCTTTCCCGACATGTGGTGCCCCATTACCATAATATCCCAAGAAACAAGAAACAAAATCAAAACAAACCAACAGTCTCCACTGTGTGCTTTCCCTCACTACTTCCTTTGAAGCAGTCAAGGACCTTTGCTTTCTTCTGCTATTGCTTTGGAAATTCCCAGTTCAGTAAAAGTTTCAACAGAGAAATCTACAGTAGTTTAGATCAATCTTGCTCAGACAAAAGCCTATCATTGTAGCAGGGCTAAGGTTTAAAACACTTTTCTATGCTCACTGCAGTCTACTCCTCCTAACAGATTAGCCAGGTTACAATCATACTTCATCTCTAGTTCTGACATCCCATACTACTTCCAAGAATGTACCTACAGCACCTTATGATTTTCAGTCTAGTTCTTTTTCCTTCTCCATATATTACAGATACAAAATGAGCTCAAACCATAATATTTGGAGCATCCCTTTGTTCAGACGTTTTCAAAGATGCTCAGATACCATGGTGGTGATGCATAAGATAGATACAAACAAATGTAGTTTTTTGTTGCGTACCTGGAGATACTCAGTACAAGAGCATCAGTTCAACCTGAGTGGCAGTCAAGCTGGCAGTGTCTGATATGGCGTGGAAGTTACGTACTGTCAATCCAGAGTTAGGAGGTTTCCATATGTTCTGTTGCCCTTTTAATTGGTATTCTTTTTCTGGAACGTTTGGAGTCTTAATTTATGACTCTAGCCACAGCCAGTTTCTTTAAATGTAACACCCTTGCATAATAAGCTCTTTTCATAGTTTACTGCTCTTTTATTTGCATCTCCTGGAAAAATGCCATTTAATAATATTTTTAAACCACCCCTAGGAAGAGAATCTACTGCCCTCAAGGCACCTCACTGAAGTTTGGAAAGAGAACCCAAGAGTTCCAGCTACACCCCAGTACAACATAAAGCACTTTCTTTTATGGGGTCCACATTACAAAATACACACCAGGCCTGTTTGCTGGCATATTTTTAATTATCCTTTTTCTATTTTTGAGATGTTTGTGTTGCTATTTTGCCCCTGACACCACTCTGAGGTTTCTCCATTAAAATCCAGAGGCAGAGTGGGAAGCAGGCTGGATCCATAAATATTGCAGGATTAGCTCATCCAGCTCAGGCAAGCTCTTGAAACCTCACAAAGCAGCCTTCTTTCAAACAGTTGTTTCTCTTTCCCCCCAGTTCTTACAGTAACAATGGCACGTATTTAGCATCCTACTGTCACTTTTCTGTGCCTGTTTCCTGTCCTATCCTTTTTCTGATTTGTCTAATTTTTTTGTTTGTACTGAACCTAGCATAGCGGGGTCTTGAGCTCAGTTGGGCCTCTGAGTGCTATCATAATGCAAATAATAAATAAATAAAATAATAATAATAATAAATAATGTTGCAAATTAAAGTACACATTCTTTTTCGGAACTGACAATCTGCTGCCTGCACAAGATATTTCTGGGTCATTTGGCCCAATTTTTACTCCTGGTTGTGAATTCTCCTATTAACATGGATTTGCAGCTCATGGGAAAGAAAGCTTAGACAGTGTAGCAAATACATAGTCTTCCTCCAGGGAGCAGTGCCTGCAGATCCTCCGTCCCTCACTTGCATTCTTGCTGAGACTCATGTTTAGTACAGACGTGTTTGACTTGTGTGCAATAACAGTCTGGATAGTTGTGGTTGTGAGGGGTTTTTTGTTTTTGGGAAGTCAGTAAACATCAAGTGCAGTTCCCATCACACATATAAGAAATATAAACTGGACTCTATCTGGAAGATATCATTCTGACTGCATTTAAAACAGAAAAATCATGTCATGATGATTCATTGCAACATAATGACTTGAAGTAAATAAATTGAGAATGTGCAAGCAAAAATAATGTATTATCCACATATTGCATCAGCTAAGAGCTTGCAGGTATCATGTGCCATTGAGACCCAGCTCAAATATGCCATGCTGCATGTACTGGGAGGTATTCTATACATACAGAGACTGCCTACCTTCTCCCGAATCCAGCCATGGGCTCTGTTGGTGGCTCAGCTATGTGGTAGGAATGTCTGCCCCTTTCCTTGATCCAACCCCAACTGAGTTGTAGGGCTCTCTGCTTTTATACTTCTGGAACTTCCTGCAAAGAGGGTGGGGTTAGCTGTGCCAAACAAGGTGAGTTAACCCCCTCTGTACCGGGGTGAGGCCTACAAGCCCCCATGCCCTTCTGCATACAGGCTGTAGTTCTGCCTGGCACTCAAGAGAGCCTCATGAGGGACAGGGTGAAGACATACATGTAAGGGCCACGCAGGTTCTGACCCACAGTCAGGATTCAGATTCATTTTTATTCATCTTCCAGCTCATGAAAGGTCCCGACTGGCAGCCATCGAGGCTTTAGGGTATGAGCTGGGAGTGGTGATTCCCACCCATGTAGAAGTAGCCATGCTGGCGCTGCTTGAACTAGCACCTAAAAATAGCAGTTTGTCTGCAGCAGCACAGGTGGCCACTTGAGTTCACCACCCCAAGTACAATCCCACCCGACTCCCCAGCTATGTTCTCAGGTGGCTAGCCACTGCACATGCTGCTGTGGATGCACGACACTTGATAGGCACTAGCTGGCAGAGAGCTAGTTATCTTAGGGTAACATCTATGAGAGCTGGGAGTCACACCTCCCAGCTCAAACATAGACATAACCTAAGGCACTGGAACAGGTAGCATATGGACAGGGTTAATACATGCGTTCCCAGCACTGCCCTAATATCAACATATTCCAATCTCAGTAACACCAATGCAAATGTACAGTAAACTTCAACAGTTTTACTCTGAATTGATATGGCATCACCTGTCCCAGTGTATCTCAATCCTGTTCTTGTAGGATCAGTACACGAGAGGCAAGAGAACTTTGCTTGCGGTGCCTGTTCAAATCTTGAACTCTATGTTGAGATCAACAGTGCTCGTTATGTTGAGAGCACCTCTCTACAAGGAAATAAATTGAGGTCATCAACTCGTTCCACATAGGCTAGAAAATAGATGTCATTTGATAATGATTTTGAAACAATATTGAGCAGCAATGAATTCAAACAAGCAACATTGGGGACAAATTATGATGTCATTTACTCCAGTGTAAAGACAGAGTAATCACACGCAGTTACTGTACCTTGACACTGGAGTAAATGACATCAGAATCTGGCCCTAACGATAAAAAGCTACATAATGTATTACTAACTGCCCTCGGCCAACCAGGTCCTCTATTTTTCCTGCTCTGTATGAGATATGAACTTTCATTGTTTATTTTACATTTCAATGGACAAACTGAGAAAACATTTTTGAAACTCTTCCAGACTTTATGACAAATGCAGAGATTAATATTTAACCCTACAAAAATGGAAATAATGATGCTTTTCCTTCCCTTCAGATGTAAAGTTCTACATAACAAAGTATAATTATTGTTATGAATCAACTGCACAGATGTCACAGGGATAACACAATAAAGTTAATACATTTTAACTTTGTAATAATCATAGTTTACAGAAATGTTTCTGTGTAGTTAACCACCAAACTCCAGGAGTGGGATTTCAATAAAGTGCCTGACCAAGTTAGGTGTACATCTCCCACTGAAAAAAAAAAAAATCAATGAGAATTGGGTGCCTAACTCCTTTAGGCACTTCTGGAAAATCTCAATTTATATTAATTATAGTCTATAAAAGTACTGTATAATGGACATGGGTGTGAGAGGAACAGAATGTCTCTCAATACAATAGAGCATTAAAAAACAGCTGGTGAGAGTGCCACATTGCCCTTTGAAAGGGTAACATACCCTACTGTGAGATATTGGATGAAAGATTCCATAACATCAATGGATGGATTATTGCAGAATACAAATTCCGGTATTCTGCTGGAATGTATAACATACTCCACCCCCAAAAGGATGCAGAAGTGTAAGGAGATGTCCTGAAATGATTCAAATCCTTCCTTTACCTCAGCAGCAGAATCCCTCCAGTCTCAATCCTCTACCCCAGCGATACTCATTAACGACTTAGATATTGGCATAGAAAGTACGCTTATTAAGTTTGCGGATGATACCAAACTGGGAGGGATTGCAACTGCTTTGGAGGACAGGGTCATAATTCAAAATGATCTGGACAAATTGGAGAAATGGTCTGAGGTAAACAGGATGAAGTTTAACAAAGACAAATGCAAAGTGCTCCACTTAGGAAGAAAAAATCAGTTTCACACATACAGAATGGGAAGAGACTGTCTAGGAAGGAGTACAGCAGAAAGGGATAAAGGGGTGATAGTGGACCACAAGCTAAATATGAGTCAACAGTGTGATGCTGTTGCAAAAAAAGCAAACATGATTCTGGGATGCATTAACAGGTGTGTTGTGAGCAAGACACGAGAAGTCATTCTTCCGCTCTACTCTGCTCTGGTTAGGCCTCAGCTGGAGTATTGTGTCCAGTTCTGGGCACCGCATTTCAAGAAAGATGTGGAGAGATTGGAGAGCGTCCAGAGAAGAGCAACAAGAATGATTAAAGGTCTTGAGAACACAACCTATGAAGGAAGGCTGAAAGAATTGGGTTTGTTTAGTTTGGAAAAGAGAAGACTGAGAGGGGACATGATAGCAGTTTTCAGGTATCTAAAAGGGTGTCATAAGGAGGAGGGAGAAAACTTGTTCACCTTAACCACTAAGGATAGAACAAGAAGCAATGGGTTTAAACTGCAGCAAGGGAGGTTTAGGTTGGACATTAGGAAAAAGTTCCTAACTGTCAGGGTGGTTAAACACTGGAATAAATTGCCTAGGGAGGTTGTGGAATCTCCATCTCTGGAGATATTTAAGAGTAGGTTAGATAAATGTCTATCAGGGATGGTCTAGACAGTATTTGGTCTAGACAGTCTATCAGGGATGGTCTAGATGCGGGCAGGGGACTGGACTCGATGACCTCTCGAGGTCCCTTCCAGTCCTACAAAAACAACAAGGAGTCTGGTGGCACCTTCCAGGCCTAGAATCTATGAATCTATGAATCAAACTGATGCTTGAGAGACACATGTGTCTCCTGTGGCTCTTTGCAGAACAGGATATTAAAACACCACATGATTTAATTATTAACCAATCAGGATGCTTTTACTATGTTATTAACCAATTGTAGTTGATAAAATAATACTTGGTCAGTTATTTTGCTGTGAGAATGTATATAGATGGATAGATAGATAGTAAATGAAACAATAAATTCACACTACTGTGGCTCTTTCGAGATCTGAGAATCACTGATCTACCCTGTATTATTCAACATGTGTATTAAGCCATTGTGAGAGGTAGTGAGACAACATGAGATGGGATTGAAGTGCCAGCAGTAGATGTATAGCTCTCTGTCTCTTTTACATCATATGAAAACAGCACCATCTCCCAGATTTCTCAGTGATTAGCCAAAATCAGCGCCTGGACTAATAATATCTTGTTCTATCCTTATAGGCTAAGGTGAACAAGTTTTCTCCCTCCTCCTTATGACACCCTTTTAGATACCTGCTGCCAAATTGCCGCCGATCGCGATCGTGACTTTTTTTTTTTTTTTTTTTGGTGTGTGCTTGGGGCGGCAAAAATACTAGAGCCGGCCCTGCGTACCACCCCCTAGTTTTTAGGGCAACTGTCCTCAGATTGATAAGTTGATCTATAGCCTTGAGGTCTTTTTGGACTCCTTAATGCTACTGGAATCTCAAATAGGGACAGTAGCAAAAAAACAGACTTCATCTGAGACTGGACTGAAGATCTCACCTATTATACCAATCACAGACCCATACACAGTGATCCACACATTCGTGACATCAGCTCCGGGCTTTGTTATTGCAATTCTAACCCACAAAAAGCTCCAAGTGATTTTTTTTTAAAAAGGCAACCTCCCATATGTTTAGCAGCACAAGTTATGGTAAGCACCACCTTGGTGCATCACTCTACACCAGCTCATCACTGAATACAGAGGCCTGGATCAAAGTTTCTGCCCTGATATTCAAGGCCCTTCATAGATTTTACCCTAGCTACCTGAGATATTGGCTCTCCTCTCAAAGGACAGCTACATTCCAGTGGAACCATGAAACTATTGGCCACTAAGGGAAACTTCATATGCAGAAACAGAACTTTCACAGGCACTGGACCAGTCCCATGGAACTGACTCCTACAAGAGATAAGCAAGTGAACCTCACCAGATTGAGAATACACACAAACAACACTATTCAATAATGAAGCTATTTCTCCGAAAGAAAGAAAGAAAGAAAGAAAGAAAGAAAGAAAGAAAGAAAATTATGTCCATTTTAAAATACTTGGTAGGTAGTGGGATACTATGGTAGGTGGACATATAGGGCCACAATTTTCTCTTTCTGCTCAGATGTGCTAGATGCAGGAATAAGAAGATCACAAAGATAGTTTTTAGACACACAGGTTAGGCTATGTTAGCACATACGTGAATAAATGTGCTAGTCATTCCCAGGGCACCACCCTAGTCAGGGGACATACCTCAAGGGCCAGTTTTCCCATTTACACCTCTAAGTATAATAAAGGGAACAGGAGAGACTGAATAATCAAGCCCCACAGTATCAACTTAGAGGATATCTAAAAGCATTTAAGAAAACAAACTCCATTTAGCAACTTGCGCTTAGATGGTCCATGACAAAGCTGAGTCAAAAGTTAGAAAAATACAAATCTTTCTTACAAATGCCCTCTCTTCTGATTCACCTTTTTTATTTTACTGTGCTGGGATTGTTTTATGATCCTTTGTGTTCCAGTTGTTGCAGGCTAGTGGGCTGACAAGAACTATGCCCCATTTATGTCAGAAAACAACTGGCTGCATAGGAAACTTTGTAAGAATTTCTGCCTCGTAGCTGCCCGTCTTCACTTTCTTCTGACGGCAGCTCTCCAGCATATTCAAGTGAACACCATGATTTGCACGATGAGTAACTGAAAAACCTAATAATGACTGGTAATAGGCAATGCTCAAGGAGGTCAGGAGCTTGTTTTTTTTAATTACTCCTTTATTTGGCTGCTTAGTTGTTTTGCTTTACTTTTTCCTCTTCTGTGGTTTTGACTTTTATTGAAGTAAGAGTTTCCTTCTCTTTTCTTGGATGCTGAGATGGAAGTGGTCTGATTCCAGAGAGAAGAGATTGAGTTCTGCATCTCCATGAACTCCAGTTAGTTTAGGGTTAAAAAACAAAATGAGGAGTGGAGAGGCCCCGTTGCAACATTTGTATTAGAAAAAGAATTTTACATTCTCAAGAAGTCAAGGGAAAAGTATAAATACAATTTTATTTGTAATAGGACTATACTTTGTAATAGGAATAAGTGGTCTGGTTAAAATCAGGGACAGTTCAGGTCAAAGTCAAGGCTAGCTGAGTTCTGTTTCAGCTGCTCACAGGCTTGGATGTGTTGGGAGGTGCTGTCACTCAGCAAGGGGCAGCAGCCTTGTGGGATAGCACCAGATAAGTCAACTGCACTGTTGCAGCTCCAGCACTTTCTTGCATTTCTTGTCTACACTAGAATAAAACAGTGAGAGTGGGCAGGAAAACAGCGCTTGGCCTTGCTCAGAGCAAAAGCAACCCACAACACTTGTGAACAGCTGCAAGCAGGTGTGTATAGACATGGTATGTTACTGGTTTACTAGGAGGTTAGAATGGTGCTGGAAATACAAAATGCTGTCATGTAGTCAGACAAGGCCTCACAAGACAAACTCTACCTCTGTCCAGCAGAAGAATTAGGATGGAAATCTGTGAGTGCTCATGGCCTTTTCAGCCCTTTACGTGGGTTATCCCTGCATGGGGGAATCTGGAACCCTTAAGGCATGCCCCAAGTAAGCAGCATGAAAGATTTCCAGGGAGAGACCTCTGGGCTAGCAAAGCAGAATCCTTCTGTGGAGTAAAAATAAGATTTTTTTTTAACAGAAATATTTGGGAATAATAAGAAATCTCAAAACACTGCCTACATTTTATTTTAACTGTAGTTTAGCTTCATCTACGTATACTCATTGACTGCAGGGAGCAATTGACAACCATTTTCCAGAAGTTTAATAACCTGCAGTTTTTAACTCAAAATATTGACATATTTCCATTTAAGATAGGTAACTGCCATGGAGGTGTGAAAGACTGGACACCAATATTTGAGATTTTAAATCCAGCATTTGTAGTAACTTGACTTTGGCATTTAAAAGAATTTGTTGATGTGATTAATTACTCAAGCTAAACAAGATGACAGAGGTTTCATATAAGTAACAGAATCTAAATAAACTTATTCAGCTTATTTTACTGTGTGTTTAGCTGATGTTCTCTTTTGTTATCATTCAGTAGTAGTAGATGCTTTATCATCTTCAGGTTTGGTATGGAATCTAAGGGGACAATGTAAAATAATACACTTTCCAGTTGCTTTAGTATGATTTATTTTCCTTAACATAGGATAAGTTTGCAAGCACCCAAGCGTTTTATTTGTTACACTATACGCACCAAAGGTCATAATCCCTCCTTTCCTTCCACACTTCTGGCACTTCAGAGGGCCAGTATGGTCTAGTGGAATGAGCACAGGACTAGGAAACCCTGTTTATAATCCTGCAGCTGCCTGGGACTTGCGTTTAAACTTTTGGTAAGTAACATTAGGCCCAACACTGTGAGGTGCTGAAGCCCTCAGCTCCTACTGAAGAAAATGGAAATTGGTGCTCAGCAAGTTGCAGAATCAAGCCTTTAAGCTGCCCATGTCTCCGTTTCTCCATCTGTAAAATGGAGATAATTATACTGACCTCCTTTGAAAGGTGCTTTGGTGTTTACTGGTGGAAAGTGCCATATAAGAACAAGAAATTTTGAATTATTAGTATCTATAAAGCACTTTGCAGGTGTAAATTACTCATTATAATTGGCCCAGATTATCCCTCAGAGATGCACAGATGTGGAGAACTCTACACACATGGATTTCACCACTCCCACACAGGAAGAGGGCTCAGTCACCTCCACAGAACTTTCCCTTCCCCTTCTGACCCTCTGGTGTCCAGGCTATGGGCAGGGGTGGGGAGCACACACATTATCCCTTCTACTGCCCCTGTGGAACTGAATCAGAAAAGATAATATGGCTTCAGACTGTATTATTTCCATGGAACTACACCCCTCTCCCTACCCCCCATCTGCATCCTGAAGCAGCAGCTGCCAAGGAGAGTCCCCTGTAGCAATTGACTTCTGCAAGGGAAGGTGGAGGCTAGAAATGGTGTGGATACACAGACATACCATCTGGATGACCCTGGCCACCTACATTTATACCTTGGTATCTACAAGGTTTGGGGACAGAGTCTGTGGCATTTTCCACAATGAGGTAAACCCCAGCCCCTGACAAGATGATGATTTGGGGGATGCTCACAGATATTTCCTTCCCTAGAAACTCCCTACATGGGTTTTGTTGTAGGAGGGGGTGATCTAGACCATTCTTATTATGCCAATGTGAAGAATTCACAATGAAATTCAAAAGGCTCAAAATCTGAGCTTTTCCCACCCTTTTACTACATTGCACATTTGTGAGTAAGATTTATTACCTCTGGATGAAGATAGACTCCCTCTCCATGTAGGCCTGGGTTTTGAAAACTTACACACTCAGGGGGTGACTTGCTGCTGTTTTTGATGGGCCCAGGTTGGGAGCTACAGCAGCAAAGCATTGTGAGGCACCCAAGATTGCAGGGCAGGTGGACACAACCACTCACTGGTCTGGATTGCATCCCGGAATGTGATGGCCTCCTATTTACTATGCAGTTTCCTACAGGATGGATTCAACACACGCAGTACCTTTTTCTTGATGCATCTTGTTCTTTCATGAAGTCATAAACTCTGTTTGCATTCACTGCTGCCCATCTGCTGTCAGATGCGGACTGCATTGCGCCATTTAAGTAGATTAATTTTCTTGAGACGGACCTTACTACAAGTCCCTTTTCCAGCTGGACACAATAATCAGGTTGACTTACACTAGCCAACAAGAAGTTTAATCCTCAATTCCTACATCTTCCATAAATCTGTCTACAGAGAGCCACTGCTAGAAATTCTTTGTAGATTATGTCATATTTTATAAAATCCGTTGAGCCTGCCCCTAGTGTTTTGACTTTTCCTGAAGAACAGAGACTCTCTTGAGGGAAAATTTGAACCTTGGCATTTATCTTTCCATGCATTCAGATAAGCAGTTGTGATAGCTTCTCTCACAGGAATATCATTCCAAGGAGACATTTGCTTTCTCTGGACTGACAAATTTGACAGCTAAATATTGATATAATCTTGCAGTGTTAGTCAGCTGGAAGTCTGTCTGCAAACAAAGAGATAGGTCCTAGTCCTAACTCATAATAACGGCCATACTGGGTCAGACTAAAGGTCCATTTAGGCTAGCAGCCTGTCTTCCGACTGTGGCCAATGCCAGGTGCTCCAGAGGGAATGAATAGAACAGGTTATAATCAAGTGATCCATCCCCTGTCACCCATTCCCAGCTTCTGGCAAAGAGAGGCTAGGGACACCATCCCTGCCCATCCTGGCTAGTAGCCATTAATGGACCTATCCTCCATGAATTTATCTAATTATTTTTTGAAGCTATTATAGTCTTGGCCTTCACAACATCCTCTGGGAAAGAGTTCCACAGACTGACAGTGCATTGTGTGAAAAAATACTTCCTTTTGTTTGTTTTAAACCTGCTGCCTATTAATTTCATTTGGTGACCCCGAGTTCTTGTGTTATGAGAAATAGTAAACAACACTTCTTTATCTACTTTCTCTAAACCAGTCATGATTTTATGGACCTCAATCATATCCCCCCTTAGTTGTCTCTTTTCCAAGCTGAAAAGTCCCAGTCTTATTAATCGCTTCTCATACGGAAGCCATTCCATACCCCTAATCATTTTTGTTGCCCTTTTCTGAATCTTTTCCAGTTCCAATATATCTTTTTTGAGATTGGGCGACCACATCTGCACTCAGTATTCAAGATGTGGGCATACCATGGATTTATATAGAGGCTATATGATATTTTCTGTCTTATTATCTATCCCTTTCTTACTGATTCCCAACATTCTGTTCACTTTTTTGACTGTCACTGCACATTGAGTGGATGTTTTCAGAGAACTATCCACAATGACTCCAAGATCTCTTTCTTGAGTGGTAACAGCTAATTTAGACCCAATCATTTTGTATGTATAGTTGGGATTATGTTTTTCAATGTGCATTACTTTGCATTTATCAACATTGAATTTCATCTGCCATTTTGTTGCCCAATCACCCAGATTTGAGAGATCCGTTTGTAGCTCTTCACAGTCTGCTTGGCACTTAACTATCTTGAGTAGTTTTGTTATCATCTGCAAATTTTGCCACCTCAACTCAAACAAATGTCCCACTGAAGTAAATGGGAAGCAATGTATTTTATTGCACCAGCTTCTGTTGGTGAAAGAAACAAGCTTCTGAGTTCCACAGAGCTCTTCCTCAGGTCTGGGAAAGGTAACCAGAGTGTTGGTGTGTTCTGGTCTGTGGGGCTTGTTTGAAGGCCAGAAGAGGGAGGTTCAGGAAAGATTTGTTTCAGGATGTGGTCCCCTTCAAGTATGGGTTGGAATTGTTTGATGATACCCCATGTAGGGGTTCCAGTATGGGGTGGTAGGTGACAACTAGGGGTGTGCTGTCAGTGGGTTTTTTCCCCTGTATTGAAGCAAGTTCTCTCAGGGTATTTCAATGGCCCATCCATGATGCAATCTACTTCCCTGGTGGAGTGTCCTGTTTGGTGAAAGGCAGTTTTGAGTGTGTTAAGGTGTATATTCTGGATTTTCTCTTCAGAGCATATTCTGTGGTATCTGAGTGCCTGGCTGTAGATATCAGAATTTTTGGTGTTTTTGGGGTGGTTACAGGATCTATGAAGGTAGGTGTGGTGATCCATTGTTTTTTTGTATATGGTAGTCTGTAGGGTTATATTGTTGAAGCTGATTATGGTATCCTGAAGTTGATGCTGTGTGGGAGTGTTTTAGAGAGTTTGATGGATGGGTAGTGGTTGTTGAAGTTATGACGGGTACTTCAGTTGTCTGTCTAGAGGATGAAAATATCGATATAGCTCAGATATATCACTGGTTTTGTGTTGCATTTTTCCAGAAATTATTCCTCAAAGAGGCCCATGAAGAGGTTGGCATATTTATTTTGAATGGTTTCTTGCAAAATGTGTTACTTAACAATCTGTTCCATCTTGTATTTACCTTTCCCAGACCTGAAGAAAAGCTCTGTGGAGGTCAAAAGCTTGTCTCTTTCACCACCGTAATAAAAGATTACCCCACTCACCTTGTCTCTTTCATATCATGGGCCCAACACAGCTACAACAAACACTGCAAAAAAAGATGAGCAGAAGAGACAATGGCAGGGCTGGCTCCAGGCACCAGCGTAACAAGTAGGTGCCTGGGGCGGCCAATGAAGAGGGGGGCGGCACGTCCGGCTGCAATTCAGTGGCAGGGCCGTCACTCCCTCCCAGAGCGAAGGACCTGCCGTTAAATTGCCGCCAATTGCAGCTTTTTTGTTTGTTTGTTTTTGTGCTTGGGGCGGCAAAAACGCTAGATCCGGCCCTGGACAATGGGAGGGATTTTCAAAAGCACTTAAGAGTACAAGTGATATTGAAGGTCCCATTAGAAACTTGTGATCCTGAGTTAGTTAACCACTAATCTTTTCCATTTTTCAGCTCTAGATTGGATTCAGTTTCAGGCTAGAATTCAGAGTCAGAGGTCAAGAATGAATCAGGTGTAGGGTTCAGGCTTCCATTCAATTGCACTGAAATCTTGCAAACTGTACTTGTAAAAATTTGGCTCAAAGTGACAGAAATCCTGTGAGATCGGATGTTTTGGCACTATTTTAGCTATCTGGGGAGGGGCTGTTCTTGTCTGCACCCAGAAAGACAAAAGTGATCTTTTCTGGTTCTGAGCGTGTGATGGAACCAAAATAATAGGGACAGGAGGTTTTTTTTTGGTGGGGGCAGGGTGAAAATGAACCAGGGATTCAAATCCAGACCTCCCTGAAAATTGATGGATTTAATAAGATTCAAGGTATTGACTCATCTCAAGTGAATAATGATTGCAGAGTCAGGTGCAGACATTCTAGAAGTTCTATCCCAAAACTTTAACGTTACTTTTGCTTGAGAAAGGAATGAGTAGGAACTCTGGGATTTGGCCCTTGAAGTTCATCAATAAACTCTTCTAAAAGGTATTTGTGCTTAAAATACAGTAAAAGGAAAATAATGCATAAAGTGCACTGACCTCTTTTTGATAATCCTGAATACACATCCAGTGCACGAATCAATAATTCAGCACAACAATAATCAAAGAAAGGTAACAACAAGGACAGTTGCAGGGGTGGGGGCACAGGACCTAGCCATGCAAGACTTTGCTCACTTTTTATCATTGCCACACAACATACATAGTTAAACAACTGAGCTACAGACTTTAAAAAAAATGCCATTTCTTTTGGAACTAAACTTAAAGAGCAAAACAAAAACATCATGAACTTAGTAGCTAATACCTATTCAGCCTGGCTCTTTCCCTTCATTCTGTTAGATGGTATTGATTTCTCTAGCTCTGGTTTAGATATCTAGGTATTTTCCACAAGACAGCTTTCCTTCTCATATTTTTTTAATTTTGCCTGTCATAGGCACTTTTTTCTTGTTAACGTCAACTTTTGTATTTAAATAGGAAAATATATTGTCAAATTAATCCAAAAAACAGAACTCTGTGAATCACAAAACTGCTATATTATACCATTATTTACTCTCCAAACAGACTTCAGCCTTATTAAACAGAAGCCATAAATTATCTTTTCAAATACAAAAAGAAGGTTGTTCTTCACATAAAATTGAAGCTTGATCAGGATTACTGCATTACACCTGAGCCAGATGATTTTAATTAGCAGCTCTACTGAAAGACAGGTCACTTCTTCAATCATTCCTTTAGATCCAGCATGCCCTCTGGATGCGTTAACTGAATGAAGTAGTTCGGGGGGCGGGGGGAGATGGGAAATCGGAGCATGATTATTTTCTCCGTTGTCAGTAAGGCTGTAATCCAATGCCCACTGAAATCTTTGAGTCTCTTTCCATGGGCTCTGGATCAGGCCCTAAATCAGCAGCACATCTCAGTGGGCTGTGTTTATCTTAAAGGAAGCTAAAGGGGTTGCACATTACATCAGCTCAGGAAAAGCCCTGGAGTTTAGGGGTGCACAGTTCACAGGCACCAACAGAAGTAAAAGAAGGAAGAGACCCCCCTCCCTCGCTTGTGTAGTCATCTATCAGCACTTAGCTATCCTGTCCTATGTGCTTATACAGTTCCCATTGCATCTGAGCCCTTCACAATCTTGGCGTATACTTGTAATACTCCTGTGAGGTAGATAGTTACCCCTTTGCCAAATGGGGACAAAGGAAGAAAGAGATTAAAGGCCAGATTTTTAAGATGTAATGAGGCACCTAAAGATTCATGTAGGCACCCAGTGGAATTTGCAGGCATTAGAGGTCTAGCTGCATCTTTAGATGCCTAGATACCTTTAAAAATCTATTTGTAGATCATTTGCTCAAAGGTCACATGCAGTCAGTGGCAGAGCAGGGAATCCCCAATACTAGGCTAGCACCCTAACCACTGACCCATCCTCCCTCTTAAGGCAAAAGGAACCTTAAAAACCAATACTTCAGATTGAGTGGAACCCTATATTCCACTAGGCAGCCTGAAGAGGAACAAAGGAGAGGGATTAACTCACAAGATGTTCTAAACCTGCAGAAGGTAGGGAACAGAACCAATTGGGTATTCTCTCTCCATCCCAGGCCTTGCGATCACCCCTGCAAACCTACTGTGAGTGGAACTGGGGAGCAGCTACTGTCCACAACAGACACTTCTCAAGATTCCCATGGATTCTCTCCCCTTCTCCCCCAAAATCCATGGAAGAGTTAATGACGCTAAAAGCAATATTAACTCCCGAAAAATCCTCTCCACTGCTTCTGGTTCTCATACGCAGGGGATGCAGTCATCAAATCACAGCACCACCTCTGGAGGGAAGGCCTACAAACCAGTGCCCTGAGGTAGTCATTAGGACAGTCCTATAGATACTGGGAAACCGTGTAGCATGAGGAAAATGGTCTCAAGGCTGATAACCCTTCGCTCTAAGGGGATCTCTACAGATAGCCATCATGCCAGTACCACAGATGCTTTCATTTCGTTTTTCCACTCCCATGAAGGTCACGTAGGACCTGTAGTCCATCTCACCCTTGCTACAGAAGTATTTATTCCAATATACTGTCTAGGGCTTTGTTTAGTCTACTTTTAAATGGCTCAAGCAGAAGGAATATATTGTTGATATTATCATTAAGTAAATATTCCCAGTATTCAGCTGCATTTTCCTCTGTTTAATGTTATTACTCCTATTTCCATTACTGCCTTTTACCAACCTAATTCTTGGTGCATACTTGTAGACTATGATGTCCTCCCACCATTTAGCCAAGTGTTTTTAGGCTGAGTGTACTTTAGCCAAACCCAAGATAGGGCTGGATTGAGCAACCTTTCATGCATTACTTCCTGGGACTGGCAACTATTTGAACGTTATTTTTTTGTGAAAGAGGCTTTTGTTTAAAACTTTTTAAAGAGACAACAGATGTTGAACCAGCATGCTTATGTTGAGGACTTCACCCAGTTGTGGTTGAATAAAAAATACTTTCTTTTTTTTTTAAATGAACTCACGAGTGGCTTTTTGGAGATGGTGCCTGATGACACCCACCCACAAAGAGACCATGTAATTAAATACAAAGCTTATTTGTGTATTGAACGTGCTAGATGTGATATTCAAATATGCAATCACATATTTCCATCAGCTGCTGGGTCTCTTCATTATGCTGAATGCGGGCAGGTTAAATTCACTCAGTTAATATGGTGACCTTTAGGATACAGAATGCCAGCCATGTCCAGCATTTATCATTTTAATAAATTGAATGGATCATGGCCCAAATATTAAAAAATGTTAAATTAATAAATACTTAGGGAACTAAATCCATACGTAGGCACCTAACTACTGTCAAAGTGGATTGATTTTCCAAGGTGCTGAGCACTTCAACTCCCATGCACCTTTGAAATTCAAGCACCTTTATTTAGGTGCATAGCTTTAGACATCCAAGAGTGAAAATTTTGACCTAATCATCCATTACTGTAGAGTATGGAACAGTGACACAGATCAGTCTCTGGCAGTACCATAATGGTTGCAAATCTAGTCTTGATCTGCAATCAGTCTGACAATGCAGTTATACAATTGTCCTATTCTCAGCTTCAGGGTTCAGTTTTCAAAAGTCCCACTTTCAAAAGAGACAGGCATTTAGGAGCTTCAGTCCCATTGTGTTATGATGTGACTTGGGCTCTTAAGTGCCTACATCTGTTTTGAAAATGGGATTTAAGCACTCCCAAAAGCACACAGGAGCCTAGGTGGTTGTGAAAATTTTACTCCAAACCTCTATTCAGTTGTTAGGGCTAGTGTTGTGTTACATGGTTGTGAGAGTCATCTTGTGAATTGTAGAGTTGGGGGAGATTTACTGAACAGTTATATTTTTTGCCATTTTCCCTCAACTGACTTTTGTATCCTTTACCATTACAAACCATTCACCCAGTTATAACAGTACCACTCTTAGAAACTAAGGGTAATATCTGTTATGCAGATGTCATAACACAATCCCACAGTTAAAGATAAACCAATTTAATGCATTAATGATTTAAATTACCGCATAGGAGCCTAACACCAGATTCTAAATGCTGAGATACCATCTACTATATACTGTGGAGTTCGGGGCCTGATCCAATTCCCAGTGAAATTAATGGAAAGTTGGTTTCAATAGGAGTTGGATCAGGCCCTAACTGAATAAGCCAACATACATCCTCTTTATATAGATGCAGTTGTTTTAGCTATTGATGATTAGAGGATTGTACTACACATCATTTACTAAGGTAATTAGACAATTTACTTGCTGCCAGCAACTGAAATCATCATCATAAGCCTAATTAGAACTAGTTCTTAGCTGCCAGCAACTGAAATCATCATCATAAGCCTAATTAGAACTAGTTCTTAGCATTCTTAGCATTAAATTGTAGACCATTTGGTCTGATTTTTAAGCTAGCTCTCAATCTAGCCTCGGATATTGCCAGCACAATTCTCTGCCTGTAATGAAACGTGGGTGCAAAATTTCTGGTGCAATTATTTACATCCCAATTGCATGCACTTAGAAGTTCAGCAGCTTGATTTGCAAAGGCAAATAGACACCTGTAGTCCTGATTCCAAGTCCCTTAATCTAAGCACCAGACCATACTTTGTAACCTGCAAAGAACATTGTCAAGAAGATGGTAATGGTCTTTTTGTTAGAAGATGCTATTCCTTCTCTTGTCAAGGCAGTGAAGCGTCTTAAAAAGCTAAATCTGGACTTCAAGGACCAGGGTGCAAGTAATGCTGTAATTTCTCCAGCCAAAATGAAGTCTTTCCATTGATTTTAATGAGAGTTGGATCAAGCCATAAATACAACACATATCCATACACCACGAATGACAAGGAGGCTAAAAGATTTTGAGATCTTAAAGAAAGCTCTGCTGATGATGCTATGGAGCCAATTACCTAATGAACTGAAGTCTGTAGTTTCTATGAAACTTCTCCCTTTTTTTGGACTATAGTATACTTTCTGATTCAGGACCCATCCTTTAGAAATGTTGATTTGTGTGTCCTGTATGTTTTGCTGGCATTTTTCTTGCAACTCTGTTCAGAAACAATGATCCTAATATTCTCTCTTTTTTAAAACTTTTGATTCTCTGTTTCAAATGACTGCTGCTTTGGGGGCCATTGCTGCCTTGGAATCTGTACTTCTTGTGAAATGATGTATTGCTATTTTTGTTCCTTCTTTCCTGCTGTGCTGGAGGATTTGTTTACGTTTGGGGATTTGTTCCTGGGCACTGGATGGGGATTTAGTCTATTGAAGGAACATTTTCTGGAGTTGAGTGATATGTCGTTGAGCCATATTTCAAGCTTCCAGATTTTGAGCTTCTGCTTTGTACATAACTGACAGCTTTTTCAAATCTAGCTGTTGTTGATAAGTGTACTATGATGTTTTATGATGTATCTTTGATCTGCCTGGTTCCCTTATGATAATAATCTTTTATGTGCTTCCCCTTGTGTCCTTGCTGGGCAGGACATTGGCAAAAAGGTAAGTGGGTCTTCTGTAATACTTTATTGATTTACAGTTAGTGAGCGAAAGGATTATATTCTTATAATTGAAGACTCTGTTTTGAGTCTGATACTTACATACAAACTCACAAACTGGTAATTTATACAAGCTGAGGATCTGCTCCATGCTGCTTTTGAAGTATATGCATTGAAGATTCTGTTTATTCACTATTTGACAACATAGTGCATGCATTTAAAACTGGTTATGACTTCACATAAATAAAAACCATGGCTATGAACAAATATGGGGGGAAATTTTCAAAAGCAGATAGAGTATTTTTAAAAACAGCTGCTTGGAGCTTTAAAACTACTTAATTACCCCTTAGCTGTAGCAAAAGTTAAAGAAAAGAAAAGGTATGGATGAAACTGACTGAAAAGGTGTTGCATCATGGACTCACCATGAGTAATAGTAACATTAAAAAAATCAGTATCTCTGTTCAATTTAACCAAACATCAAATACCTAAATCAGAGGTTAGTATTTGTGAACAGCCCTTGAAAATTCAAGATACATACAATTATCCTCTTCAGAAAACAAAGAATAATAATAGACCCATGCACTTGACCATGTTTTTTTTAGAAGCATCATTTAATTCTATGGTGTCCTTGGTAAAGTCAGCTAATATGATCAAGTGGAATACCTAATAATATCCTCTATGCAGTCCTAAATTTGATCTAGCAGGAGCATAGATAAGATGATCCAATGTGTCTTTTCCTCTCTCTAAATACAATAATTATGTGAATATAATATTGATATATATACATACACAGACTTTATTTTGTAAAGGAACTAATGTTTGGCCAATTTTTCAATAGCACATATCAGTAATATCCCAAACATATCAAACTGAGAGCTGAAGTGGGTAGTGACTGAAAGATAAGGCATTCAGAGCATGTAAAATTAACTAAACAAAAACGTTATGTTTGAACCTAAGTAATGTTATTCTTTTTTCCTAACCCTTAAATAGAGTTACTAAATGATACTTCCAAATTTAGTTATGATATTTACAAATGGACTAAAGTGCACAATTACAGAGGGACACTGGCTAGGAATAAGGGGAGAAGTGCATAATTTAAATTCATATTGGTGCCAGCACAGAGCAAATTAACTCAGTGTTCAAAGTTTATTACTGAGGTATTTTTGGTCAAGGGGAATTCTCTTCTTTCCCTAAGAGACAGGTCCAGAGAAAGCGTATTTTAATAACATCCTCCAATTCTGGCATTCAAGCCTTCAGTAAGCAGTCAGGACAAGTCGTCCTTTCTTTTTAAAATGCTAGGAAATAAAAATGCAGCTGAGTTTTGCTGGGAAAGTGATTTTCAAGATCGTTTGTATGGACTTCTCAGTTTTTAAAAACAATTTAAAAAAAGAATTAGTAGGTGTGCCCTGAAATATATGGTTCTTACTAGAGGTCACTTAAAATCAACAGCACTGACCCCTTAACAAAAGCATCTTACGGTATGAAAAAGTTCATCATGAGATTGTCAGTTTTTATAACTAAAATCAGGAGGAGCATTTTCTAAAGATTGTCATTCTGGAGTCAGTTGTCTTATTATTCTCAAAAGAGTTCTCTCATCCTGGGATTTCCAGGGAGCTTTCCAACATCTAAGTACTTTGCTGTATAGTATCTGTCACATTGCATCCATCCCCCTGTATCTGAGTAGAGAACCATTGTACAACTGTAGAATCTGAAAAGACATGCCAAGTAGTAAGTAACCCCAAGAAAATCAGATGGATGATCATGTTTTATAGAAAATTAAAAAATTATTTTTGGCAGAAGCGTACTGAAGCCTGTATAAAACTGATCTGCGCAGAGGAAGGATGAGTTCAGAGAGTAACGTCAATCCAGGGAATCACAGTTGGATGAAGACAAGCTACTGGCTTAGAAGCTTTTGATTGAAAAATAAACAGCAAGGAAGTATTGTAGATATTGCTAGATTCCATAGGGTCTGATTCTCAGTTACACTAAGGGTGCGTCTACACTGCAATTGAGAGATGCATTTGCAGCACTCGTGGGCATACCCAGCATGGGTGGTGGTTTGGGCTAGCTGTCCAAGTACAACCTGCATACTCGAGCGTAACCTATGCCGCTGCCCATGCTGTCACAGCTACCCTGCTATTTTTAGTGAGCTAGCTCCATCAAAGCTACACGTGCTGCCCTCACCCTTCCTGACTGCAGTTTAGTGTGTTTAGAATCGCATCATTTCTGTGAAGAAATGTATAGAATTCAAGCCAAACAAACAAGTGAGAACCAATAAGTCAATCTGCAGGCCTGTGGGTACTTTTTATTTCTCGGTCTTTGCTTGGGAGGAAGATTCCCTACCAAATGACCTTTGGGCTCCAAAGCAGCATAGTTAGCTTAACTTTTCATGTTATGGTGCTAGTATTTAAGGGCTAAAACAGAGCTTTCACAAACAGAATGCCTGGGTTCTTTTCCAAAGGCAGTATAGGCCCTTGGGAAAGTCACTTAGGCCAAAATATTAAATCTCAGGAGTCTAATGCTAGGGCCCTAAATCCATATTTTGGGGATTAAATAAGGGTCCTGCATTTTTCAGAGGTGCCAAGCACCCACACTTCCCACTGAAGCAACAGATTGTCTCTTTGATAAACTCTGCTGGAATTGTGGATGCTCAGAATCTCTAAAAATAAAGAACCCTTATTTAGGTGTCTGACTTTGGACCCCCAATGGCTTACTTTCTCTGTCCCTCTATTTGTATCTATAAAATGGAAATAAAATTTTAAAACTAAGTGAGATGAATATATTATATTATATAAGAGATTAATGTTAGGGATCTAAACCTGAAAAAAAGGGGTGGGAGATTAAAACTTTTAAGTCTGCCCTGTAGCGACACTTGAGGGGGGAAATGTATAAGAGAAGGGGAAAAGCTAATGTGTCTTTAAAAATGAGTTATCTAATTAGGGACGACAAACACTAAAATTTCTTAATCATAATTGTATAATTATTGCAGAGTTAAGGTTGTCTGGGTGCCTTAAATGAAATTCAGACCACATGGAAATCAATGAGAGTTTTGCCATTCAGTAGGGTCAGGATTTCACCCATACATACTTTAACATGTTTGGATTTTTTTTTTAAAATGCAAACTTAACTGTGAATATCCTGGGTTTGTAATACTCAGTTTGGGTATAGTTACAACATTCCTTTAATTTCTTTAACCTGAAATTACTGATATGAACTCTAAAAATTAACTCAATTTTAAAGTAGTTTTTTTCTTTTGGATATGTATGTATGTATGTATGTATGTATGTAAATTGCTTGATCCTGAGCTCTTAGAAACTTGTTGATTAAATGTAATCCATTTCATTTGCATAGTATGTGTGAAACATTGCTGCCTGGTTATCAGCTATCGGTCTCTTGTTTCCAGGCTTGTTTTTGTCACTATATTTCCTATATTTAGAGTTGCATGTTTTTTACTTTCAACAGTTCTCTATATATCTCATTTTGCAGATTGTTTTCACCAAGATCATGAATAACTAGGTATATGATAGTCTGTTTTATAACCTGTAATTAGAACTGAAAATCATAATGATGTTGTTTGCACTATTATAGTTTAAGATTGCATCAGTCTTTCCATTTTAAGACTCTACTTTTAAGGACTGATACCTTGGACACTGGTTTTACATTGGTGCCAAATATTTTTGCAAATTTTCAACAAGAAAGAATGTTTAATTTTTAAAGTTGAAACAGTTCCATGATCTCAGAAAAAAACCTCTCTCCTGTAACAAAAAAATGTCCCTGATTTTACACCTCTTACTGCACTAATCATACTTTAGCCAAGGAAGGTTAGATGGGATTCCTTTCAAAGCCCTGTAGTGCTGGTCCTATAGGAGATGAAAGGATTAACTAGAGAGTGACTGAAAGGACTTCCTTTTCCTGGGAGCATAATGTGTTGCCTCCGAATAGCTCCAAGGTTTTTCCTGCCCTGAGGAACAAAAGAATCAAACCTCAGTCTTTCATGTTGAAGAGCATTAATGATAGGACCACTGTCTCACATACACTGTCATCTGAAATGTTCTAGACCTTGAGCCGAATTCATACCAGGGTCTTCTTCTAGCAGAGCTTCTGGCAGAAGACCCCAGTAGCAGGAAACCCTCCAGGTGAGGAGGTTGCATGGGTGTAGAGTGACCAGATAGCAAGTGTAAAAAATCAGGACAGGGGATGGGGGGTAATGGGTGCCTATATAAGAAAAAGCCCCCCAAAATCAGGACTGTCCCTATAAAATCGGGACATCTGGTCACCCTACATGGGTGAAATGCAGCAACAACTCCAATCTGCTGGGGCTGGAGTGCTAAAGGGATGGCAAGGCCTGAAAAGAAAACCTGGTAGGGTGTCTAAGAGATGTTGAGAGGTAGCCCTGCATCAGCACATCTTCCACTTGTGGGACATCTATGCAACCTAGATTGTAAATCAAAGTTGCCCTCCCAGCAAACTATTAACCAGAAAATGTTGGAAGCAGCACTGCCTGCCTTCTCCTGTTCCTTCTATGCCTTTAGCAGAATAGATCCACAGTACAATTTCACTAAAAGTAAGCCCCCCAAACTCCCAAGCCTTGTCATTTGCCTAGTAGGCTTATTTAAATTCAGCCCATAAGAAGCAAGGCCACAAACAAAGACCAGTTTCTACCCATTCAACTAACCCTCTCCCTCGGCAATGCTGCTGATACTGATGATCTCACCACTTAGCCTTCAGCTATTCTTGACCTCTCAGATGTTTGCTGTGCTTTAGGCCATTCTAACTAGTTTAAAGCAGGGGTCCCCAACACGGTGCCCATTGGCACCATGGTGCCCGCCAGGGCATCTAAGTGCGCCCGCCTACTGGCCGGCGGACGAGCATCCGCTGAAATGCCGCCGAGAAGCAGCAGCATCCAGAGGCGTCGCCACAGATTTTCGGCAGCATTTCGGCGGCGACACCTATTGACATTGCCGCTTGTCGGCGGCATTTTGGCGGATGCTTGTCCGCCGCCACGGTCCTCCGTGGCTCGTCGTCTGGCACGCGCCAGACAAAAAAGGTTGTGGACCACTGGTTTAAAGTATCCAAAAGTTAAAATGGTTGGTAGGGCACCAGCCTGAGGCTCGGGAGGCATAGTTTCAATTTCCTGCTCCACCCCAGACTTCCTGTAAAATGAGGACAATAGCACTGTCCTACCTCAGCAGGTCATTGTGAGGATTAAATACATTACATTCTGAGGCTCTCAAATAATGCAGTAACAGGGGCCATATAAGTGTGATAGATATAAATCTCATCTGAAGCTTCATCCAAACTGCATGAGCCCCTTGGGTTGGAAAATTAGGCAGAAACCTTGTGAGAATAGACTTTCTCCTGAGATTTCCAGCATTTTTACTTCTGGTACCAGATGGAAATACAACAAGACAGACTCTTGATATTTCGGCACTTCCAATTCTGGTCCCGTCTGGACAGGGAGTATGACAGTTCTTGTTTTTTCCAATCAATGTGACCATCTCTCCTCACCACTTTAATGAAATACTTGGTTTATAAAGCCCACATGATTTTTATAAAGGAAGTAATGATGCTGCTATGTAACATGTGAGTTTGCCCACAGAGAGAGACATATCCTGATGTCAATTTTTATGCACATTCCCACTGAATGCAATGACAGTAAAAGCACAAATCAGTCAATAGCAGAATACTGCATAACCTTCTATGGATTTTCTCCAACTCTCTGTGTAGCACGACTGAAGTTAACATATAGGGAACATCTACTGCATTTGAACTAGATACCTTAGAACTAAGTTCTTTAGAAATGCAGACACACAGAATGGAAATGGGAGTTGCAAGTAGTTTATAGCCCTACAGCTGTAACACTGCTTAATGTAACTGATCAGTTAGAGCACTAATAAAGATGACAGATAGATGCAGATGCAGTAGGCCAGATACACCAGAACAATACTGTGTATTTGCTATATTTGTTTGGTTTGTGAAAATCTGGGGCTTGATTCTCCTCTCTCTAAGTTTTACAGTGATGAGATTGTCAAATGGGGCAGATCCTCAGGTATAAGCCAGTCACTTTGCACTGCTCCAGGGTGCACCTCAACCCTAAAGCCAGCAGATACAGCCCCTTCAGATTTGTCTTGTGTAGGTGGGTCCTCAGGCAGCTTAGAGCTGCCATAACAGTTCCTGTACCGCACTTCTCCCTGTCCTCTGTAACAGGTTCTTGGGTACGTCTTCACTACCCGCCGTATCGGCGGGTAGCAATCGATTTATCCGGGATCGATATATCGCGTCTCATTAAGACGCGATATCGATCCCCGAACGCGCTCATCATTGACTCCAGAACTCCACCAGGGTGAGTGGCGGTAGCGCAGTCGACGGGGGAGCCGCGGCCGTCGATCCCGCGCTGTCTGGACCCCAGGTAATTCGATCCAAGATACTTCGACTTCAACTACGCTATTCGCGTAGCTGAAGTTGCGTATCTTGGATCGATCCCTCCCCAGTGTAGACCAGCCCTTAGTAGCTAGCACAGGTGGTAGCAGCCTCGTGTGTTTGCTTCATCCTACACCAGGAATGCAGGGCACTAGAGACAGTGTTGACACATGATGACATGCGCGAGATTGATGTGAGTGATTTAGGTGATGAACTGAAAGCCCTTTCAAGATACATTTCAGCAGGATCAATTCCAAAGGCTGTTCTGGAATATACGTGCACAAATAAGATGACCACCCTCTTTCCAAATGCTTTTGTTGCTCTGTGCATACTTCTAACACTTCCTGTAACAGCTGCCAGTGGAGAACCTAGCTTCTCCAAGCTGAAGTTAATAAAAGCACATCTACGCTCCACAATGACAAAGGCGAGGCTGGTCGGCCTTGCAACCATCTCAATAGAGCATAAGCTGGCCCAGACTGTGGACCTTCAGGAAGCAGTTCAAATCTTTGGAACCAAGAAGGCATGGAAAGCACCACTTTGATTATTCAAACAATAAAAATGTCAGTGTTTACTATGCAGACAAGAAAAGTTAAATTTGCTGTTCAGGCGTTTGAAAGTTAAGTGTTACTTAACAACTTAAAATGCCTTGTTCAAAAATTTTACTTCTCCTTTATTGGGGTAGGTAGCAGAGCAGTACCATGAGAGGAGAAGAACAGGACAAAGGCAGAATTGAGACCTTTCAAAGTTTTGGCCCAAGCGAGGGAGCATGGGGACGTCATTTGAGCTCCCTGCCTCAGGTACCAAAATGTTGTGGGCCGGCCCTGAATACCAGCCACACAGGAGATGCCTCCTTTTGAATCACAGAAAGGGTCTCTGGCCCCACAGTTGAAGTAGGCTGGGGGTCAGGCCAGAAGATCCACAGAATCACTTTGGCAGTGCTCCAGTAAACTCCTGACCCCATGCAACTGGTGCAGAGGCACTGCGGCCACTCTTCCAGCTCCTAGACTGGAGTAGCTACTCTAAGGGGCTGTGCAACAGCCCTGCAATCTAATTCTGGGTTGGACTTTGCTAGCTGCACTGCACTCCACGTGAATAGATCGTGAGCACCGGGGCTGTATGCAGATGGTGTTGATTTCACCCTAAAATAAAGAATACTCGCCTGAGTAAAGCTTTGCAGAGGAAGGCCCTTAATAAGAGTCTTTTTTTTTTTCTTTGCAAACTTTACACGTGAAACCCTTGGGAAGGTGACCCAATCTAAGCAGAGAGCTCAGAAACATTTGGGGATAGATTCTGTACTTCCCCTGTAGTTTATTGTTGAATTAATTCTAATATATTCAAATTACATCATGAAGTGTAATGTAAAAATATTTCACAAAGGGTATCTTAATAGGGAGTGAAAATCTGATGAACAGTAGTAATTCAGAGAAGGAACCCTCGGTCTATCTCCTGTTTATTTGGAAACATTCTTGCCTTAAAAACCCATAAATATATTACTGTTTTTATGGCTCAACATCTTTATTTTGAATATTTTTATTATTCTCTTACAATAAACATAGATTTACAAATGTTTTAAGCTAAAACGGATCATTTACTACCAACGGTGCTTCAGGCACATCATTGATTAATCCAAGTGTGATAAAACAACCTCGTTTTTATTATTCTCTTAAAGTCTGAGTAAAATCTGCATACTTGGAAACAATGAAGCAATATCTTGGTCCAGAGCTATTGGAGTATGAATTATTCAAGTCTAGTTTTTTTTCTTTTACATTCATGAATCCCCAGAATGCTTTTGTAAAATATATTAGTGCAAGCCGTGTTTTTAATTATTAAAGGAAAAACAAATCAGAAGGCACTGTATATGTGAAGGGGGTCAATGTTTTATTTGTCTTCATTTTAGAAGAAGTATGAATCTCCTTTGAAGTAAGTTATTCAATATTTGCAGTATATTTTAAAGTTGTGGTCCACTGAGAAAGAGTACAGTTTTCATAGCAATGTTCCTCATTTCAAATCAGTTTTGCAAATAAACCTCTTCTTACATCCTGCTAGACTGGAAATACCCAAGATATACCCATTCAAAAGCAGCACTGGCAACTTACCAGAAGCCTGTGGGCCACAACTCATTTTGAATAAATGCAGCCAACTGCCAGAGTAGAAATCTTATGTGCATGTGTTCTCCAGAACAAGGTTCACGCAGCTAAATTAAGTTAAATGCTTAACTTGATTGCACAGACATTTGTGAACAGATCCATAGCCTTGACTGCTGCAAAATGGCATAGGAATGCACTAGAGGTACTTTGTAGAACAGGTCAAAAAAAGCAAACACACACAACAATCAATCTACTCCTGGATCCTATTATTTGTACTTAGTGCCTTCTCCAGCAATACCTATACAGCTTTGTGGTGCTTTCGATCAACCCCAGGGATTGAACTGAGAAAACATGGTTCAGTGGCTAGAGCACTGGAAATTCAGAAAACCTGGCTTCTATTTCTGGCTCTGCCACTGAACTGCTGTGGGACCTCAAGCAAATCACTGCATCTATTGTACCTCTGTCTCTCTTCCACCCTCCTGTCTATTTAGATTGTAAATTTCTTCAGGGCAGACAACATTTCTTACTATGTGATTGTTCTAGGCACTATGCAATCAGACCTCAGTCTTGGGTGGGAGTCTACTGTAATGATAACAAAGACAGATTTTTGAAAAATTCATCATCTTCTGCCCGTAACCATTTCACTTCTTGCCTTTTTGCTCCTTAAAGTATGCTTGTTTTCCTTACCCATAATTTAGCACTTAATACAAGAGTGACACTCATTTAGTCAGGATGCTACTGCATGCATGGGGCTATGATCATAAGCATACATAACATCAGTAAAAATACACCACCTTTTCTGTAATAAAGGGAAATAACATAACAGGAGTTAATACTTACCAGATGGAGGGCAGGGAGATGCAGCAAGCAGCAGTCAGTCACAAAATGGCTGCAGTTTCTTGGTTCTGCTCATTTTAAAGGGGCAGCCCCAGAAAGACATGCTGGAGAAAAGGATCCTGTAAAAAGACAACTAACTGAGAAGAGGTAGATCCAGATCCACAAGGGGATTCGGTATTGCTACACCTAACTTTTAGGTGCCCTGAAAATCACGGGACTCCACAAACCCTGGGTCTGGCGCTTAGGCTCCCTATACAATACATGGAGAGAGATACGTATCTGAGAATGGGATGCACAAAAGCCAGAACACTAGGTGAGCAGTCACCTACGCTAGCCAATAGGAGCCACCACCAAAGAGGGGTGTGTCTTAAGTAGGATTGCCAACCCTCCTGGTTTCGCTGGGAGTCTCCCCGAATTGGGCTTTATCTCCCAGAGGCTACTGAAGCCAAACTGGGAGATTTTAGGCTGCTAAAGTCCAGCGGCACAGCAGGTCTAAGGCAGGTTCCCTGCCTGCACTGGCCCACTCCTGAAAGCGGCCGCCACACCCTGGGGGGCCAGGGGTCTCCAGGCACTGCCCCGCCTCGAGCACAGACTCCGCAGTTCCCATTGGCCAGGAACTGCCGCCAATGGGAGCTGCGGGGACAGTGCCTGCAGGCAGGGGCAGTGCGCAGAGACTCCTGCCCCCCTGGGGGGCCACAGGTGAAAGTGTGAGAGTGGGGGAAAGCGAGCGACGGAGGGAGGGGCGGAGCCTCAGAAAAGGGGCAGGGCTTCAGGGAAGGGACGGGGCAGGAGGCGGAGCAAGGGTTTTTGGGTTTGTGTGATTAGACAGTTGGCAACCCTAGCCTAAGCCCCTTCTCTCTCTCAGAGTTAGGCTAAATCTACACTAAAAAGTTAGGATGAGCCAGCTACATCACTCAGAGGTATGAAAAATCCACCCTCCTCAGTGATGTAGTTAAGCTGACCTAACCCCCAGTTTAGACACTGCTTGATCAACAGAAGAATTCTTCTTCACCGCTCGGGGAGGTGGATTAACTACAGTGACAGGAGGACCCCTCTCATCGCTGTAGTGGGAGTCTACACTGAAGTGCTACAGTGGTGCCGCTGTAGTGTTTTAAGTGTAGACATAGCCTTCGTCTCACCTAAGTCTAGCCTGCACCAATCTCTACTTGCAATCCCCAGCTGGGAACTCTCTCCTGTAGGCAGGTACCTAAGCTGTTCTTGCAAGAATGCTAACACTAACATGGCACAAAACAGAGATGAGACTCTCCAGTTGCATCTTCATGAATGTGGAAATAAGCTTGGTTTTGAAGTGCCCCTGTAACAGATAGGGCAATTTTTTTTACCTTAAACGTAATTCAGCTAGGTTTTTCAAGGATAAGTATCTTTGGAGTCCATTGTTCTAAATGCAAAGTTTATGTATTATTGAGGGCAGAGATTGTATATAACCTGGCTAGGATGGATATGTGATGTAAGGTCTGGACGATTAAAGGACATTGTGCTTGAGCAAGGCCATGATGTGGACTTTATGAAGTGCTAAATGTTCATATCTTGTTATATTGTAATAGTTTGTGAAGTTATTCTTATATTCAGGTATCCAGTGACTTAAATATATTACAGAGATCAAAATGCAGTAGAGGATATGAAAGGAACTACCAGAGGAAAAAAACAACCAGTTGTGTATTTACAGGTATGCTCCAACACAAAGTAACATTCAGGGGTCTGAAGACCATTTTCAAGCACTTTTGATGGGATCTGGTATATGATGTAAATTCAGTTTTCCTATTGGACTATCTAAACTTTGTATACTAGGGCAAAGACAAAGGCAAAACAAAGCCACAACCTTTATGAGCATTCCCTAGTACCTTGGGGTTAGACTGTGTCTTCCTCTCCTTTGAGCAGCCTTAAGACAAGGACTTTTCCAGAGCATGGAAGTGGAACAACCATAGCTCTGAGCCATCATGTGACCCTGCAACCCTAGCCCCTGGAGCAACAGAGTTATGTGTAGCAAAGATCCAAAGTGGAGCCAAGGTCAAGAAGTGGGACAGAGCAGAAGACAAGCTCCTCTCTGAATTATCATCCCTGGATGACCTAATGGGCATCCAGCTTTCCATAATAAGCTACAGGGTATGAGTCAGACTCTGGCTATTGGGAGGGAGGAGGAAACATTACCTGGGAGCAGGATATCCTATTGCAGAGTTCATTCCTTTGCTCCAATAGAAATGGTCACTCCTGAAGACAGGACACTGGACTAGATGGACTATTTGTCTGATCCAGTCCAGCAATTCCTATTTTCTGATCTGGTAGGCATGCTCAAAGGCCACATCGAACTACATGGTGGGAGGAGGAAGCCCACCTCCTACCTAACATTTAGCCCAGTGGTTGGCTCTCATCAGGATGTGAAAGGCCTCCCCCTTCTGCCTAAGAAGGACAATAGACTTGAACAGGACTCTATCACCTCTTAGGGGAGTGCTCTAACTACTGGGATATGCAGGGGTGGAGCTTCTTCAGTCTCTCCCACTAGTGTTGTTCCACTTTAATTAAATATTAAGAGAGAGCGAATGAGAACTCTATAGCGCAGTGGCTAGGTTCTTCACCTGAGAGGTAGCAGATCCCTGTTCAGATCCCTTCATCTCATCAAGCAAAGGGGGGACCTGAACCAAATCCCAGGTGAGTGCTCTAACCAGTGGGCTAAGGGTTATAAGAGAGGTCCTCTTCCTCTATTTTCTCCTCTTCTGCCTCCAACTGTTTTGTGTGGATGTAAGTGCCTCTGAGCACAGGCCTCAGGCCCCACCCCCCTGTTAGGAGGAGCAGCACTCCATTCGTGGATCACTAAGCAGAGACTGGCACCTCCCTGTAGCCCAGATATCGGTGCGATCTCCAAGAGAGGGGCAGGGCTGAGGACACATCCCTCTTATTGGCATCTCCCAGTGGTTAGCTTAGACAGCTTCCCCCCAGCATGCTGCTTTGTGGATCCCATTCTTAAGCACTTCTCTCTCCCCATTCATTGTACAGAGAGCTTGGGCACTTAACTCAGGCTTTGTGAATCACGGTATTGTTCCTGTGATTTTCTAGACACCTAAAAGTTAGGCGGTCTGACACGGAGCATCGCAACGCCAAGTCCCTTTGTGAATCCAGGCCTACCTGTCAAGAGTTATTTTAATGTTCTGTTCCAATTATTCCTTTTAGCCCAAATCACTATTTTAAACAATCATTTTCTCTGATGGGGAGTCATGCATTACAGTTTGTGAATATATTATTATTAAACACCAGTAAAAAGACTGAATGTTGCCTGCTTTTAAGGTATTTATTTAACAGGAGCAGGAGACAGATATCCTATCAGTGAGTACCATCCATACCCATCACCACGGTATGGGAGTGCTATTATCCTATGAAAATGTTCTCGTCACTTGTCTCTCTCCTGACTACTAATTCTCCGGACATTACTCACATTTAGTACTCAGGAAGGAACCCTGTTGAGTAAGTGTGATGGGGTGGACTAGGCCCAAAGGCCCCCTGCTGGAGGCCTCAGTGTTCTGCCATACTCATCCCAGGAAAGGAGCAGGGGAGAGGTCCTCCAAGCAGGCTAGGGTGGCTGGAGGGGGAAGCAGGCAATCAGGGCCCAGGACGGCCATACAAAAGGAGCTGCAGAACAGAGCAGCAGTTAGTAGCTGCTTGGAGCTGGAGAAGGAAGGACTGTGTGCTTAGCTGGAAAAGCAGCAGGATCATGGACAGCTAACTGGGGGCGGGGGAAGGGACAGGGACATGGACTAAGGGAGCATTGAGGGAGCTCCTGACTGGCTGTGGGGACTGAGTAGGGATTGAGCCTGGGGAGGGCTGAAGGAAAATAGTGTCTCCAGGGAGGAAGCCCTGGAGATATGGCCCCATACCAGAGCTGGATTGGTTTATAGATTGTGGACACACCCAACCAGAGGGGGCTTTCGTGAGAGGTGGGTGCTGACCCTGTTGCAGTAAGGGTGTCAGAATCAGGCCCCTAAGAGAATATTGTCGTAGGATAATGGCACTCAGATAGCACATAACAAGCTTAACCTCTATGTGGGCCTTATAAAATGATGTCAAAACTAGGAATCCTGTCATTGACTTCAATGGGTGCATATTCTGAGTCTGAATGATTGTGCGTCAAATTCCACAGTCCTTAACTGAGCACAACTCCCATTAAATTCAAGGGAGTGTTGCTTGATTAAGACAAGGAAAAATTTACTCTTAAGGAGTAAATCTTAAGCCAGTCCAGCCTTCTAATAAGGCGGAATATTCCCTAATACCAACTTCATTTGTTGAAAATATCAATTATTTTGTACCATACCTTAAAAATAATCCATATTGCTCTTGACTTACACTGAAACTAGTAAGGGAAACCTCCATTTGTTCATTTTATCAGTGCTTGGGTAGCCTACCTGTATAAAAAGCAGGTGGCTAATTAAACAAAAAAACAACCCTAAGCCCAGCATGGAATTTCCTCCCGTTTATTTATTGATTAAACCATCTCATCTCAATTCAAGGAAGGAAGACAATTGACCATTCAGGTCCATCTCTTGATTAATCCTTTCACATTTAGCTTTACAAATTACTAGCACTTTAAACTGTAGGCTTGAACGGTCTCATGCAAAAATTTGGCAGCTGTTGGGTTGCAAAGATTATAACTACAGGAAAGTTATTCCAGCAAGAATTTTTTTAACTGAAAAGTGATTTAAATATAGCATTATGGTCTGGGGATATATAATCTTTCCAGCTACCAAATCTATGAGCTAACATAACTGACTTTATCAAGTTTAAATCAGTATGAAATTGATTAAATGACCTGGCAAATTTTGTTGCTCAGTTTGGGAGAAGAAAAGCCCAGTGCAATGTTTCAACAGCTGTTTCATTGCTTGCCCATTACTTAACAAATAAACTACAGCTGTTTGTATGGTTAGGCAAGATACAGATATTGTTTTAAGTTATGATTATAACTGGTAAATAGGTTTTGACTAAGGGTATGAAAGCAGCAACATTATTTTCTGTTTAAATGTTTTTTGATTGGGACAAACAGTCAGTTATCTAGCCAATGAACCATGAATAACTTGCTTGTGTACCATACGGTTAACAGCTGAAAGACAGATGTTATAAAAATATACTGTGAGAGAAGCACAGTAGTGGGTTGACTAGGTGACCAGATGCCAAGAATTCCAGGGTTCTGATCCTAACACCAACTTTCTAGTGTTCTTGGGCAAGGTAGTCAGTCTATGATTTTCAGAGGTGATGAGCACCCACAACTACAGCTGACTTCAGGCACACAGTTGACAGCTCAGTAACTCTCCTTAACTTCTCTGCTTGTTTCCCTGTCTATACAAGGGGAGAGGAGTTACCAATAGTAAATCTTCACAAAAACCCCCATGAGTAATTAATATTAGTACATTCAGCTGGTTCTGCTAGCTTTGATACTATAGTCTAACCATACTACTATAAAACCTGTACAAGCCGCAACTTTCAGAGGTTTATAACTCAAATTAATATACTAATGCCAGTGTATTTAAAATTCTCATGAATTGTTCTCATGAGAGGTACTGAATCTCCTAACTAAACAATCTGTGCAAGGCCAAACTTTCAAATACTGATGCCAAAGTTGTGGTCACAAGCACTAAATAAATAGCTGCTCATGCAGTTACCCATTTCACAGACAAGGGCAGCTCCCAGACTGCAGCACTGGGCAGCACAGCATGGGGAGGAGTTGTGCAGCCGTCAGTGGTGAAAGAACAGGTTAAGAACTATTCAGAAAAGCTGGACATGCACAAGGCCATGGGGCCAGATCTAATGCATCCGAGGGTGCTGAGGGAGTTGGCTGATGTGATTGCAGAGCCATTGGCCATTATCTTTGAAAACTCGTGGCCATCGGGGGAGGTCCCGCATGATTGGAAAAAGGCAAATATAGTGCCCATCTTTAAAAAAGGGAAGGAGGATAATCTGGGGAACGACAGACTGGTTAGCGTCACCTCAGTCCCTGGAAAAATCATGGAGAAGGTCCTCAAGGAATCCATTTTGAAGCACATGGAGGCGAGGAAGGTGAGGAAGGAACAGTCATCATGGATTCACCAAGGACAAGTCATGCCTCACCAACCTGATTGCCTTCTATGATGAGATAACTGGCTCTGTGGATATGGGGAAAGCGGTGGACATGACATACCTTGACTTTAGCAAAGCTTTTGATACGGTCTCCCACAGCATTCTTGCCAGCAAGTTAAATTATGGATTGGATGACTGGACTATAAGGTGGATAGAAATCTGTCTAGATCATTGGGCTCAATGGGTAGTGATCAACAGCTCGATGTCTAGTTGGCAGCCGGTGTCAAGCGGAGTCCCCCAGGGGTCGGTTTTGTTCAACATCTTCATTAATGAACTAGATAATGGGATGGATTGCACCCTCAGCAAGTTCGCAGATGACACTAATCTGGGGGGAGAGGTAGATATGCTAGAGGGTAGAGATAGGATCCAGAGTAACCTAGACAAATTGGAGGTTTGGGCTAAAAGAAATCTGATGAGGTTCAACAAGGACAAGTGCAGAGTCCTGCACTTAGCACAAAAGAATCCCATGTACTGCTACAGGCTGGGGACTGACTGACTAAGTGGCAGTTCTGCAGAAAAGGACCTGGGAATTACAGTGGACGAGAAGCTGGATACGAGTCAGCAGTGTGCCCTTGTTGCCAAGAAGGCTAATAGCATATTGGGCTGCATTAGTAGGAGTATTGCCAGTAGATCGAGGGAAGTGATTATTCCCCTCTATTCGGCACTGGTGAGGCCACATCTGGAGTACTGGTCCAGTTTTGGGTCCCCCACTACAGAAAGGATGTGGACAAATTGGAGAGAGTCCAGTGGAGATCAACTAAAATGATTAGGGGGTTGGGGCACATGACTTACGAGGCGAGGCTGAGGGAACTGGGCTTATTTAGTCTGCAGAAGAGAAGAGTGAGGGGGGATTTGATAGCAGCCTTCAACCACCTGAAGGGGGTTTCCAAAGAGGATGGAGCTAGGCTGTTCTCAGTGGTGGCAGATGACAGAACAAGGAGCAACAGTCTCAAGTTTCAGTGTGGGAGGTCTAGGTTGGATATTAGGAAACACTATTTCTCTAGGAGGGTGGTGAAGCACTGGAATGGGTTACCTAGGGAGGTGGTGGAATCTCCATCCTTAGAAGTTTAAGGCCCGGCTTGGCAAAGCCTTGACTGGGATGATTTAGTTGGGGTTGGTCCTGCTTTGAGCAGGGGGTTGGACTAGATGACCTCCTGAGGTCTCTTCCAACCTGTCTTCTGTGATTCTATGATTTCAGCACACAAAGGTTGTACATATACATTTTACAGGCTCAACCTATATTGCGCGCCATTAAAACATCAGCCTTTGCCAACATTTACTACCCAGCAATTTATGAAAAAACAGAATTATCCCAATATGTAGAATAGGAAAGTGAACACTGGCAAACCTTTACTATTTAATGAATGAGTCACTGACTGACTGCACATTGGAAAATTAGGCCAATGTAGAGTAGAACTAGGAGGAAATATTTGTAATCAAATATGGGGGAAAATATGTTGACGGCAGGGCCGCCTGGGGGGGGGGCAAGTGGGTCAATTTTTTCCCAGGCCCCGGGCCCCGCAGGGGCCCCCATGAGAATATAGTATTCTATAGTATTGCAACTTTTTTTTTAATGGAAAGGACCCCCGAAATTGCTTTGCCCCAGGCCCCCTCAATCCCCTGGTTGAAGGGGAGCATGGGGGAGGGAAGGAGAGAATCAGATTTAAAATCTTTTCTCTCCTAAAATGCATTGTAAGAGATTTAAGAGACAAACAGTACATTAAGTTGGCTGACATTTTGAAAGCTGCAAACTCAGCACACTGCCTCAAGTTTTCTGCTGACCTTCGCACTTTTTTATTCTTTGAAACACGTCTATGATTCAGTGCAATAGATTTTAATATACAGACACCAGAGCAAGATGTTTCAGGGAGGGAAAAAAAACATTCATCAGTAAGAATAACTGCTGCTCGCTAGTTCTAGAACACTCACTTTTCACATTATAATGAACAATCGCTTTCACTCTAGATTGCTGCCGTCTATTCAGAATATTTATTTATAATAAGTGACGTCAGAGCCTACAAAGGCTCTGATTCCCCCCCCCCCCAAGAGAGTACCATTTAGATTGAAATTTTGACTTACTGCACCAAAACAAAATATTAGTTGGGTGGGGGAGATTTTTGATCACTTTAATGAGTTAAATGAAATTAAAAATTGAAAAAAATATAACTTTTCGTTAGATCCTATTGAGAGGGACACATCACATTCTGTAGAAAGCTCCCATTTTATTGGCTCTCAGTCTGGTTTGTGTCAGTCTCATTCACTGGGAATAAATAAACTAGTTCAGTGAGGAGGAAAACAATACTACCTCCACTCTTACATAGACCTAGTTGTGTCTTTATTGAATTTTCCAGAGGGATTCTCTTTTTATGTGTGAAAGTTTTTTTAAATACACAAACATTTGTCAGCACATGCAAGGAGATTCTCTTTGGAGCAGATAGTGTGTCTCCCCTCTGCATGTGTACAGCACCTAACACTGTGGGGTCACAGTCCTGACATGGGGCCTCTAGGTGCTTCTACAGATTATTTATTTAATAATCAAAAGGAATGCACCTTTTGGTGATGCCAGCATTGGATAGAGAGAGGGGCCAAACCAGAAACTCTTTATACAACTCTTCCCAAATTCTGGTGGGGAGGGAGCGGTGATTCAATAGCACCCCCTGTCTGAACTAGCTCTGTTCTTGGATTTTCAAAAACACAACTATCTAGAATTTCATAATTATACAAACAAAAAAACCCACCAAGTAGCCAGTTCTATCCATAGGTCTCATGCAGGATTGTATGTAGTATGGGTCCAGTCCTGCTCACACCGCCATGCAATTGCTTTGACTTCCATGGACTTGCAAAGGGTCTGAGAGCAGAACTGATCCCTAAGGTGGTAACTTGTACACTGTAGTTGTGTAAAATGGTTGGTGCCCAGTTCATTGCCAGCTCAAGCACCCATAACAAAGTGCTGAGGTTCGTCCTCTAGTTAGTTACAAAAAAACAAAAACAAAAAAACCCACCCCAGAATACACTGTTTAACCTGATGTTCATTCACACTCCTTTACTGGATTCATTTCTTAAGGCAGATACTGACACTCAAAACCAGGGCAAGCATGTAATTGGAATAAGGAACTGATCCAAATGAGAGATTCAAGGCACTTCACAGCTGCCATCATGCATAAATCATAGCATCACAGAACTGGAAGGGACCTCGAGAGGTCATCTAGTCCAGCCCCCTGCACTCAAGGCAGGACTAAGTATTATCTAGACCATCCCTGACAGGCGTTTATCTAACCTGCTCTTAAAAATCTCCAATGATGGAGATTCCACAACCTCCCTAGGCAACTTATTCCAGCACTTAACCATCCTGACAGTTAGGAAGTTTTTCCTAATGTCCAACCTAAACCACCCTTGCTGCAATTTAAGCCCATTGCTTCTTGTCCTATCCTCAGAGGTTAAGAAGAACAATTTTTCTCCCTCCTCCTTGTAACAACCTTTTATGTACAGTAACTCCTCACTTAACGTTGTAGTTATGTTCCTGAAAAATACAACTTTAAGTGAAACCATGTTAAACTAATCCAATTTTCCCATAAGATTTAATGTAAATGCGGGGGGTTAGGTTCCAAGGAAATTTTTTGGGGGCAGACAAAAGGAATTATATACTGTACAGTACTGTACTGTACTGTGGTGGGGAGGTGCCCCTGGCTTACCCCTGGGGCTCAGGGCTGGAGGTGCAGGGTTTGGGAGGGAGTTAGGGTGCGGGAGGGCGCTCAAGGTGGGGGTGTGGGGTCTGGGAGGGAGTTAAGGTGCAGGAGGGTGCTCAGGGTGGGGGTGCAGGACGAGGCTCAGGGCTGGGGCAGGCAAGAGGTGCAGAGCACTTACCTGGGGCAGCTCCTGTTCAGTGCAGGGGGTATGCAGCGGCACTTTCCCCTTCAAAGCCAGCTGGAGAGAAGCGATGCTTTGAAGGGGAAAGCGCCCCTTCTCTCTGGCTGCTGGCTGCGCAGCTTCCCCTGCTCCTCTTGAGTGCTCTGGCCCGTGCTCACAGGGCCACATTCCAAAAGGGGATTTACAGCTGCAGGCCAGGGCCCTGGGGCCCCCTTAACCCAGGGCCCTGAAGCCCCTAAAGCCCCTGCGTTCCGGGTGGCCCTGCCCACTCGCTCGCTCCCTTCCTCCCAGAAAGTCCTAAGCGCTGCCAAACAGCTGGGAGGGAGGGAGGAAGGGAGGGGGAGGAGGCGGAGAAGGGGAACTTGTGCAATGCTCCCTTGTAAAGTCAGCCAAACGACGTTATAAGGGAGCATTGCACAACTTTAAACGAGTATGTTCCCTAATGGAGCAGCGACGTAACTTCGAAACAATGTTAAGCGGGAGGACGTTAAGTGAGGAGTTACTGTACTTGAAAACTGTTATGTCCCCTCTCAATCTTCTCTTCTCCAGACTAAACAAACCCAATTTTTTCAATCTTCCCTCATAGGTCATGTTTTCTAGACCTTTAATCATTCTTGTTGCTCTTCTCTGGACTTTCTCCAATTTGTCCACATCTTTCCTGAAATGTGGCACCCAGAACTGGACACAATACTCCAGTTGAAGCCTAATCAGTGCAGAGAAGAGCGGAAGAATTACTTCTCGTGTCTTGCTTACAACACTCCTGCTAATACATCCCAGAATGATGTTTGCTCTTTTTTTGCAACAGTGTTACACTGTTGACTTATATTAAGCTTGTGGTCCACTATCACCCCCAGACCCTTTTCCGCAGTACTCCTTCCTAGGCAGTCATTTCCCATTGTGTATGTGTGCAACTGATTGTTCCTTCCTAAATAAAGTACTTCGCATTTGTCCTTATTGAGTTTCATTCTATTTATTTCAGACCACTTCTCTAGTCTGTCCAGATCATTTTTAATCCTATCCTCCAAAGGCTGCACTTTCAACCCATCCCAGCTTGGTATCATCCGCAAACTTTATAAGTGTAGTCTCTATGCCATTATCTAAATCATTGATGAAGATATTGAACAGAACCGGTCCCAGAACCGATCCCTGCGGGATCCCACTCATTATGCTCTTCCAGCATGACTGTGAACCACTGATAACTACTCTCTGGGATTGATTTTCCAGCCAGTTATGCACCCACCTTATAATAGCTACATCTAGGTTGTATTTCCCTAGTTTGTTTATGAGAAGGTCATGCGAGAGAGTATCAAAAGCCTTACTAAATGCCAAGGTCCACCTGTGCTCTACCACAGCCAGGATGGTTCTAGCTTCAGGGGAGAAATGTCTCCTTTCCAGCATTTCTCAGAGTAGACTTTTTTCACCATGCAATATCGGGAATGTTGTATAGAAGACAGAGTACAGACTGGATATAGGCATTCATGGCCAAATACGTTAGAATGCACAGACTTATTTGCAGAATTCCCTGAAAATGATGGTCAATACTGCAAATTGTTCTCTGTAGGAAGATCCTTAATTTGCCAAGAGTTCCACTGACTACAGGATGCAGAATCAGGGCCCATTTTTGAAACGCCTTCTAGTGGCTGCAGTGATAGAAACTACAGCAGACTCCTCCTGAAGTAAGAGAATCTCGCAGAAGACTTTTCTGTTCCAGTTTCTCAACACACAGAGAAAAAAAATAAAGATCAGCTACAGGGAGCAGCAGCCTATGTTCACTGAGTCAAACATTCCAGGCTATATCCCTGCTCTCTGGAGAGAATCATTCACACAGAGAAGATTAGTGAAAAGGATTAGCATGCAGCAGGATTATCCACACACACAGTTTAGTCAACTAATAAAACACTATCTTTGTGTTTGCTGCCTCTCAGCCTGTAGGTTTCTCAAATCCTAGTATTTATCCCTTTAAGCACCACCATACTTTGTGGAATGCAGAATACACAAATGACATAGATACATTTGCAACTGATCTCATGTTTGTGTCATCTCCAATCAGCCACAAGATGTCAGTGCTGCAGAACATTATTATTCTTATATGTGAAGGAGCATCTGTCTATGTTGCTTTGGGTAGCTGTCAGTCCTCGGTTGTACTTGTAAGGGTCAGTGAGTATACCCATGCCATAACAGTGTGGGACAGTAAATGAGATTGTGCTGCCCAATGCAGTTTGTTATTCAATTATATTTTTAATAATGCAGCACTTTGCAGCACTCTCCTAGAGTGAAGCAAAAGTTATTCTAGCCACTTTCACAGCTCCTAAAACAACTCATGGAAAACTTGAACGAGGCAGACATCAAATGTGTAAGATACTGCTAAGTATGCATCAGCAACAAAAATTTCCAAAATTACATAGGACGCCATTTTATGATAAAAAACGTAGATGATCCAAACAAAGAAGCCGCCATTCTGGAGCTACTACTTCTCAGCTAATTAGGAAATTCGTATAGAAGACCACAAGCTACTAGAGTTTGACAGTAGCCATACCAAACCTATTAAGTACCTACTTAGGTATAATAATGTCACACCAAGTTTTGCATATAACCTGGCTAACCTCTGACTCCTTGTTTACAAATAGGTTTGCATAGGCACCGACTCCATGGGTGCTCCAAGGCTGGGACAGAGTGGGGGGTCGAGCATGCTCCCCCACCACCTGGAAAATTACAAAGTCAGCACCTAGGCTTGCATCACCAAATACCAACTTGACTTCCAGCCACCAATGTAGCAATGCACTTTTACATCACTATGGTAATTCCTGTTTGCGTGATTTGCTTGTGTAAGTTCACATGTGTCCTGTATACCTGTTTATGTAAATTTACCTGTATAATTTTGGGGATATTATCTCTGCCTTCCTCTAACTAATTCATTTGAATCAAAAGGAAATGGTCGAATGAGTATTTTTTGATATGTTTTCACAGAATGCAGCACAAGGTATCAGATACAAGGTATCAGACTAAGAAAACAGTTTGGAGAACTAAGAAATCTAAAGGCAGCATGTGCATGGTGAGGCTCGAGGAAACAACGAAATCCACAGATGCAGTAGGTGACTGGAGAGTCCTAGAGGCATAACAGACCACAGCTCCATCAATAATGAAGGATGCAAGGAACAAGAATCAGTCAATATGGCTTACCATGGCCTGACTCAAAGATGCGAAGGTTATAACTGACTCTCCACATTCTTGTTTGACTTTAAGGATCCTTCTGCAATAACTTCTATTAATTTAACAGAAAATAAGAACCTGCCTATACCTTAGCCAATGTCAGGATCCTAATAAAGACAGTCAGGACCAAGGGTCAGAGCCAGGACAAAGCCGAGGCTGGGAGTAGCAGAGGAGTTGAGCGTCAGGTTCCAGGCCAGGGTCAATACCAATGGTCAAAGTCCAAGTCTGGTTTCAAGATCTTGGGCAGGGGGCAATGTCCAAATAAGCCAAGATCAAAGCCAGGAATTTGCGAGCAGGAAAGGCAATAGCAGCTACAGGAAATCCATCCCTTGTGTTTATACAAGGCAGGGAGCTAATCAGGAGCTGTGAGACGGCTGCCTGTCAAACCCCTTGAGGCAGAACTTCCCATAGTCTGTGTCCACAGCAGGTCATGGAAAGTAGCACACAAGCTGGTTATGGATGGCAGCCTGGAGATACTAGCTACCTGGGAGCTCTACAGGCCTGGGTTCTAGACCTGCAGGACCTTGCAGCTCAATCTTTCAGATTGGTGACCCCTTATTTGAAGTAAACAAATTTCATGACTTCCTGATACCACCATTGCACCCTTCTTCCCCCCCCCCCCCAAAAAAAGTCTGACAGTGTTGAACTAGCTTCTCTAAGTGTTGCTCTTTTTGGGGCCTTCTCAGGATAAGTGCGATGCAATATATTCTGGGTTGCCTCCAACCTGGGGATGCTCTGGACCTGCAACATCTGAAAGCATCTAGCCAACCAAGCAAAAACAGATACACCTGTTGACACCGTACAGTAGAGACCTTAGAGAGGAAGAAGTTGGGGGTCAGGAAAACTCCTGCCAAAACTTCAAGGTGTGAGGGAGTGAACAGGGGTTCTTTGGTCCAGCCTATGTGCACATAGAGGGCAAATATCAGTCTGAGAATGCAGTGTCCTATGAATGGAGAGATTCAGAAACTATTTGAGGAAGGGTAGCCAGGGATGGAGGGGGGAAGAATCTAGTTGGCTTTGAAAATGAATAGGACGTGGATACAGATTACTGGCTTATAAGGTTTTATGCTCCCAGAGGCCAGACTCTGACCTGAGTTACACCAGTGTAAAGATGAAGCAGCCCCATTAAAGTTAGTTCTAGTGTAAATGAGATCAGAATCTGGCACCCTGTATTTTTCTATTTCTTAGGTCTGCATGGTTTTTTGGTGAGCTGTGTCTTTTTTATTGCTCCAGGGTTTCGGGAGGTTCTTTTTTAGAAAAAGAAAAATCTAATTTAGATTTTAAATGATAAAAGGGCAAACTGACTGCATTGCTTAATTCAGTTTCACATGCAATAACCTTTCAAATGGTGCTTGAAAGTCAAGTCAAATTTCAATATAAATGATATTGCCGGGTTAACCTTAATGTTTGAGACACGGCCCTTTATGTTTCACTATCATCCCCTTGAATGTGTTGAACAGTAATTTTAATAGAATCATAAAAATCTTCATTTTCCTCTTTGTAGACTTAACCAAGGCCAAGCGCAGTACAAGAGGTACACTTCAGTCTCACTCATAGGGCTTGTGATTATTTCAAACACCTCATTTCTTGAAGCTCTTGTGTATGCAAATTACAGGACTGTTAAATGTTTTTTAGAAATAGCTTTACGTAAATACTGTCTAAATGAGCTTTTTCCTTGCTTATTTCTTCAAATAAATATATCAGCATTAGGGACCATAGGCAAAAAAAGAAGGATTCTGCTAAAGCTATGTATGACAATCTGACTTTAAGTGAACTGTTAGTGCCATGAATTAAACAAGGACCTTGGAAAGGTAGTTCAATGCTTATCAGTTTGTGATACACGCTTGCCTTTTTATAGGAGAGATTTAAGTCCCAAAAGAATTTGGGGGGGAAAGCTACAAATGACTGAAAATAGGGGGGTAGAGTGGAAGTGTTATCTCAGCCTTAACCATTGTGATGCTTCAGTAAAGAAAGGAATATATTGAAATTGCAATGAAGGGCAAAATGAGATGCAAGAAAGCGGGTGGAAGGGAGAGCCAAGCTCAGTTAAGCAGCCTCAGTGGCAGTGGGCCTGATTCTTTGTTACCCTGCACCTTGTGAAGTCATTTACAGCAAAGCATGGGGGGAGTAACACTGCCATTGTGAGGTGGTAGCATTTTATAGCCTCTTTGCACTCACTTTGCCATGACGCATACAGCTACCGGAGGTGCAGGGCGATGGAGAATCAGGCCCACGCTGTTCCCAGCTGGATGATGAGAGGCAGTCCCTCCAAGGCAGTCCCTTGGGGAGGGATAGCTCAGTGGTTTGAGCATTGGCCTGCTAAACCCAGGGTTGTGAGCTCAATCCTTGAGGGGACCACCTAGGGATCTGTGGCAAAATCAGTACTTGGTCCTGCTAGCGAAGGCAGGGGGCTGGACTCGATGACCTTTCAGGGTCCCTTCCAGCTCTATAAGATAGGTATATCTCTCCATATTTTTTAACCCCCTTTGACTAATTAACAAGCAGCATCGATCAGTGCGGAAGGGAATCTGTCTCATCCATTCTTCCAAAGCCAAAAATCACAAGCTTTCACATCAACCTCACCTAAATACACACTGTTCTGTAGCCCAGAGACTGAGTTTTAGAGTCACTGACATACCAGTATATTGCCATATAAATTATGATCCATCCAAGTGCTCAGGCTAGCTGTGGAGGTAGGAGCAGGTTTCTAACATCCTTCCTGAACTTCTGTTCCCACTTAAAAAAAAAAAAAAAAAAAAAAAAAAAACTGAAATATCTCTACAGAATAAATGCGTAACACACACAATTCTTTGTTCTATATACAAGCAAGCTGTGACTACCTAGGCAGAATGTTTGTGATTACTAAGTACTGTAGTAGTCAAACAAATTGGATTAATTTGAAAAACAGCTTTCTTGTCCTAAATACATGACTGCAACATTTCTTGCCATCTGGGCAACTGTTCGGAGTATTAAATCAGCAAGCAAGAAATCTAGGTGTTATACAGACACATTCTACCCTCTGATATGCATGCATAACTCCCATTGACCTCAGTGAGAGTTACATGGGTGCATATTTGAATTGCATATTTGTCAGAACTGAATCCAGAAACAAGCCACGCCAGTTATCACTCACTTTATTGTGCCACACCAATATTCATCCCTTTGCCGGTGCTATGGATACTTCACATGGTACCATACAGCTTCTCCTTGAGTTGAGCCTGTGGTTTCCAGTTGCCTCCTGAGGGTTCCTACTTCCCTCACAAGCTTGAAGGATGAGTCTCCATGTCGTCATCTCCCTGAATTTTCATCTATTGCTTGCTCAGCTACACACACCTGTTTCTGTCTCACCATCAGGACTTAATGCCCCTCGCTAAAAGTAGTAGCAGTGCTTAGCCTTCTTAAAAGCATGATAACTTTATAAAGGGAAAAGAGCCATCATACTGATTTGCCAGTATTCTCCATGAAATTCAGTCTTTAATTCTTTGTATTGTTGCAACACCATAATTAAGGTTGATTTCTGAGGGAGTTAAAGGTCTGTTTTAGACAAGTGCAGTTAGCTATACCTATTAAGATTGCACAACACTTTCCATTATAAGATCCTGGGTTTTTATATCTACCAATGTGATATATGCCATCATGTGCCAGCAATGCCCCTTTGCCATATACATTGGCCAAATGGGACAGTCTCTACGCAAAAGAATAAATGGACACAAATCAGACATCAAGAATTATAACATTAAAAAACCTGTCAGAGAACACTTCAATCTGCCTGCACACTCAATAACAGACTTAAAAGTGGCAATTCTTCAACAAAAAAAACTTCAAACAGACTCCAACGAGAAACTGCAGAACTGGAATTAATTTGCAAACTGGACACCATCAATTTAGGCTTGAATAAAGACTGGGAGTGGATGGGTCACTACAAAACCTAATTCCCACATACTAATTTCCCCCTACTGTTACTCACACCTTCTTGTCAACTGTTTGAAATGGGCCATGCTGATTACATTGCCCTCATTACCACTACAAAAGTGATTTCCTCCCTTGGTATTCTACTGTTGAGAATAGCCCACTTCCACTTTAATTGAATTGTCTCGTTAGCACTGACCCCCCACTTGGTAAGGCAACTCCCATCTTTTCATGTACTGCGTATATATACCTGTCTACTGTATTTTCCACTCCATGCATCTGATGAAATGGGTTTTACCCCACGAAAGCTTATGCCTAAATAAATTTGTTAGTCTCTAAGGTGCCACAAGGACTCCTCATTGTTTGCTGATACAGACTAAACACGGCTACGACTCTGAAACCTGGGGTTTTTTGTTGCTTGTAACTGCCAAACTTTAATTGTTGGAGCTGAAACTTTCCAGGCCAGGTGTCTGCCTTGGACTGATTGTTTTTTCCCCAGAAAACAAAGCAAAAACAGTTCAGCTGTTTCTAAGAACACGGTTAGGGGAAAATATGTTGTTTTGACCATGTTAAAAATATTCTATCAATCATTTAATTGAGAAACTCTAAAAAGCAGGAACTTGCCCTGGGTTTATTGATGTGCCTTTTGCTGACCCTGTGAAAATCTATCCAAATTTGGCCAAGTTATGAGCTTCTGAAAAATCTCAGCTTGCACACTGTGAGTACAGACATGTTAGTGTCAGACAGCTAAACTGTCCAGAAATTCTGTAGGCACTGAGCACCATATCACCATTTGTAATTTCATACATCTCGATTATGTAGCTTCAGAGATTTCTCTGGTGGCATCTCTTTTGCTTTTCTTCATAAGTATTCCGAAAAGCTGAAGTACTCCTGGTTGCCCTAGGTGATTCGCTCAGTCAACATACCTCTTCTATAAAGAGGTGACCCAACTGAACACATTGTGCTTTAATGAGGTCTAACTAGCCAGTGCTTCATTTACATGAGTAACCAAATTGATTCTTCCGATTTTTAGCCTATCCCTCTGTTAGTTCATACCAGTGGCCTGTCTGCAATCGTTGCAATAAAGAATGCAACCAGTGGGTGGATAGCTTTAAGGATCCTTCTGCAATAACTGTTAAATCTCTTTCCAGAAGATTCTCTGTTTAACGTGTGTTCTCTATGCAATCTAATTAATTTTGTTTCTACATTACACTGCAATTTTTCTTACCACTTAGTCTTGTGAAGTAACCACTACAGCACGCTACCACTATTTGACATCTTACAAAACTTAAAATGAAACTCAAGAGCGCACACAAGTCATTTGGTGCTATATAACCTTTGACTAACCAAGTGGTTTTGTGTCTTATGAAAGGCCCATGTTTACCACAGCCTTAAATATAAAAAACGTGACTTCTTGTAGCAATCAAACACAAATTCCTCCTTCAGAATAAGGCTACATCTACAGTTGGCGCTAGGGAGGGTATTCCCAGTTCTTGCAGACATAGGCGGGCTAGCTCTGCTCAAGGTACTGCTCTAAAAATAGTGCAGCGGCAGTAGCATGGGCCATGGCAAGTGATGGTGTGGGCTAGCCACCCCAAGTACAAACCTGCCCAGACTCCTTGGGTACATTCATGGGGCAGCTGGCTCATGCTTCTGCTGCTACCACAGCTACACTACTATTTTTTAGCATACTAGCTCAAGTAGCGCGAGTGCGGGCACTTCTAAGCGGGCAGGGAATCACCCCTCACCTCCAAATGGAGCCAGAGTCAAAGGCCAAGTTGGGGTGCCTGAATTTTTGGGTGCCCAACCTTAAAAAGTTTCCAGAAAGTGCTAAGCATCCACCCTTTGAAAATCATGCTTCTTTAAAGTATCTCAAGATGAGCAACCAAAAGCACTAATCGCTTTTGAAAACGTTGGCAAAATATACAGGAAAAAAATGTAGGTTGGCCATCTGACATGGTGGTCAAAAAAGGCAAATAATATGTAATATAATATTCTATAAGTCACTGGTGTGCCCTCACCTGGAACATTATTTTCATTGCTGGTCCTCTCAAAAAAGGATACAGTAAAACTTGGAAGGTCCAGCAAAAAAAGGGCATTGAAAATTAATAGCAGCCTGGAAACGAAGAAAAAAGTTACAAAAATAGGGCTTAGGTTAGGAAGGAGAAAAATAAGAGGTGACAGGATAGAAGTACATAAAACAAATGAACAATTTAGAGAAGATAGATTGGATCACCTGTTTATCTATTTCTAGAATACCAGGACAAAAGGACCCCACTTACATTTAAATGAAATAAAAATGATTCAAAGACATAACTGACACAATGTGTAATTCACTTGTGGAACTTGCTGCTATGAGATGTCATGAAGGCCAAGAGTTCGGCATCATTCAAAAAAGGACTAGACATTTACAAATAAGAATATCTGCAGTTCCACTAACTGGGATAAAAATGGATAAAGGAGATCAATTCCCAGGCTTTAGAACAAAAATCTATCACCGGTTGCCTGGAACCATGAAGGAATTTCCTCTTAGGCAAATTATTTAAAAGAGTAATTGGACACACCCCTAGAAAAAAAATGTACTACTCGTAACAAGCCTGCATTGGTAAGGCGGATAGACCAGCCCATTTAGTAGGTCTTTTCTCTCTCTCTCGAATCTCCATGACAAACAGCTCTCTAAGTACACTTAATCCTGACTCAGTGCAGGGATGGACTGGATGACCTCTTAAGGTCCCTTCCAGCCCTACATTTCTATGGTAGCAAGGTGAAGCTGCTGTAATGTCCTATATTGTACAGCGGCTCCCTTAGTCGACTACTAAATAAGATAATACAAAGTCATATTTCCATATTTTGATATGTGCATACCCCATTCTTTATGCCAAGTTTCTCCATGTTATTTTGCAATATTTAGTGTTTTATACAAGCAGCTATAATATATATTAGTAAAATATTCATAGAGGTTAGAGATGAAAAAGTCTGTTGGGTATAGTTAGTCTGTCAGTCAACGCAGGATTTTTCCCAATAGTATATTTTCTAGTGCCTTTTCCATAGGCAAGTGTCTAGCATCTTGACTCAGGGCATCCTCTGGCTTCAATCCCAGTGAAAGGAATGGGAAATTGAAGCCATTTTGAATGGGGAGAAGAGTTCATGAGTTTAGTGCCAGAAATTAGATGATGGAGAGAAACCTCTTAAAAAGTCAGCGTGACAAGTGATGTCTTGGATGAAACTGGGCGTTACACTTGGGGACCTCCAGAGCTAAAAGGCTGAGAGAGACATGTAACACGCTGACTAGTTGATTCCTCCGTCTACAGGAAGTAGGCAAACTCATCCCCAAGCATCTGAGGTCCAAACCAGTTTGAATCCTGGACAAGCCCCCACTTCCATGACAGCCAACATCTTACCTGAAACATCTGGGATTGAATCGAGGAACTTTAGAGCCACACATTGTACAGCACGTGACGAGCAGTAAGAATGTGAATGGACTTGTTTTCATACAATGGAAGGAGGCACTCTGGAGTACAGTAAGCACCTTGAAAACGCTGATATTCTGCACACTGCCGTATTTGCCTTCTGTGTCATTTGCACATTTCCCTGAGAAATGCTGCACATAATTTGGTAAATATGAACTACTACAGGTGGAAAATTACAGTTTTAATTGCTTGAATTGTATATACAATGCACACACAAATCACCTGGCATGTAACTAGAAGTCTGCAAAAACCTGAGTTCCATGGGTTAATCATTCACACTGTGGGGGTAGCACAGAAGTATTTTTAAGATTGCCACAGCATATGGGAATTTCCCATGTGCATTTCCTGCAGGTTTCCAAGAAATAGCCTCTCTGTTTGGCTCAGATGATTTTGCAGTTGTTTACATAAATCCCATATGAAATATCAGGGTCACATTTTTCAGCAAAGTCAAAGAAAATAATTTGTCATTCTGCTGTCTGAGCACACACCAGTCCAATTCCAGCATTAGCCAACTTGCTTTACTTTTTTGTTTTGTGGGGTATTGTACTATAAGGCCAAAAAAAAAAAAAGCTAAAACTTTGCTTGGTTAAATCATTGTGCAATCTTTTGTACCCAACAGCCTAATAGAGTGTCTAAGGCATGAAATAAAAAGATTAGCTTCACATCTTCTAAGGAGGGATTGTTTTCTACCTTTTAAGTTTATTTTTCTGTTATTCATAAGTAATACGGCATAACCACTGAGAACTCAAAGAAATAAATACAGCAGATGCAATGGTTCTTTAAGTCCATTCGCAAATTGTAATTAAAATAGCCTTTTTGGGGAGGTGCCTTATCATAGAATATTAGGGTTGGAAGAGACCTCAGGAGGTCATCTCGTCCAACCCCCTGCTCAAAGCAGGACCAATCCCAAGTAAATCATCCCAGACAGGGCTCTGTCAAGCTGGGCCTTAAAAACCTCTAAGGATGGAGATTCCACCACCTCCCTAGGTAACCCATTCCAGTGCTTCACCACCCTCCTAGTGAAATAGTGTTTCCTAATATCCAACCTAAACCTCCCCCACTGCAACTTGAGACTGTTGCTCCTTGTTCTGTCATCTGCCACCACTGAGAACAGCCGAGCTCCATCCTCTTTGGAAACCCCCTTCAGGTAGTTGAAGGCTGCTATCACATCCCCCCTCACTCTTCTCTTCTGCAGACTGAATAATCCCAGTTCCCTCAGCCTCTCCTCATAAAACATGTGCCCCAACTCCCTAATCATTTTAGTTGCCCTCCGCTGGACTCTCTCCAATTTGTCCACATCCTTTCTGTAGTGGGGGGGGGCCGCCAAAACTGGACGCAATATTCCAGATGTGGCCTCACCAGTGCCGAATAGAGGGGAATAATCACTTCCCTCAATCTGCTGGCAATGCTCCTACTAATGCAGCCCAATATGCTATTAGCCTTCTTGGCTACAAGGGCACACTGTTGACTCGTATCCAGCTTCTCATCCACTGTAGTCCCCAGGTCCTTTTCTGCAGAAGTGCTGCTTAGCCAGTCAGTCCCCAGCCTGTAGCAGTGCATGGGATTCTTTTGTGCTAAGTGCAGGACTCTGCACTTGTCCTTGTTGAACCTCATCAGATTTCTTTTGGCCCAATCCTCCAATTTGTCTAGGTCACTCTGACCTTAACCCTACCCTCCAGCACAGGGCTGGCTTTAGGAAGTGCGGGGCCCGATTCAAATACCCGGCGGCGGTCTGGGTCTTCGGCGGCACTTCGGCGATGGGTCCTTCACTCGCTCTGGGTCTTCCGCGGCACTGAAGGACCCGCCGCCGAAGATCTGGACCGCCGCTGGGTGAGTAAAAATTAAAAAGTTAGGCGCTCTTCTTTAGGGCGCGGGGCCCTCTTAGGCACAGGGCCCGATTCGGGGGAATCGGCCTAAAACCGGCCCTACCTCTACCTCTCCCCCCAGTTTAGTGTCATCCGCAGATGTGCAGAGGGTGCAATCCATCCCATCATCCAGATCATTAATGGAGATGTTGAACAAAACCGTCCCCAGGACCAACCCCTGGGTCACGCCGCTTGATACCAGTTGCCAACCAGACATCGAGCCGTTGATCACTACCCGCTGAGCCTGACAATCTAGCCAGCTTTCTATTCATCTTATAGTCCATTCATCCAATCCATACTTCTTTAACTTACTGGCAAGAATACTGTGGGAGACCATATCAAAAGCTTTGCTAAAGTCAAGATATATCACGTCCACCACTTTCCCCATATCCACAGAGCCAGTTATCTCACCATAGAAGGCAATCAGACTGGTCAGGCATGACTTGCCCTTGGTGAATCCATGTTGACTGTTCCTGATCACCTTCCTCTCCTCCAAGTGCTTCCAAATGGATTCCTTGGGGACCTGCTCCATGATTTTTCTTATCTCCCACTGAAGTCAATAGTGGGAAATAGTGACCAACCCTGGAGTCAGTAGCAATTGAGTCAAGCACCCCACTGCCCTAGGTTTCCTTCAAGGGCAGATTAGTGACTTTCTGCCAGTTAGACAGCCTGTTTCAGCAGGGAATCTCTTCCTGGTGTTGACATGTTTGCCAGACTTGCCTTCTAAGCCTGTTAATAAAATAGCATTTTAAATTATGGTAACATCTTCATGAAAAGTGAGTTGGCTGCCCATTTAATGACTGATCCTCCTTTCTGTGCACTTCACTGGGGCACAGTTGTCCTGCATCTTATGCCAAATTTATATCGAAGTGCCATCTGAACACCTCCTAAAATCAGACCATTAATTGCCTGGAATTTTGGTATTTTTTTCTGGAAGTTTTCTCACCAGGAAGATGCCAGGGCTCAGATGGCAAAAGGGCTTTGAATTTTTATTTGGATGGGACTAAATTATTTAGAAAGCCATCTTAGCTATTTAGTAGCCTTTGGAGAGGAGTGTAAACAGAATGCCATTTCTACTCTGTACCTGTCAGAGAGACTTAAACTGTGCTTAGAGATATATTGAGTAAAATCCTTATGTAAGTCAACGGGTTTTGATGATACAAACAGCCTTTTTCTAACACTGTTTTAAGAAAGATTCCTGAATATCTTCAGGGGCCACATCCCCCAAGAGAAACTATACAGTGGCCACAATTTTGAAGAGCTACAGTTAATATGTACTTCCATTCCAAGAACTTGCAGAGCATAGTATAGCTGATTGCCACAACCCATGTATACAATGAGATTTTCTTTCAAAATTACAAGAGGGCACCTAGAGATTTTACATACTGTGAGCAAATGCTGAATTTTGTTTCACTCATCTAGATGACTCTACCTTGACAGCAGAGAGCATAGCATTACACAGTCCCTTCCTGTTTTTTTCTTGCTGACACAGGTTGGCGCCTGAGCTGGCTCAGAATCACTTGTAAAAAATAAACCTCTGTCTCAATAGATTATTTAAAACAAAAACTCTAGAAATATGACAAGTGAGTAACAGATGGTATAACTGACGGTCAGACTTTAAGGAAGCAAAGAGACAGAATGTATCCTGCTGTCATGTGTTACACTCTCAGATAGCCTAAGTACTCATGACAGATATTGCAACCCCATGCAGTATCTTTGAGGACCATTGTACTACATTTATGAATAACTGATGGATGATTATGGGGAAGATTTACCACAGCTCCTCCAGGAACCAAAAGTAGTGTGGGGGGGTGTGGGGGTGGCGGGGGGAGGGACAGATCATTGCAAGTCATTGAGACTAAACAACTCTAGGGAGATTTGCATAGACAGGTTCAAACTGGGCTTTCCAGAGACTCAAAGAAAGGGCTTTTGGTATGAAAATGGGGCCTTCTTTCCAGTTCAGCAAATGATCATGAACTCCTTGTCCAAGGGTCCCCAATCTTGCTGAAGGGTTGCTAGGACTTTGGCCTAATAGGACACCAATACAAGGATGGGTGACGCCTGGCAAGCTTTTACACTGGGAGCTTTAACCCAGATTTCATGCCTGGGAATGTTTGTTGGGGCTTCACAACATGGGGTTTAACTGTAGTCTTAGCAATCCCAGTCTCTCTCCAGTCAATGAATGTCTCCCTATTCACTACTACTTTCCTCTGCCACTGGGATCAGAGGGATCTGCACCCAGGAGGATGCAGCATCACAAGTGGGTGATGCTTTAAGGTGTGAATGGCTTGGCCATTGGTGGATTGGCTAAATGACTCCAATTCCCTCCCATCAGAGATGCAGTTACACCGTTAATTCCATAAGGCTGGGGTGGAGCTGGCCTTTCCAGCCCTGTACTGGTCCTCAGTGGTCAGAGTGGACAATCCCAACTGGCTACAGATGGGACACCACTTTTCCCCACTCAGCCTGGGGTTTCTCAGAGTTGGCTTCCTTCCCCCCGTCCTCTGATCCCATTCCAACCTTATCAGATTTTCTGTCAAACCCAGGCCAACTATCCACATAATGGTTTATTAACCATGATTTTAGGCCAGGGTGGCAGAATTTATAGTATTGTTCTAAACCCATTAATTCATAGGCCTCATTGACCATGGTAACCCCCCAACCAATTCCCCATTTTCTTATGTAACCCCTAATTTGGGATGACACCACAGCATAGGTCAAATTCTCTGAAACATCCTCCCATACACTTCAGGGGTCAATTTAAACTTTTGCGACAAAGCTTGTTTACACAGCCTATAGTCTTTATGGTCCTGTCTTTCCATATGGGTGAAAATGTTTAATGTCTTCATCCCCAACAGTAGTGGAGCCAAATATCGTACCATGTCCTCCTGCCCCACCTTGTTTAATTCACACCCCATTTCAAAAGCATTTAGAAACACATCCATGTCATCCCCTTCCCTAAAGCAAGGAAATAATTTGGCGTCTATACCACCTCCCAGGACAGACACAGGGGGTCTGGCTCCACCTATCAAATTAGGGTTTTGCTGGCTGGCACAGTATCTCCAAATCAAGCTAATACTGACTGTGACATTGTCTGATTAAAATATGACCATTATAGATAATTGTTGCAACCACTGTTATATATTTGCAATAAATCTTGTACAAAATGTGGCATGTAAGATGTCTATGAAAAGGTTATGATTTGCTGGTTATTATTATGCTATTTATATGCATGTATCAGTTTTGTATTTGAAGTTATGAGTATTGGCCTCTTTCCTGCTCCAGCCTATGGACTATGAACGTATATTAATGGAAGCATTCTAACCAAGGAATTGAGGACCTTCCAATGATTTGGAAGCAGCCAGAGAATTGACTTAAGCCAGCAGTTTATTCCATCACTGCTACAAGCCTGAACCAAGAACTTTGCAATTATTGTATGTATTTGATTCCTTTAACCAATTTTAACTCTCACCTTTCTTTCTTTCTTTATATGAATAAACCTTTAGATTTAAAGCATTGGCATCAGTGTGATTTTGGGCTATGATCTAAGTTATATATTGACCTGAGTGTGTGGCTGGTCCTTTGGGATCAGAAGAACCTTTTATTTGAAGAGAAAGAACCACACATCTCTAAGTCTCGTGTTTTCGGTGGTAATACAAGGACTGGAATGCCCAAGGAAACTGCTTTTATGACTTCTTGTTAGCCAGTGTGGTGAAGCAGAAGTTTACTTTTGTTGCTGGTTTGGTATATCCTATGGGGGATTAGCCACCAGTCTTGGGGCGTATCTGCCCTATTTATCAGCAGTTTGTCCTGAATTTGGCACTCTCAGTTGTGACCCACTGAGGCACAGAAAATCTCCAGGCATGACTACTGAACAGCTTTAAATGTTACTCTCATTGCTTGTCGCACTCTCTCACCTCATGCTGATGCTGCTTCTCCCAGTCCGCTTCCTCTCACTTCTGGCCCACAAGCATCTGGGCTTCCAGATACAGGCTGTCCCTCTCCATCTGCAGCTTCTCTGGCTCTGTCTGTGGATCTGTCCATGGACTCTGCTGCAGTCAAGCATTCAATCTGGATGGCACATGGGTGCTGCCTCTGTCAGCCTCTTCCCTGCACAGAGGCGTCTCCAAGATTTCTCCCACCTCCTGTTCTCTCTGCCAGTGGGCTGCATGTTCCCTGTGATCCTGGACTATCATTCCTTTTCTGGTCCTTAGAGTACAGCAGGTCAACCAGCTGGGCCTTCATCTGCTCCTCAGCGTGGGGCTGACTTTCTCTGCATATCTCAACCAGCTGACTTCTTTTCATAACTCATTTCCCCCTGTCTCTCTTTTCATTATTCCTTTCCTAAAGAGGCTATGAGACACTTCTCTCTGCACCTTTCCCTTCTACAGTACTTGCTTTCACTGCTTTGGGACTTCACTGGAAAGTTCCCACTGACAGATCACATGTGCTGCCACCATATATGTCAGAGTTTTAGGGCTAACTTCACCTTTGCCCTCTCCCTCCCCCTAGCCCCCCTTGGTCTTCCTCTCAAGCACCCATTTAAAGTTCCGGGCTCCCACTCCAGCCATCACCTCTCTCAGGCAGAGACTCATGTCTGTCTTGCTCCAATCTGAGGGTTTAGGTCCCTCTGCACCTAACTGTGATTTCCCCAGTAGATCTGACCTTACAAGATGTCCCCCATCAGTCTTAGGGGCCCCAGTAGGCCAACGTCCCTTCAGCAGGATTAGAGCCCCTTAGACAAAGTGTTTGTCTATTTGCCAGATCAGAAAGAATGCCCAAGTTAGTTCAAACTCTGCCTTCTTATACCAAAAGCCTTTTCTTTGTTTGAGTCCCTGGAAAACCCAGTTTGAACCAGTCTATGCAGACCTCTTTGGGGGTGGTATTTCCCCAGAGTTGTTTAGTCTTAGTGACTTGCCTTAATCACCTCCCACTGTTTTTAGCTCCTGGAGCAGCTGTGGTAATGCTTGCCAATGGAATAGAATGCAATCATACATAAACCATTCATAAATTGAATACAATAGTCCCCAAAGATAACGCATGGTGTTGCAATATCTGTCACTCATACTAACTGAAGAATTTGATTATAATAAGATCGCCTTCCTTATCTGAAAAGAATATACATACACTGTAAGTGCATACTTATCCCCCCTTTCCAGGGATTTGACTCTTTTGGTAACTTAAATAAATTGCAACATGAATCTCAGTCTAAACTTTCTCCCAAGCTTGGCAGTTCTTCAGGTTTTCCCTGCATGCCCTGTCTGCCCTAGACAATAGTTCATTCTGCCCTCAGAACAGGCCCTATTCCCTCTAAGAGCTAATAAATGAGTATGACTCAGTAGTATTTACACTGCACCTTCATTGCAGGGTTTGAGGTCCTAATTATAGGATGACTCAGAAGAACCCATAATCAAATGTTTAGATAATATTCCTGTTAAATTCCTTTCCCTCCCTCCTCCTACCACATTTCTCTCGCTTTCCATAGCTGTGATTTTTAAGATACTATTACAGTCTGCCCTACTACAGGTCCCCCTATTATTTCAAAACACTACCACACCCAATATTCAGCCATTTAGTTAACAATTAGCCAGATTTATTTTTCAATCAGTAGTATTCTGTACCAGATCTCCTAAAAATACCTGAGGTGTCTCTGCTGTTGTTTGTTCTGAACGCTATTAAATATGAATCCCTTCATACCAAGTCTTGCAGTGTTGAAACTGCTTGGACACATGAACATATCATTCAAGCACACTGCCATCATTGATAAACCTTTTGAAGATCAAAGAGTCACGTCTAGCCTTTGAAGCTTGCCTCTTTTAAATCAAGCTTCAAAATTATTGGAGAAGTCTTTCAAAATCTCTGGTTTTCTTTCAGACCTTTGTGACTCTCTCTCCCCATCCCCACAACCCTAGTTCCAACTTTGGGGTGGCCACTACACTTAAATGCAGTGGAATCCTACCACAATGGCTCATAGGCTTTATGGTAGATGTCTTTCTGTTCCGTCCCAGTGATCAGCCAGAGCTGCTGGATACCCCGGAACTGTACGGGTTCGCAGTGGGGTAGGAGTTATGAAAGGGCAACACAAGGTTCCGTATGAATGGCTTTAGCACGTGCCTGCCACAAGATGCTCTACTCACTGCTGGGTGGCGCCTCCTTCTGGTGATTCTTGGGATTAGCTCCAGCATCCCCCTTCTTCTCTTCCACCATTGCCACTCTCCCTCCTGCCCAAGGAATCACAGTACAGCCGTTCCTGACTCAGCCCTCCAGCCGGGTCACTCTGTGTTTTTCCCTTCTGGGGGAGTCTGTCAAAGTCCCTCTGCACCAGCAGCGCTAGGCAGTCTTCACACCAGCCGCCCGGACTACATCACTGCCGCAGTGACTTGGGCATTCTTCCCATTCACTCTGTAGCAGCTGGTAGGGGAACCCAGGCCCACCGTCTACTCTGGGTTCCAGGCCAGGACCCTACAACAAGCAGTTACGGTCTGTGCCTACCCCAAACTTACTGCTCTCGCCCTGGACGACTTCCTACCGTGCTTCTCCAAGCTTTTCATTCTCCAGCCTTCCGAGTCAGACAACCCTTTCTCCCTGGGTTCCTATCCCCCTTCCTTCTCCCTTACCTCAGGGAGAGAGAATCTGCAGGCTTTCCCCCTGCTGCCTCCTCACTGTTGCCAGCAGCCTGGCTTTATAGGAGCCCTGCCTGTTCACTCACAGGTGAGCTTCCTTCAAATTAGCATGCCTCAATCTTCCCCATGTGCAGCTTAATTGGCTGACTGGACTCACCTGGCCTAATTCAACTCTCTCCGGGCCCGTGTGGGGAGCACACCCCATCACAGTGCCTTATGGGTCCCAGTCAAAAAGGAAATTCAAGAGGAGGTGAAAGGCCTCAACAAAGTTTTTGGGGAGATGTTAATTATTATTTTGGAGAGACGGCAGTATGCAGTACGGAAAGGCAGTTTTTCCTCCCTGCTTTTCTGCTTTCTATATAAATCCAAATATGAATCTGATCTGAAGCATGGTTTCCAACACGCTGGAAAATAAACCAGTCTCCGACGTAGTGATATTTTGGCCCGACTACAACGCATGGTCCTAAGTAACAGTCCTTCTCAGGCTGCATGGAATGAAACACAAAGACACACATTTAGCATTCTACAGCTTCAGGAAATGCCAAGTCCTTAGAATCCAAAAAGCGAACTGCAATTTAAACAATAAGAAATCATAACCACAAAGTAATGACCAAAAAACACAAAACTAATGAAATAATACATTCTCCTCATATCTCATTAACTCTGCAGTGAAAAGTGCTATTAGACAATAATCCTAATTAAATGTACAAACTTCTCTCTCCTTGGACTGCAAATGGGAATTCAAACCAATTTAACAATATGCCTGACACCGTGAACGAGAGAATAGTCCCATCTATTTACATCTCGTATAAAACAGAACTGTGCTTTACAACAGTGTTTTTGTTAGTGCCTGAACAACTGGTAAACTCCCCACGGCTGCTTCCTTAAGAAAAGTCAGATGTATATAAATTCAGCAGTGCAGACAAGCCAATAGTCAGCAAATGCAATAGCAGAACTATTATCTATTTTCAAAAGACAATATAGAAGAAGCATTTTTTAATTCGTATGATTCCATTATTAAAAAACAATTGAAAAGGCACAGGTGGCTCAGTATTATCCCTTTGAGAAAACACTCGCTTATGCTCTCTGCAAGACAGAAATTCTCTCAGACTCAGTTACAAAGGACATAGACATACAGTGACTGGAGAACTTCTCCCTCCGAACAATTGAACAACAAAACCAACTGTGAAAAGCTCTGGGAGTCTGAGACCCCTGTCCCCATCCTCCATGGTAAATAAAGGATAAGTAATAACCTTAGCATAAAGACAACATTTCACACTACAGCATAGCCTGTAAATAGGAATTATACAAACCTCTCTGAATTCTTATGGATCCCAGAGTTTAATGCTGTACAATGTGATCCTGAAAGATTAAGAGAGAGTAATTATTCTCTGTGATAAGGCCTCAGAGAGAAACTGTCTACACTACGTGGGAAAGTCGTTCTAAGCTACACAATTTGAGTGACGTTAGTAGCGTATCTCGACGTAGCTTAGATCTACTTACTGCAGGGTCCACACTATGCTATGTCAACGGGAGACTCCCCTTAGTCTTCTCATTCCGGTGGAGTAGAGGAATCGACGGGCAAATGATCTGAGGTCGGTTTAGTGGGTCTTCACTAGACCCATTAAATTGACCACCGCTGCATCGATCGCCGCGCGTCGATCCCCCAGTAAGTGTAGACAAGCCCTGGGGTGCTTTGCTTTACAAATGCTGTAAGAACTGCTTGTCTCTCAATATCTGGAGTAAACTACTTGCCACAGCCTACAACTCATTGCATCACATAGTACAAGGCTACCAAAGAATTAAGATTCTAGCACTATATGAAGTCTACTCTCACACCAGGTAATTGTCGAGGGGGGGCAGGGCGTGCACGCACGCGTGTGTGGGGCAAAATCAGTACTTGGTCCTGCTAGTGTAGGCAGGGGCCTGGACTCGATGACCTTTCAGGGTCCCTTCCCGTTGTATGAAATAGATATATCTCCATATATTAACCCTTCTGCCAGGTGACGCTAGCAGCAACCAGGGGAGTGGGTTCAATATCTAAGTGTTCCTTTTCAACAATACAACACAGAACAGACTCGAGCCCCAGCCCAGTAACCTGGGAAAATTACACACCGCCTCTGGGTACCTCTGAGAGGCAATACTTCCCCACTCGCATGCACAGAGTCTGAGTGTAGAAAAGAAACTTTTAATGAAAGGAGAGAAGTCACCTGACATTAATTACGGAAGATGCCACTAGCAGTATTCATAAACAAAAAATTGTGAGCAGGACACCGACCCCAGAGTGCGTGGGGCAGTGTCTTCTGCCTCGTGTTTTGAGTTCTACAACCAAAAGTTCCTTTTCTGTGCCCCTCTCTGTTCCCTCACCATACCCCACTCACAGTGGTTGTCCTTGGACAGTGAGGACCCAGGGTTCAGAGGTGCATCTGTGTGAGTTCACCTCCCACCCGGGGAAGAAGGGACCTTGCTTGCTTCGCCATCTGAGCACCTGCTCTGGCTGGCCACCCCGCCAGCTGCTTGTTCTGTTAACCACCTTGCCAGCTGCTCGTTCGCCGACTGTCAGTCACCTTCCCCTGCCACCTGCCTACAATCATTTGAGACAAGAAGAACCAGCTGGCACTTCCTCTGGAGACCATCAGAATGGTGCCATTAATTGCAGGCGGGGTCATGGGTCATCATGGTCCTGAATCTTGCAACTTGTTAGGCATATGAACATCCCCATTGAAATCAATGCCTAGCCAGGCTGCGGCCTGTCAATTTCTGTTTCTGTGAGCAGGGGAAGCTTATTCTGTCAGGGATTCCGTCTCCTGATTGTCCTGCTGCCCATCTCTCCATGGCCTGCTGACTTCAGGGGAAAAAGCCTTTTGTGGCAATAGACTGGAATGCTGAATGGTGCTTCTACAGCTTGTGCTATGAGCACTCTCTTTAAAACTCCCACTGCTGGACATGGAAGCTGGTTTGATATGTGGAAGAGAAGTTGTCTCTGCACTTACTTTTTGCTATGGGGATGCATCAGAATTGCAGATTTATTCTCTTTTCACTCTTCTGGAGTTTATTTTCCCTGGCTCAGAACACATATCTGAAAAGTATACGGGGACTGTATTTTATTGTACAGACTGAGGCCTGGTCTACACTACAGGGTTAGGTCAATGTAAGCTGCCTTGCATTGACCTAGCTGTGGAAGTGTCTTCACTGAAATTTGTCTCCCACCCACGTAAGCATCTCTCTACGGCGATTTAGTAACACCACCACCCCCTGCAGCATAGAATCACAGTTGATGTAATTAGCTCGACGCAGTGTCAGTGCAGACACTACATTGCTTACATTGATTGTTACTGACTTTCAAGAGTCATCCCCCAATGCCCCACACTGACAATGCAATCAATACAAGTGCTCCTGGCAAGGACACGCTCCACCGACACAAAGACCCAAGTGTGCATGCACACACAAGCGATTTAATAACTGCCGTGGCTGTATGCCGATGTAAGTTAGGTCAACTTAATTTTGTAGTTTAGACATGGCCTTAGACACTACAGTAGATATGGCACCTGGAGAGGATGGCTAAAGGATCCTAGGCTTGTGCCTAGGAAGGGTAGCTTTTGAAATATCTTAAATTAATCTGCCGATACGCTTTAGGATGGACTAGTTTTTCTTTCTAAGATTCTAACTCAGATTAATATCCTGTCATGGGAGGAGAACAGAAAGTTTAAAAAAATATTTTAAATAACTTCCCTTGGAGCCACAAATGAGTATAATCTGCCAATATATTGTCAAAATATCTATCTTAAGTACTTATGACAGGTTTCAGAGTAGCAGCCATGTTAGTCTGTATCCGCAAAAAGAACAGGAGTACTTGTGGCACCTTAGAGACTAACAAATTTATTTGAGCATAAGCTTTCGTGGGCTACAGCCCACTTCATCGGATGCATAGAATGGACAGACTCAAACGAGAAGCTGCTGAACTTGAATTAATATGCAAACTAGATACCATTAACTTAGGTTTGAACAGAGACTGGGTATGGCTCGGTCATTACAGTAATTGAATCTATTTCCCCATGTTAAAGTATCCTCACACCTTTGTGTCAACTGTCCGAAATGGGCCATCTTGATTATCACTTCAAAAGTTTTTCCCCCCTGCTGATAATAGCTTCTCTTAATTAATTAGCCTCTTACAGTTGGTATGGATACTTCCCCATTTTCATGTTCTCTGTATGCATAAATATCTTCTTACTGTATGTTCCATTCTATGCATCCGATGAAGTGGGCTGTAGCCCACGAAAGCTTATGCTCAAATAAATTTGTTAGTCTCTAAAGTACTTATGTTGTTCCTATTACTGTAGTGGCTGAGCACTTCACACTCTTCAATGTATTTATCCTCACAAACCTCCATGAGCTCGGACAGTGCTATTAGCCCCATTTTACAGATGGACTAGTTTTTCTTTCTCAGAAAGAAACTAAGAAAGAAAGGAACTGAGGCACAGACACACTAAGGGTAGTCCAGGTTCTTACCTGGGTGTTGCCTCAAGTCCCCTCCCATCCACACACTAAAACTTCTCACAAAAGCTTTCACACCGGACTAGCTGGCCTGGCAAGGGAGTGGGTTAAAGCCTGGCTGGTAATTTGCCTTTGTTGCAGTGAGGTCGCAAGCTAAACCACTTGAGTGCAATCCTCCAATGCCTCCCCACAATTCCATTCCTGTGCCCAGGACAGACAACTTCTCCCACAATTCACCTGGAAAGAATCTTAGAGCAACACGACTAACTGCAGCATAAAGAACCATGGGATGTGCCCCAATAATCCTAGTAACACACACGAGCCAATCACCTGGGCTAGCTCCACAGAAAAGGCATACCCTAAGTGACTTGGCCAAGGTCACACAGAAAGCCTGTGGCAAATCAGGGGACTAAAGCTGGCTCTACTGAGCCCTAGGTGCGTGGCATAATGTTCCCTTTAATGACAACTATTTTATGGCTTAAGCCAGCACGGGAAAACTATCATGAAAACTAATCAGCCTCCACTCACCCATCTTAAAACGATAATAATAATGATAATTGTTGATGGTTCAGATGATTGGTCAAGAGGACAAATGAAATTGTGTAATGCTGATTTAAGTGATTTTTTTAAAAAAAATGATTGTAGGGTGTCATTGTTTGTTGTGGGATCTTTTAATTTTCTGCCTTTTGGGGACAGTAATTCCCTTAAAGAGAATCACCTCAAGGTCAGGCACATCCAAGTCTGCTTTCAACACCATCCACCACACACTCTTCCACACACTTGTGGCAATTAATAAGTGCTAGTCATTTGGTGATGAACCAGAATGTTTCTGATTTGGAGAGAGAAGTCGTCTTCACAGGTACTGCTAAAACTACAGACTTTTCCTGAGACTAACTCAGGTACTTGGAACATAAGAACATAAGAACAGCCGTACTGGGTCAGACCAAAGGTCCATCTAGCCCAGTATCCTGTCTACCGACAGTGGCCAATCATGGCCGGTTCCAGGGTTTTGGCCGTCCCAAGCAGCCAAACCAAAAAAAAAAAAAAAAAGCCGCGATCGCGATCTGCGGCGGCAATTCGGCGGGAGGTCCTTCGCTCCGAGCGGGAGTGAGGGACCGTCCACCGAATTGCCGCTGAATACCTGGACGTGCCGCCCCTATCAGGAGCGGCCGCCCCAAGCACCTGCTTGGTAAGATGGTGCCTGGAGCCGACCCTGTGGCCAATGACAGGTGCCCCAGAGGGAGTGGACCTAACAGGCAATGATCAAATGATCTCTCTCCTGCCATCCATCTCCATCCTCTGACAAACAGATGCTACGGACACCATTCCTTACCCATCCTGGCTAATAGCCACTAATGGACTTAACCACCATGAATTTATCCAGTTCTCTTTTAAACGCTGTTATAGTTCTAGCCTTCACAACCTCCTCAGGTAAGGAGTTCCACAAGTTGACTGTGCGCTGCGTGAAGAAGAACTTCCCTGTATTTGCTCCAAACCTGCTGCCCATCAACTTCATCTGGTGACTCCCAGTTCTTGTATTATGGGAATAAGTAAACAACTCTTCCCTATCCACTTTCTCCACATCACTCATGACTCTGTATACCTCTATCATATCCCTCCTTAGTCTCCTCTTTTCCAAGCTGAAGAGTCCCAGCCTCTCCAATCTCTCCCCATATGGGACCTGTTCCAAACCCCTAATCATTTTAGTTGCCCTTTTCTGAACCTTCTCCAGTGCCAGTTTATCTTTTTTGAGATGAGGAGACCACATCTGCACGCAGTACTCGAGACGTGGGTGTACCATCGACTTACATAAGGGCAATAATACATTCTCTGTCTCATTCTCTATCCCCTTTTTAATGATTCCCAACATCCTGTTTGCTTTTTTGACCGCCTCAAATGATATATTATACTTATTTGCTACAAGTTGTTAGACAAGAGACTAATGTTGGATATTGACTCAAACACAGTATGGGCCTTATTCAGGAAGATAATTAAGCACAATCCTAACTTTAAACATATGAGGAGCCCATGCTGACGTTCCTTCCTGATTGGGAGTCACAGAATGAAATGTGTGGTTCACATTTTGGAATTGCTTAGCACTAAGCCCTGTGAACAGAAACTGCTGATTTTAGCCCAGTTCAATAGGTTTCTATAAAATAGGGCAGACACACACAGCAGGAGTTAGAATGACTAAGGCGTGAAATAAAACAGCCTTTCAATACTAATGGGAAAATCCCAGCTAGATGTTAAGAAAACATTTTTAAATTTGGGAGGCTGGGATGATTTTACCTAAAGAAGTAATCAAAGCTCCCTCACTAGATATGGTAACGAAAATGTTAGGTATAACACAGGTAGATCTGTAGTTCCCAGCATGTCCTCTGGACAGATGTCCTAAGCACCCGCATAGATTTCCACCACAATTTCAACAACCACCACCCATCTATCAAACTCTTTCTCATCAACTTCCTGGACACCACAATCAGCTTCAACAATGGATCCCTACAGGCAACCAGATACAAGGAGGACATCAACCACACATTCTTAGCTGTCACCTACCACCCCACACTGGAACTCATATGAAGTATTATCAAAAAATTCAAACCCCACATCTGAAAAAAAAAAAAAATCTTTCCTGAACCCACTCTTCAGGCTTTCAAACAACCCACCAGCCTTGCCAAGCCTATCATCAGAAGTAAACTCCCCACAGACCAGGACACACCAACTCAAAGTGGCACCAGACTGCCATAACAACAGATACAAAACCTGCAGGCACGTCTCCAGGCCTATGATGATCAATGTCCCTCACAATACACCTTTCAAGATCCATGGGTCCTACACATGCCTATGACAACATGTGATGTACCTCATCCAGATCATCAAATACCCCAACAACAATAACTAGGTCGGTGAAATTAGACATTTGCTACGCTCTCGAATTAACTCACACAGAAAAACAACAGACAAAAATCACACTCTCTCACATGGGCAAACACTTTTCACAAAACTATAACTCCATATCTGACCTGTCAGTCCTAGTCCTCAAAGGAAACCTGCACAACACCTTCAAAAGATGAGCAGTGGAACTTAAATTCATAACTCTGCAAGACACTAAGTGCTTGTCCACACTACTGCTTATGTTGATATAACTTACGTTGCTCAGAGGTGTGAAAAAGCCACTCCTCTGACTGATGCAAGTTACACGAACCTAAGCACTGGTGTGGACAGTGCTATGTCGGCAGGAGACGCTATCCCGCTGACATAGCTACTGCCTTGCATGGAGGTGGAGTTATGCCGATTGCAGAGTTCTCTCCTGCCAGCATAGAGCGTCTTCACCAAGTGTGCACCAATGAAGTGCTTCTAGTGTAGACTAGCCCTAAATATCATGGTCTCAACGAAAACACAGGTTTGATGGTTCATTACAACCATATGTAACCTACTAACCTTTCTTTGTCCTATGACTGCAGAGGTGTTAATTGCCCACTTCATTTCAAGTGGTTTCTTGCAACATGAATTAACCCCTGATACATTTAACAATCCCACCTTGTATTTAGCTGTGACACTTTGATTACCTTTTTCCAGACCTGAAGAGTTCTGTGTAGCTCAAAAGCTTGTGTCTCTCACCAACAGAAGTTGGTCCAATAAAAGATATCACCTCACCCATCTTATCTCATTAGAATCAGGAGAAGTTAGGGGCCTAATGTGCTTAGTTTTGGGGAGGGGGGGGTGTTTAAATCCCACAGGGCATCTATCTGCATCTTGAAGTGCCTAAACACCTTTGGAAACCAGGTGCTACGTCTTGATCTTACGCTCATTGAAATCCATGGCAAAGCACCCACTGACTTTAAATAGTGCAGGATCAGGGCCTAAGATCCTGGAATTCTTTGCCTCCTATTCAGCTCTGCCTGCTTTAATCAGACATGGAGGTTGGGATGCTCTATACTCCATTCTTGAGACCCTGTGTATAGAATCATATAATAGGACTGGAAGGGACCTCGAGGGGTCATCTTGTATCTGTGTGTTTATCTTCAAGCCTAAAGATTTTTAAAAATGCTTTCATTGGTTTGCATTAGAAGGTACACGGTAGGATTAATAGCTGTTCTTCAAAGCTATAAACTGCCTGGTGTGTTTTCTAAGACTCTGAGCCATGAGTTACTGCTGTAATTAGATCCAGAAGGAGAGACCATAATAACATTCTGACTTGATTTCCACTGGCAGAGCATTGATTAAAAGAGCTACATAATAAATGAAAGGTATTTCAGAATCGCACTGTTGATATCTGTAATTTTTTTATAATTAGAAAAGCCTACCAAAAATTGTATATTATAATTACATGCATTATTAATCCTGCTCTGTTATAATAAGAATTATTTCTATGATTACAGGTTGCAGAGAGTTTTTCTGTAATTTTTTTAAAAAGGCACTGCAGTTTGGGTTACAATACAAAGCCTTTTTACAGCACAGATAAATTGGGCCATATTTTTTTCAAACTAATGCAAACCAAATGATCTATAAGTTCAAGATAGGCAAATTCAAAGAGGAACAAATAATTGAGGGGTAATGTTTTTGCCCGTTCGAAGTCTGCTGTGTAAGAAAAATAATGTTCAAATAGCCTCTTTTATATGTTGCTTCCAAACAAAAGTCTTAAATACCTAACAGGCAAAGAGGGTAAACAGGGCATTTAATGGCATTTTTAAACAATTTGGGGTTAGCTTCTTTTGAGTAAAGTCACCTACATGCAGGATTTTATTCCTGAAAAAAACCTATTATACTGTAAGTTTATTTAATATATAATTTTTTCAGCCCAATTCACCATGAATAGAAATACTGTACTTAATTTAGACTACACAAAGATTCTCAGATTGTTTACTGACAAAACATCCAGGAACACACATTAGACTGTGATTTTTGGTTAGGCCCATGTTTTTCAGGGACCACGGCAAACCTCAAAGGTAAATTACAAGTTATATGAAGCACAATGATCAGTTACTTACACAAGTAGTCCCACTGGTGTCCATTGAATACTCCTATGAGTAACTGGTCGCCAGTGTAAACAAAGGGGTTGCAATCTGGCTTTAAGTGATTTATCTCAGTTCTGATTTATTACTAGTCTAATTCATTGTGGCTTGATATAGCAGATAAGAACCAGGCTCCATCATTTTTTCCCCAATTCTCTGTCCCTGCATTGTTAGATGAAGGGTATTTCTAAGTAACATTTTAGGGGAACACTATCAGAACAGCTAATGCCCAGTCTCTCTTTTGCTGACATAAAAATATTTATAATAGGAAAATTAAATGTGATACAAATGTCAGTACTTTCATCTTTAATATCTGGGTTTTTTTACCCACTATTTAATTATAGTAACAAAAGTTGATGGTATACATTGCCCTTAAAAAAAAAACTTAAAAACTAGACGCTTGGTGTAATACCTCTGCTCTAAAGGTCATGTACATTTTTGTGGGAATTCAGGAGGATCTCACATCCTACTTTTGGCAGAATTATTATGTGAAGCCCATTCAAAGTGGATTTTACTGCCTCCACTAAAGGGTGATTCAGGTTTGAACTAAGTGGAATGACCAGATTGAGACTAAGTACAGAAACAGACATGGAAATGGAAGCAGAGTCATTTGCCATGTCAAAAGCACCATGAACCTGCCCAAGGAGCACCCACAAGCTTATCTCTACCACCACCACCCAAATTAAACAACCAACACCAAGCAAGAAAACACCTACTCAGCCAGAGCCAAGCATCTTAATCAGTTCTAACAAAGGCAAAGCAACAAAGAGCCATTTGTTATTAGCCACAAACCTATCCAGAATCGTTTGCTAGCAGAACATGTGGCAGCAGGAGGTCTGGAAGTGGAAAGGACAATCAAATGCAAACCTATAATTTTCTCATCCCTGATGCTATTATTCATCATAATAATTTTGCCTTACTGGGAATGTCACTAGTACACTAGGAACCTCAGCATTAGTTCTTCCAGAACTAACACCAACCTGCCAGACCACCCAAAACTAGCTATTACCAGAAAAGCTCCAATTTGGCTCCTGCAAGTAGGACGTCGTTCAGAGGATTAAAAACAATGGTTGTAGGTGGTTCTGACTTCATTCCAGGCAGTGAGTGTTGATTCTGGCAGGCATTGACTGACTCATGCTTGGTTCCACCCTGACTCTATGCATTGCAATTTAGGGTTTTGTTCTAGCTGGTTACAGAGGATTTTGAATGGCTACCAGCTGGGTAATGGTTTTTCTGCCTTGGTTACATTTGGATAAAGATTTTCACCTCTTCACTCTATGCATCCGAATAAGTGAGGTTTTTACCCACGAAAGCTTATGCCCAAATAAATCTGTTAGTCTTTAAGGTGCCACCAGACTCCTTGTTGTTTTTGTAGATAATGGAAGGTGGTTTTTCTTCATGCAGACCAGGCTGGATCGTGTTGTTTTCATCGTGAGAGGAAAGGCATTCTGGTAAGTTATAGGAAGGTTTCATGAGTTTATAGGCTATTTCCATTTTAGCTCAACTCTTTACTCAACCCTATTAAAAACACATAAATGCCCAAGCTGGTGCTACCACACTAATCTGTTGATTTCATTCTTCACCACCCCCTTCCCTGCAGAGTCAGTGAACATGTTTTTTTTTTTTTTTTTAATTTGTTTGAAGCAGCTTTGCCAAGCAAATTTCCTTTCTGGGACAGACAGTCCACCACATTTGGCCTGCACCCCTGTTCCTCCCATGTCTATCTTCACTAGAGCACATCAGGAATTTTGCAACCAAATAGAAAATGCTAATTCATCAAAACCAAAACTTTTTGTGGAAAAGGATGAGTTTTGAGAAAACTTTTGCTGGGAAGGATTCTCGGGTCCAGGATGACATTTCTGGTCACAACCAGAGAGCGAGAATAAGAGAGAGCTCAGAACAGCCAATAATTTGGTGGTTAGAGTACTTGCTGGGTCCAATCTGGAGTAGAGATTTGAACCTGGTTCTCTCACATCCCACTGGAGCACCCTAAACACTAGTCTGTTATCTGTTCTGGGGTGAGAGGGGATCTGGTTTTTGTTTTTTTATGAAAAAATTTGAATGGACTCAGTTTTGTCCTGATGCAGAACAGGATATTTTTTTGAAATCTCAAAAATTTAATAGGACAGGAAAAACCATTTCCCACACAGCTCTAATCTTCACTCCTACTTGGACAATCCTCTGATGGGAGTAAGGGAACTCATTTTTAAGGTCCTGATCCAAAGCCCATTAAAGTCGATGGAAAAGACTCCCAGTGATTTCAGTGGGAGGTGGAATAGTCTTTAAAGTGATCATGAATGAAGCATGGAGAACTTCCTGTGAACTCTTCCTGTGAACTCCCTTGGATGAATATACTGCCTAATAACGGGTACAAAGATGTCCTGAAACGCCTCATATCAATCTCTTTATGTACACTCTGGAAGCAGAGGACAGACTGAAAGGTAATATTTTATAATAGAAGTATTTCCATAGGCAAACCAAAGCAATTTCAGGTAAAAGGGCCTGGTGAGAATCTTCTGCCAACTAACTTCAGCATTAGATGGTCACTTGCAGAGACTGCAGTGCCAATAGATGCTAACGTGTCCATCTGAATTTCATCTTCTTTATTGACTTGTTCAGACTCTTGAAATCCAAGACAGCTTCAGCTACTCCTGACATTTTCCTTGCTATGGAATAGAACCCTCAGCACATTTCACCGGGAGGAAAACATTCTAGGTCCCTGAGCTCTTGCAGTTGAGAGTGTCCCTTCAGAACAGTTTGATGATTCTTGTCATCCCTAAACATTAGAAAGGGAATGAAGAAACAATGTGCAGGAGATATCCTGTTCCCTAGGTTTAATTCTGGAGTGGAAGGTGGCGTTGCATCAATTTTATGATCTAGGCTTCTTTCTGGTTTTTCAACTCTAGGTCTTGCCCCTTAAATAAACTGAGCCCCTTCTCTGGTATCTTTATTGGCAGTGGGAATGTAAAGCACTTCTAACCTTGTCTGAGGACTGGTAGCCCTTCATGTACTTTGCTTCAATGGGGAGTGAACATTTTTGTTTGTCTGTATTATCAGCCCCCACCTTACCAAGCTCCCTGAACTGAAGATTTGCATTCCATAGTTATCCCATGTCCACTTGGTTTGCACATTTGAAACCTATATTCTCTACCAATGTTCCTATTATGAACAAGAGACTAGGGTCCCACTATATGGGGGAACATTATAGCTCATTTCACTAGGAAGTCTGATTTGATATTATCCCAGGGCTTAGGGGTGTTTTCATCAAAGACTCTGTGCAGATTAATGGGGTGAGTTTCCAGATTCCAGAAAGCATGCTTTGCTGATATGCTCCTGGGCACTGAACTGCAGCCTGAATTGTTTACATTTTCTTTTCCTCATAACTGGTATCAATACTGCAGTTTGAGCTCTAAAAGATTCTGTCATTCTTAAAGTAAGGCTAAGGCCTTGTCTACACTACCAAGTTTTGTTGACAAAAACTGCCTTTTGTCGACCAAACAGTGAATATGTACGTACTGTGATGCGACTTTTGTCGGGAAAAATGCCCATTTTGGGCGACAAAATACAACCACCCAGAGGAGAGACATACATCTTTTTCCTCTAAATTTTTCTTGACAAAGTGCCAGTGTAGACACCACGCTTGATTTCATCACTTTAATTGGCCTCCAGGAGGTGTCCCACAATGCCCATCCTGACCGCTCTGGTCAGCAGTTTCAACTCCACTGCCCTGCAGCCAGGTAAACAACCATCCTCCCCTCCCCCTTAGAAGCCCCAGGAATTTTTGAAATTCCATTTCCTGCTGGCTTGGCATGGAGAGGTCTCATCGCATCTTCCCAGGTGACCATTGCTGGTTATCACGCCAAATAAACGCTCTCCCACTTGGACCACTGCTGAGCTGTTGGATCTGATCAGTATATGGGGAGAGGAGGCTGTGCAGTCACAGCTGCACTTGAGCTGTAGGAATTGGGATACCTACAGGCACATTTCTCGAGGCTTGTGTGAAAAGCATAAGCGTGCGCAGCCCATTTCCTTAGGGTGTGCACCCAGGGAGCCCCACTCTAGCCCCGCTCCTGCCCTGCCCCCATCCACTCCCTCCTATTTCCCACCCCTGACTTCCCCCCTCAGAACCCCAACCCCCCCCGCTCCTTGTCCCCTGATTACCCCCTCCTGGGACCCCTGCCTCTAACTGCCCCCCAAAGCCTCCACCCCCTACCTAAGCCTCCCTGCTCCTTGTCCCCTGACTGCCCCGACCCTTATCCACACCCCCGCCCCCAGACAGACCCCCAGGACTCCCATGCCTATCCAACTGCTCCCCATCCCCTGAGAGGACCCCCAGAACTCCTGACCCATACAACCCCCTGCTCCCTGCCTCCCCCAACCCCTCTCCACACCCCTGCCTCCTGACAGCCCCCCCCCAGAACTCCTGACTCATCCAACCCCCCCAGCTCCTTGTCCCCTGACCAGCCCCTCCAGAGACCCCTCCCACTAACTGCCCCCCCAAGACCCTCCTTGCTCCCTGTCCCCTGACTGCCCTGACCCCTATCCACCCCCAATCCCCTGAGAGACCCCGGGAATCCCATGCCCCATCCAATTCCCCCTGCTCCCTGACTGCCCCCTCCAGAGATCCCCCCCGGGATCCCACCCCCTATCCAACCCACCCTGTCCCCTGACTGACCCCACCCCTTATCCAATCCCCCTGGCCCCGGACCCCTTACCATGAGATGAGGCTCCTAGCCTCCCTGCAGAGCCAAACACTGCCCCACGGGAGCACACAGCCCCGGCCCCCAGAGCGCTGCGCGCAGCGGCATGGCTCCAGGGGAGGGGGGAGCGTGTCTGACTCCTCGTGGAGCCCCGGCCCCCAGAGCACTGCGCGCGGCGGCATGGCTCCAGGGGAGGGGGGAGCATGTCTGCCTCACCACGGAGCCAAACGCTGCCCCGCGGGAGTGCGCAGCCCCAGCCCCCAGAGCGCTGCACGCGTGGCAGCATGGCTCCAGGGGAGGGGGGGAAGGCGGGGGAGGGGCTGGCGGCTTGCTGCATTCGGCAGGGCACTCCGGCCCGGAAGCGCGGACCCCACAGCTTGCCACGCCGGGGAGTGGAGCCATTTGCCCACCCCTGCATTAGGGTGTGCCTGGGCACACCCGGCACACCCCGTGCGCATGCCTATGGTGA